>NC_139895.1:1385000-1713048 GCF_905171665.1 Trachurus trachurus | reverse complement strand
GGGGGGAGGCAGGCAGACACACACACATGTGCGCATAAAAAAACAGAAAAGGTGAATTACCATGAACACAAAGCCGCCGAGCTGAGTGTAAAACAGCAGATTAATGGAGTCAGAGAGAGACAGGTAGAAATAGAAAGAGACAAGAAGAGAGAGCGACAGGTGGACCAGGTAAAGGAATAAGGTAGTGAAACACTCAGTCTGGCACAGAAACACACACACATGTTTGTAATGCTATCTTTGTGAGGACACTCATTAACATAACGTATTCCCTATAGTACCTTACCCTTACCCTAACCTTAACCATCACTCTTAACCTAATATAAACCTACCCTAAGCCACCAAATAAAGGCCCGGGCGTTTATTTGCTTAAATCGCTCAAATCAGCAGGCGTTTATTAGGGACCTGCATTTATTAATTGTGTTTCTCCATTCAAACTAAACCTCACCAGATATAATAACTAGCCTACTGGATCTCCTTCTGGGGAAAGAGAGGCTTCGCTCCGTGGCGGCAGGCGGCGGTGGAACGATACGTGTTTCTCGAGACATTAAATAGGCCTACAGCCGGGGGCAGACTCGTTCTCGGTCTCTCAGGCTACACAGTGTTGGCTCGCTCCACCGTCCTTTATTCATTAATTTTAATTTTTTTGAGGGAATGAAGTACCGGTATAACTAATAATAATGCAACATATAGCCTAAATAAATACGCCTATGAGTAATCAGTAGACTTGTAGTCAAGACCGCCTAATCCGAGACTTGTGTGTGAACTCACTAATGTTTTCATCAATTGGCTGTGATCAAATCTGTGTGGCAATTGCATGACCACTATTTCTACACTATTAGAGGATTGACTCTTGAGTGCTGTAAAGGACTGACATGACTATTAACTAGTCCCAAAGTCATCTAACAAAATTCTAATGAATGGAAAATGTTTCTGATTTAAATTGTAGACCTACTTAATTTGTAGATGAAACATGAAATCATATTATCAACCAGCAATGGCATTATTTCCCATTGCCCGTTGAAGACAGCGGTGATAACGTGCTTTCACGTCTCCAAACCACAAACGTTTGTAACAACACCAGCAAAACGTAGCTAGATTTGTCGCCGTGACCAAGACCACAAAAAAGTGGTCTCGAGACCAAGACCGGTCTCGAGAACTACAAGTCTAGTAATCAGAACAGTAAATAGTTTACGGTACTTTTAAAAGGAGTGATGAGTCAATTAAAAAAAGAAGCGAGCTGAGCCAACACGGTGCAGCCCAGGACAGGTGCTGAAGTGCAGATAAGAGGAGTGGACAGACCGGGAGGAGCAGAGGCGTCTCGTTGGTCCTCGGCGGCCATCTTTAATGTCTCGAGACACCCTCTTTCAATTCGTTTAAGGTGATTTGTTAGTGCTTAGGGAGGCTATATTTGCAAAGAATCATTTTTGGCGCTTATTTGGGATGGGCGTTGAATACAAAAAATATTTTGCTACACCCGGCGGTAAATTGGGACCGGCGGCAAACTGGGACTCGGCCATTATTTGAAGTTTTACGGTAATTATATTAGTATAAAGTCTTAACCCTCAAACAGCCCTTGGAAGGGGTCTGAGAAACTGACAACCGGCGAAAATGTCCTCACTTTCCCAAAATGTCCTCACTAATCAAAATGTCCTCACTTTGATGGTTTAAAACTCAAACGGGTCCTCACATGTATAGCAATACAAGTACACACACACACACACACACACACACACACACACACACACACACACACACACACACACACACACACACACACACACACACACACACACACACATTGTGCTGTGTGTTTTAACGACCTCCTGATAAATGACACAGTAATGAATTCACAGACAACCTGCTCCATTAGTACTGACACGGTGTGTGTGTGTGTGTGTGTGTGTGTGTGTGTGTGTGTGTGTGTGTGTGTGTGTGTGTGTGTGTGTGTGTGTGTGTGTATGTGTGTTGAGGGACCAGTGGACTCTCAGGTCAATTAGCTGCTAATTGGTGAACAAGACAAGCGCTCATGTTTGATTGGATAATTATCAAATTATGAGTCAGAGCTGAGAGAACACTGACCTACACACACACACCTCTCCTCTCCTCTCCTCCTCTCCTTTCCTCTCCTTTCCTCTCTCCTCTCCTCTCCTCTCCTCTTGTTTCCTCCTCTCCTCTCCTCTCCTCTCCTCTCCTCTCCCCTCCTCTCCTCTCCTCTCCTATTCTCTCCTCTCCTCTCCTCTCCTCCCCCCCCCTCCTCTCCTCTCCTCTCCTCTCTCCTCTCCTCCTCTCCTCTCCTCTCCTCTCCTCTCCTCTCCTCTCCTCTCCTCTCCTCTCTCCTCCTCTCCTCTCCTCTCCTCTCCTCTCTCCTCCTCTCCTCTCCTCTCCTCTCCTCTCCTCTCCTCTCCTCTCCTCTCCTCTCCTCTCCTCTCCTCTCCTCTCCCCTTGTCTCCTCTCCTCTCCTATTCTCTCCTATTCTCTCCTCTCTTCCTCTCTCCTCTCCTCCTTTCTTCCTCTCCTCTCCTCTCCTCTCCTCTCCTCTCCTCTCCTCTCCTCTCCTCTCCTCTCCTCTCCTCTCCCCTCCCCTCCTCTCCTCTCCTCTCTCCTCCTCTCTCCTCCTCTCCTCCCCCCTCCTCTCCTCTCCTCTCCTCTCCTCTCCTCTCCTCTCCTCTCCTCTCCTCTCCTCTCCTCTCCTCTCCTCTCCTCTCCTCCTCCCCCTCCCCTCCTCTCTGAGTGTTTCCTGTCAGGTGACGAGCTGCTGCTTCAACCTGCACAAAGAGTTCATTCACATTCAGCCACTAAATGATCCCCCTTCAGGCTGACAAGTGCCCCTGTGGTTCACACACACACACACACACACACACACACACACACACACACACACACACACACACACACACACACACACACACACACACACACACTGAAAGGTAACCCTCCCCTCTGGTGCAGCATTAAAAGGCAGCTGTCATTAAGGCCGACTGCGATGTCTAACAGTGTGTAAGTGTGTGTCATTGTGTGTGTGTGTGTGTCAGTGTGTGTGTGTGTGTGTCACTGTGTGTGTGTGCGCTGCCATTAGGCGCCCACCGTGGCGAGGCTCGGTCCACTCTGGCCCACGGCATGCTGGGAAAATCTTCAGCTTCCCCGCCGGTCTCAGCCCAGAGCCAGAGAGCTAAATGACAGGGTTGACTCCTCCCGGACGCCCCGCGCCGCGAATCCAACGCTCCCTCCACTGCTACCCTGCAATTAACGCTCTGCTGAGAGGAGGAGGGGGGGGGGGGGGGAGGGGGGGGGGGGTAAGGAGAGGGGAAGAGAGGAGAGGAAATAGGATAGGTAGAAGAGAGGAAAGGAGAGGAGAGGAGATGGAAGAGGAGGAGAGGAGAGGAGAGGAGAGGAGAGGAGAGGAGAGGAGAGGAGAGGAGAGGAGGAAGAGATGGGAGGAGAAGGGATGAGAGGAGAGGAGAGGAGAGAGGAAGAGAGGGGAGGGGAGGAGAGGAGAGGGGAAGAGGAAGAGAGGGGAAGGAGAGAGGAGGAGAGGAGAGGAGAAGGGATGAGAGGAGAGAGGAGAGGAGAGGAAAGGAGGAAGAGAGGGGAAGAGAGGAGAGGAGGAAGAGAGGGGAGGATAGGAGAGAGGAGGAGAGGAGGGGAGGGGAAGAGGAAGGGAGGGGAAGGAGAGAGGGGGAGGGGAAGAGAGAGGAAGAGAGGAGAGGAGAGGGGAAGAGGAGGAGAGGAGAGGATAGAGGAAGAGAGGGGAGGAGAGGAGAGGGGAGGAGAGAGGAAGAGAGGGGAAGGAGAGGAGATTTTTTTTTGATTTTTAAAACCAAACTTTAATTATCAGTCCATACTATGTCACACAACTCTATCAAATTCAATCACACAATTGCGACAGAGCAAACCAGGACATAATCAACTGAGCAAATGACGACAACAGAAAAAAGCCTCAGAACTTCAGGACCAGTGAGTCCTCCTGGACCGAACACAAAACACCATTTACAGCCCAGGGGTCTCATTTATAACCGTTGCGTACGCACAAAACGGGGCTGAAAGTGGCGTACGTGACTTTTTACGCCAAGGTTGTGATCTATAAAAAACAAACTTGACGGGAGAATGTGCGCAGCTCTAAGCAAACTCTGACCCATGCGTACGCATGGTTTGGAGGAAAAGGGGAATTGGCGACACAGACGGTGTGGTGGTGAACTGAAGTCAGACTCAGGAAATGATGATTGAGAAGAACGATTATGTTTTATTATCGGCCGTCACACATTTAATTTCAACCCGTATGGTTATATCCATGTTGCCACGGTGATTTAATTCAACAGCGCCCTTATCTTGCATCGGACTGGTGTTTCAGAAACATCTTCTTAGAATTGAACTTAAAATTCAAAATCAAAATTCCTTCTCTATATTTAATCACCACCGTCTCTCCGTCATATTGTCCACTCCCAGAGCGCAGGAGGAGGAGAGGAGGCGCGGCTGCATGGGATAAATACATGGTGTAAATAACTATATGTTCTGTGTGTGAACATATGATCGAGAGTCAATTAAATCTCAAACCCTGGAAAAAAAAATCCAGTAATCGTTCGCACAATTGTTACATTCTGTTTTCTTGTTATCAAGAGAAGTGTCATGTTTGATCATTCCTCAGAATGTTACTGATTCTGCTAATTATTCAAAGTTGTATCGATCAGTCTAATTACTGTAAATAATACAGCGGTGAGCCCCGTGCGTAATTCTGCTCCACGGCACCGCTGGAGGAGAAAGGAGGGAGAGGGAGACCATGATGAAGGTTAATAACTCGTTTCAGATTAGAACTGTTGTCATTGTTGTAACTATGTGTCGAACCGGGTCCATGTGAGAGGCAGCGCACCAAAACAACACCGCGTGCGCTCTGAGCCGCTGACGCCGTTAACAGCTGCAGCAACACGTCACGTTGTCACTTTCACACCTGCAGCTAATTCACAACACCGACAGAACGAGAGCACGTCAGGCTCATTGACATGCAGATCGCATTCATGTGGTGGTTTGCATTGACCATCTAGGGTTAAAACAGGGCGTGTACAGGGCGGAACGTGAAGCGGATTCAGCTGCGCACACTTGTAGGAACTCTGTGATCTATAAAGGGAAGTTTGCTTGCAAGTGTGCGTACGCAGGGTTTTATAAGTCTGAATATTTACTGGCGCACGCAAAACCTGGCTTTTGGGCGTACGTACCCTTTTAGTAACAATCCCACGCACAGTTTTATAAATGAGACCCCAGGTCTTCACAAAACCCTCTATCTGGTCAGTCAGCTTGTAGAAGCTGAACTCCACCCTCAGCGAGGAGAGGAGAGGAGAGGAGAGGAAGAAGGGAGGAGAGAGGAGAAGAAGAAAGGAGGAGAGAGAATAAAAGAGGAGAGGAGAGGAAGAAAAAAGGAGAGGAGAGAAAACGAGAGAGGAGGTGAGATGAGAGAGGGGAAGCAGCCCTCCTCTCCTCTCTCCTTCCCCCCTCTTCCTCCTCCCCTCTCCTCTCCTCTCCTCCTCTCTCCTCCTTTCTCTCAGTGACATCACAAACAAGTGATTGATCCATTGGTTTGATATTAATCCTCCTGATTCTGTTTGATGCACCAGAAGCTGCTGCCTCTGTGTGTGTGTGTGTCTGTACACATTTAAAATAGCTATTTACTTATTCAGTACTAAGCCTTGTAGATTTACAGTAATTTTCTATTTTTATTGTAAGAAAAGTAATGTCTTTGGAAAAAAAAGAATGCAACAGTTTCCTGTTTGAGAATGTATGTACATTTTGAACACAATAAAGTTTGAAAAAAAAAGACAGCGCAGACTGTAAAAAAAGAAAAAAAGAAAAAAGTGTGTGTGTGTGTGTGTGACAGGATAATGAGGAGATCGTCGGTGACACAGAGCTGTCAACCTGCCGCCATTATACACTCAGAGAGAGATTGTCTCTGCTGTTTGTCGACCATCAACATCGTTATCTCTTCTCCTCCTCCTTCTCTCCTCCTCTCCTCCTCCTCCTCTCCTCCTCCTCCTCTCCTCCTCCTCCTCCTCCTCCTCCTCCTCTCCTCCTCCTCCTCCTCTCCTCCTCTCCTCCTCCTCCTCTCTGACTGACAGACTGACATTATAAAGCATTTAGACACTCAGTGGGTAGAAACTACAGGCTAATTACACACACACACACTTATCAGGTATAAAAGCTTTTGAACTAAGAATAAAGTGGGAACGAGGGAGAGAGGAGGAGGAGGAAGAGGATGAGGAGGAGGTGAAGAAGTGGCGATGGAGGGTGAAGAAGAAGAACAGATGAAGGAAAATGGAGTAAGGTGGAGGAGAGGAAGGAAAAAGGGAAGCTGACGTTGGCATTAGCAGCGTTTCAGAAGTGAAAGTATTAGGTCGGCTCACTAACTAGTGTTACAACCAACTGCTTAAAGGGATAGTTCAACATTTAGTCAAATTGGCCCATCACCATAACCCCTATAGTCATAGCAGTAGGTTCTTTACCTTTAATTGTCGGTGCAAGCTGTTTTTAGAACGGCGGAGCAGAGCCGTGAGCTGCTCAGAGCTACGCTACGGAGGCTCATTATGGGATTTCTTTGTTGGTTTCCCTCATCAAACTCATCAAATACACAATGCAACAACTCCACAACGCTCTGGTGGACAAGTTGTGAGCTGCACATTCACCACGCTATGAGATAATAACACAACGTTACCACACAGAGTTGTTTTAGAGGGAAATACAGAGACTGATGATGAAAAACTGTCCCTGAAGGCAACGTGCATCAGTGGTTTTACATGAATTTCCCTCTAAAACAACTCTGTGTGGTAACGTTGTGTTATTATCTCATAGCGTGGTGAATGTGCAGCTCACAACTTGTCCACCAGAGCGTTGTGGAGTTGTTGGATTGTGTATTTGATGAGTTTGATGAGGGAAACCAAGAAATCCCATTTAATTTTAAATAGCCTAGATTAGAAATAACGGTCAGTTTCATAGTAATGTGGAGAAATATATAAGAAATAATGATCGATTAAATAACCTAGAAATATCGGTCGAGTGCAAGAAGACTTGGTGGAGAAACATTCTGGCGGTAACACTTTATAATAAATACACTTAGTACACTTTAAATACTGAATTCATCTTTTATAACACATGAATACTCATTACTAGGTAGTTTATAAACACAGTTAAGATGTTTTCCTCATCATTGATAAGCACTAACTGTATTTATAAACTACATACTAATGAGTATTCATGTATTATAAATGAAGAATTCAGTATTTATTAATGCTTAATAGTGAATAAATACAATAAATTAAAAGAAATGCTGCGTGGCTCGCCCAGCTTTTCTTTTAATTAGTAATCGATGAATTAATTCCATTTGCCCACTTAAGACTGAAGCTTATAATGAATATTTATTTATGTCAAATCAAAAAAAATGAATGTAGAATAAACACAAAGAAAGTATATTTAAACTCTGAACACAGTTTCTCTCATGTGAAGTAAAAAAGGCACCGTTATGTTACAGAAAATGTTTTTTCTAAATGCACTTAGCAAAAAACATAATAATAATCCAAGTGATATCTACATTGAACACTTTTATTAAAATAAAAAATACATTAAAAAAAAACAAAATAAAACAAAAAATCATGAGCCCACACTGTGTTTCTGTTTGTGTCCAGTGGAGATGGATGAAAATTATCAAAATTATATAATATTGTGCATATTGAAATTTTAAAATCACAGTAACACACCCAATTAGATGATCAAAATCATGTATAAATAAAGACAATAGGGACATGATAGCAATTATGACACAACAAAGGAAAATGGACAGTAAGATAAAATAAATTAAAATAAAATAAAATAAAACATATACAGGGTTCCTCGTTGTAATAGCAGAGCTCCACCTTTTATCAACTGTTTATCTTTGTAAATACAAGTTTTCGGTAACACTTTACAATAAGGGTCCCTTAATTAACATTAGTTAGTACATTATTAAGCATTAATATATAAACTAATGTGTTAATTAATGCTGAGTAATGCAATGCAACATACATAATGATAACTAATTACATTATTCAACTTTTAAATGTATTAACTAACTTTGAGTAGTAAACATTAATTAACTGCTTACTAATAGGCTACATTAATTAACGTGTTAAGAGGAGGAAACAAGAAACAATTAAGTAATACATAATAATGATTGTTAATATATCTGTAAACAGTTGATTAATGCTTAATAAATTACTAAGTAACGTTAATTAAGGGGCCCTTATTGTAAAGTGTTACGGGAACCACTGGTGTTTTACAACACAAGTTTATCACAGTGAGGAGGTAGAAGTGGCTTCATACAAATACTTAGGAACTGTTTTGACTCACAGCTGAGATTTGATGTCAACACAGATGCCATCGTTAAGAAAGGCCAACAGAGGACTGACCTACTCAGGAAGTTACATTCATTCAATGTCATAAGAGGATTCAGTCCTTGTTCTACAAGTCTTTTATTGAAAGTATCTTGACTTTTTATTTTATCTGCTGGCACAATAGCTTGGATGACTTGAGTTCCCTTTGGGATAAACGTGCGGCTAAAAAAGCAAAAGCAATTATTAATCAGCATGATATTCTGTCGTCTGAATTTTTGCTGATGCCTCTCAAAGCTCCACTACAGAAAACCAACCGTTACTCCAGATCATTCATCCAGTCTGCTATCAGACTCTTAAACCTAGACACAAGCTTGTGGACATTTTTTTTTCTTTCTTTACACGCTGGAAGTCCAAACGGGAGACAAAGGTGGACATCTTCTGCTTCCACTGACATTGTAAACACAAACTGGCACCTGTGCGTATGTATGTATGTACAAATGTGGATGAGTTTTTTATTGTTCTTGGTGGACTGCCGAACAGAATTGCCCTTTGGGATTAATAAAGTTGGTAAAAATCAAATCAAATCAAATGAAATGGAAACGTGTTGAATGTTACGGTCTACAGGCTAAGGTCCGGGCTAAACTCGGTTTCCTTTATAGACCCTTTCAGAGAGTATAAACAAAGACAGGTGTGGCTCATTAGAAAACACTCTGGTACACTAAATTGAATGGAGCCTTAATTAGTATCCTTGGTAACACCTGTATTTGTTTATACTCTCTGAAACGGTCTATAGACATCGTCTCGCCTTCACTTCCTCTGCTAAACAGACTCTCATTAAACTGACAATTCTCCCTACACTCGATTTCGGTGACACCATCTATCGCACTGCTTGTAAAGGCACTCTTGCTAAACTGGACACACTCTATCATTCTGCTATCCGTTACAATACCCACCACTGTAGTCTTTACTCCCTGGTAAACTGGCCATCACTTCACACCCGCCGTCAGATCCACTGGCTCACTCTCATTTACAAGACCCTCCTTCAACGTACAGTACACCCCCCTACCTGTCTTGCTTGCTGCACCGACTTCCTGTCACATACAACACTCGGTCCTCTCATCTCATTCTGTTAACAACTCCTAAAACCAGATCTACATCCGGCCTCGCATCTTTCCAGTCAGCTGCTGCTGTCTCTGACTGGAATGCTTTACAAAAACACCTTCAACTGGATAACTTCATCTCCATCCCGGCCTTCAAAGACGCCATCTCACACCTTTTTACAGATTCTTGCAGCTGCTTCCCTACTATCTAACTATTTAACTATCTAACCCTTTTCTTCAGTTTCTGCTTGTTGAACGCCCATACCTGCCGCCGTCGGCCTAGGCCACTTTCTGTGCCACACTGTTCTCTAAAGAATCCTGTAATATCTGTAACAGACATTCACTCTCTTTTATGCTTGTAATAATCTTGTCTTCTATGCTTGAATATCCTTGTTATTAAAGCAGAAGTAAGTGATCCGGTCGTTTTCACTAATGCTGCGTTCCAGGCAGGCTTTTGAAATCGTAAATTACAGCTTCAAGTCACAACTTACGACTTTGTAGCGTTCCAGGCAACCCACTCGTGTTTTTCCGACCTGTTTTACCGGTGAAAGTCACTATAACGGCCACTCGTAACTTCTGACCGGTGAACTCGTACCAGATCGAACTGGTACCACTTCACGGTCGGAAAAATACGAGTTTCCTTGAACGCACCATAACAGTCCTCGTCCCTACGTCACCACATTCACGGCGTTCCTTGGCTGCACACACAGCCCTGCATGCCGTTCTCTCTCCTCATTGGATAAAAACTGTAGGATACGATAAATGTTTTCTCTTCGGCTCAGAGCAGAGCAGAGGGACTGACAGACCCGTGTTTCAGTCCAAACACTCTATGTAAGTGATTGCTGTCGGAAGATATAACTATTTAAGACTAATCCTCTCTCCACATCACTGGCACAGCACTCTCCTGGTTTCACTCCTACCTCACCAACCGACAACAGTTCATCAGCATCAACAACTGCACCTCCACCACCGCTCCTCTGTCACAAGGTGTCCCCCAGGGGTCGGTGCTTGGTCCCCTCCTCTTCATCCTCTACATCCTCCCCCTTGGCCAGATCATCCGTCAACATGGACTCCATTTTCACTGTTACGCCGACGATATCCAACTGTACATCTCCACCAAAGCCATCACCAACAACACCCACTCCACCCTCAGCAACTGTCTCACAGAAATTAAATCTTGGATGCAAACAAACTATCTTCAACTGAACAGTGACAAATCGGACATAATCATCATTGACCCCACATCCCGCTCTAAAGCCAGCCACAACTTCTCCCTCACCTTTGATAACTGCACTTTGTCTCCCTCATCCCACACCCGCAACCTAGGAATCATCTTCGACAGTAAGCTAAGGTTTGACCTCCACATCAATCACATCACCAGGACCGCCTTCTTCCACCTCAAGAACATCGCCCGTCTCCGCCCCTCACTCACCTTCTCTGCTGCAGAAACCCTCATCCATGCATTCATCACATCCAGACTGGACTATTGCAACAGCATCCTCTATGGTTCACCATCCAAACTCCTCAATAAACTACAATACATCCAGAACTCAGCCGCACGCCTGCTCACCCACACCCGCTCCAGAGATCACATCACCCCCGTCCTCCGTGACCTGCACTGGCTGCCCATCACTCACCGCATACAGTTCAAAATCATCCTCCTCACACACAAAGCACTTAATAACCTGGCCCCCCCCTACCTCACAGACCTGCTCCATCACCACACCCCCTCCCGCGACCTCCGCTCATCCGAAGGAAACATCCTGTCACTACCCACACGGACCAAGCACCGAACCTGGGGGGACAGAGCCTTCTCCATCACTGCCCCCTCCCTCTGGAACTCACTCCCCAAACCCATCCGCACCTGCACTCACCTCCCAACTTTCAAGACAATGTTAAAAACACACCTTTTTAAATCAGCTTTTAATACATAATTTCTGTGTGTGTTTTATATTGTTCTCTATGTTTTATACTGTCTCTGCTGCTTTTAATTGAATGTCTTGTGTTCTTAACTGCATTTATTGTATGTAAAGTGTCTTTGAGCTTTTGGAAAAGCGCTTATAAATAAAATTTATTATTAAATTTATTATTATATTAACACAAATATATCACTCACTTCTGCTTAAACTTTTATGCCTTGTTTCTGCTGAATGTTTGTATAGTTGTGCATATTTGCTATTGTCTTTTAACCTATCTTTTCTCCCTCACAGCCCCCCCCCCCCCCCTCAGGCCATCATTGTAAATAAGAACTTGTTCTTAATTTACTCTGCCTGGTTAAATAAAGGTTAAATAAAATAAATAAAAATGTTTCTGCAGAACGGAGCAGAAGGAGAGAGAAGCAGCTCAGTGTCATGTGACCATCGACACCTGCTGCTGACAGACTGACGCTGAGCATCCCACAGCGATGATTGATTATTGATTATTGATCATCAGTGAGTGAACGTTTCCTGTTCGGACTCGACCAGAGAGAGAGAGAGAGAGAGTGGTACACTGCAAAAACTCAAAATCTTTCCAAGAATATTTGTCTTATTTCTAGTCAAAACAAATCTCATTCTACTTAAAATAAGACTCATCACATAAAAGCAGCTTGTTTTTAGACACTTTTTACTTCTTTCAAGCAGATTTTCACTTGAAATAAGTAGAAAAATCTGATAGTGGAGCAAGTTTTTCTTTCTTATTACAAACACAAAAACTTGCTTTCACTGGCAGATTTTTCTACTTATTTCAAGTGAAAATTTGTTTGAAACAAGTGAAAATTATCTAAAAACAAGTTAATTTTTAGGTGATGAGTCTTATTTTAAGTGGAAAGAGTTTAGTTTTGACTAGAAATGAGACATTTTTACAAGAAATAAGACAAATATTCTTGGAAAGATGTAGAGTTTTTGCAGTGTAGAGGAGGTAGAGTTGAACAGACGAGGTCTATTAGCATCAGGAGCTGCTGACGGTTCCTTCTCCTTTATGAAGCAAAGTGACTCTGAAGGACAGGACCACCCGCGTGTGTGTGTGTGTGTGTGTGTGTGTGTGTGTGTGTGTGTGTGTGTGTGTGTGTGTGTGTGTGTGTGTGTGTGCTAAAAGGCCCAGTGTGCGTCACAAGGCCGTGCAGCCGTGCAGCTTCTCCTGTGGCCTTGTGCATAATTGTTCATCGCTAATAATGACTTTCTCCTGATTGAGCTCTTCATTTAGACACACACACACACACACACACACACACACACACACACACACACACACACACACACACGGATACATTCAGATGCAGATGCGGCCTTCGTGCGCCTGAGGAGACGAGAGCAGCAGGTGGATAAATGAAGCTGATGCTTTTATCTTCGTCGCCGTGACGATGGGCTCGTTGGGACGATGGCGGGTCCATTCACCCGGAGGAGACCTGCACACACACACACACACACACACACACACACACACACACACGCTTATTACAGGACCAGAACACGACTTTAATTGATTGATAAGTTGCACCATCAGCAGGGCCGGTGGCCGCTGGCATAAACCCTCTATGTGGTTGTTCAGGGCCACAGCCGTTAGGTGGGGGGCCACATGATCAGAAAGGTACCGGGGTTCATCAAGTCATTTAAACATCCTGAGGTCTGCACGTGCAGCTATGAGCTTTATATGTCATGTGAAGTCAATATTCAGCTTCTTTTATCTCACATTTGAGACATTTGGTGAAAACAGAACGGCAGAATGACAACATTTGTGCTCAAAAAGCAATCTGACAAAATGTCATTTTAGACTTGTTTTCTACACGTATCTATTACTGTATTCATATCCTATTTCAAGCACCAAAACAGTTCATTCTCATGACTGAAGGAGTGTTTTCACAAGGGATTGGACATTTTTCAAAAAGCAGACCTCAAATTTCCAGCATTTGTCCTAAATTATTTCTTTCTACAGTGTTGTAGGACAAACTGGCCTCAGTGTGCTTACAGCGGAGGTTCTAATATTTAGACATAAAACACTTGAGTATTGTTACATCTGCAAGTATCTTAAAAAGATACATTTAAGAAAATATGTAAAAGTTGAGAAAATGTCCTCAAACCTCAGAGGGATAAACACGTCTGTATTCAGTTTTAACCAGTGATTTGGTGTTTGTGCTTAGAGTGCAGGGCCACAAACAAAAACCTTGTTTAGGGGGCCACCAAAATCCTAGGACCGGCCCTGATCACCAGTGACTCTGCAGCTCCGGTCTCTAACCCTCCTCTGGTCGTGTGCATCTGTTTTCAGTGAAACCTTTGATACAATCAGTTGATTGATGGATCATCATCTACATGTTACATGTATGACAAGCGGATTTAACATTTAAAAGCTAAGTTTGACTCTCCGGAATTAACATCATAGATATCAACAACGTCTTTCTGACTGGTCGTTACTACATTTTGAATAGTTGGATTTTTTATTCCAGATCTCTGTAATTCAGTTCTGCCTAGTAAAAAAGAATATTTCCGATATCCGCAACTACGTTCTTCCTAGGACAGATGACGTCACTGTAACATTCATGTGTATGGGGTTTGTCATTACAGATATCTATAATTCAGTTGCAGATATCCACTATGTGAAGTTACAGATATCTACAACTTCATTTCTCCTAGTCAAAACTTAATTACAGATATCTGAAAAGGGACATGTAGAATCTATAATTGAGGTGAATTAAAGATATCACATAATCCGGCACATTTACATGTTTTTTTTGTCCATTAATGTGACTGTCCCATTCAAATAAAGTAAAGTAAAGTACCTATTCACTGTATTATCCTCTGTATTTGTATCATTGCATTTATTGTATTCAGTATATTTGATCCTATTCTAAAGCCTGACCAGGGACAAAGACAGCACAACAAGCTAGACGTCTTATATGCATCACATTTTCCATTTTTTTGTTGCCATGTTGTATGTATCGTCCCTGTTAAATAAACATTAAAATAAAAAATAAATTTAAAGAAGTGCCTTTAAAATAAAAAGGCAGCGTTTTCTGGACAAAGTTTGTTTGTTTTCCGTCTTTAAGCAGCAGAAGTGTTTCAGAAGCAGCGGTTTGGTGCCGGTTCACGTCCCTAGTACTTAGTAGTTTGTGTCGTGGACTGATCGCAGGTTTGATTTCCAGCCTACACTCTCCCTGTAACAGGCTACAAGTCTCAAGTTATCTGACATCACATCACAGTTGGTGTGAAGCTGTTGAATGACGGTGGAGATGAAACAGAGTTCTGCTGCTGCTCTGGACCAATCAGAGAGCAGCATCCAACAGAGCTGACTCGTGTTGACAGACCAGTCAGTCAAAAAACTGCTGAGTCATGTTCAGATCAGATGTGTGTGTGTGTGATGTTATCTCCTCCCACCTGTTCCTCTATCAGGTAACTCACCTGAACACCAGCCGGGGTCAAAGGTCAAAACTCTGCTTTCCCACGACCCCTGAACTCATCTGACCTCATCTCCTCCTGCTGCTCCAACCATCCATCAATAAATCAAATCAAAAAGCAAATCTTGGAATTTCATACAACATATGCATACACACATGGGGTTTAAAGGGATAGTTCAACATTTTATCAAACTGGCCCATTGCCATAATCCCTATAGTCATAGCAGTAGGTTCGTTACCTTTAATTGTCGGTGCAAGCTATTTTTAGAACGGCGGAGCAGAGCCGTGAGCTGCTCAGAGCTACGCTACGGAGGCTCATTATGGGATTTCTTGGTTTCCCTCATCAAACTCATCAAATACACAATCCAACAACTCCACAACGCTCTGGTGGACAAGTTGTGAGCTGCACATTCACCACGCTATGAGATAATAACACAACGTTACCACACAGAGTTGTTTTAGAGGGAAATACAGAGACTGTTGATGAAAAACTGTCCCTGAAGGCAACACGCATCAGTGGTTTTGCATGAATTTCCCTCTAAAACAACTCTGTGTGGTAACGTTGTGTTATTATCTCATAGCGTGGTGAATGTGCAGCTCACAACTTGTCCACCAGAGCGTTGTGGAGTTGTTGGATTGTGTATTTGATGAGTTTGATGAGGGAAACCAACAAATAAATCCCATAATGAGCCTCCGTAGCGTAGCTCTGAGCAGCTCACGGCTCTGCTCCGCCGTTCTAAAAACAGCTTGCACCGACAATTAAAGGTAACAAACCTACTGCTATGACTATAGGGATTATGGCAATGGGCCAATTTGCCAAAATGTTGAATTATCCCTTTAATGTCATCTTATGGAGGTTTTCTTTCTGTTTTCTCTGTGACACTGTTTGTTTGTTTGTTTGTTGTGACTGTAACCATGACGACAGAAGAGACAGTGGTCTCAGAGATGGTTGGAGGAGTCATTTCAGCCCAGACCCCCCCGGACCAACGGCTGTTACCGTGGCAACCGTGACGACGAAGACGATGAGGACGAGTCAAAGTGAAAATATAAAAAAGTTAAGAAAAATAATCGTTAGTTAATTTTTAAACCCTGAACGCTGCACAGTGTGTGTGTGTGTGTGTGTGTGTGTGTGTGTGCTCTGTTCCCAGCATGCTTCACTTCACCCTCCTCCTCCTCCCCACACACACACTGACACACACTGTGCAGCATCGATTGTGTGATTTCATCATCAGGTCTGTTAGAGAGCGACACAACCCACGATCAATACACACTGTCGCACACTGTTCACTGTCTAATGGAGCCACACACACACACACACACACACACACACACACAGACACACACACACACACACACACACACACACAGTATTTCTCCGATCAGATCGTGTTCACAACAAATATTCAACCAGACGATCGATAATAAAATGATTCACTGACCTGAACCCAGAACAAACTTTAAAAACATCCCATAATATACAGACTCATTATGGGATGGAACACGTGACCTAATAACATCAAAGATATTAATAAGATATTATTTTTAAAAAGGTAGTAATAGATTATTTAACCCTCCTGTCGTCCTTCTGTTCCCTTCCTCCATCCTTCCTTCTTTCCTTTCTCTCTTCCTTCCCTTCGTCCTTACTCCTTCTTCCTTCCTCTTTTGATCCAATTGACCCTCCATCTTTCTTTCCTCCCTTCTTTCCCTTCTTCCTTCCTAGAACGAATCTGTTCCCTCCCTCCATCTTTCTTTCCTTCCTTTTTTCTTTCCACAATCCTTTTTCCCTCCCTCCCTTCCTTCTTCCTTCCTTTTTGACCCAATCTGTTCCCTCCCTCCTTCTATCTTTCCTTCCTTTTTCCCTTCCTTCTTTCCCTTCTTCCGTCCTAGAACGAATCTGTTCCCTCCCTCCATCTTTCTTTCCTTCCTTTTTCCCTTCCTTCTTTCCACAATCCTTTTTCCTTCCCTCCCTTCCTTCTTCCTTCCTTTTTGACCCAATCTGTTCACTCCCTCCATCTATCCTTCCTTCCTTTTTCCCTTCCTTCTTTCCTCCCATCTTTCACTTTGTCCTTCCTTCCTTCCCTCCTTCCTTCCTTGACCCAGGTGGAAAACATAAATTGTTAATTCAATGAGTAAGAAATATATCTTCTCTTTCTTTCTTTCTTTCTTTCTTTCTTTCTTTCTTTCTTTTTTTCCCCCTTCAACCACTATTTAGGTCTCCAGGGCCATTGAGGATAAAACTTTTCCAAAACCGTTTCCCATGACGTCGAGACATCAAGTCAGAACAACAGTCACATCACAGCTGCATTCATCATAATAATACAAATCAAACAGCAGAGTCACATATAAAACACAATCACACATTATCAATGATTTTAGGATTATTTTGGAAGCAGTTACGTTCAGAAGCGTGCACGTTTATGACCATGTTTTTAAACTGGTAATTTTGAGATGGACAGTTCAGTAAATTACTAAGGTGGGGTGAGAATAGAAGCAGATGTCTGCTTGTAGATAATGTCACCGTTATCCAGAACAGGCATCAAAACGGCCTCTATTCTGTGTTTTCTGTAAATCAGTGGAAAGTTAAATTTGTTCCTATAGAAAAATCCAGTTTTGTTGTTTTAATCTAACTGCAAGGTTGTCAATATGGTTTTTGTCTGTAAGTTTTTGATCCAACCAGATGCCTAGATATTTATATTCACTGACTCTTTGTATATTTGTAATATAATGTATAATAATTTATTACAGGAATTTATTTGTGGGTTGAACTGTTGTGGTAATGTAATGTGATGTAATGTAATGTGATGTATGATGTATTCTTTGTAGCTAATAATGTAGTTTAGACTGGATATGATGAGGTGTTACAGTGATGAATGTGAGTAGGCTATGTACTAATATGTTCTTTTTAAAAAATTGCATTGGGGACCCCAGGAAGAAAAGATAATGTCATGACATCGGCCAATGGGGATCCTATAAATAAACTATATTTTTAAAAAAATCCAACAAAAATAATTGATTTTTGAAAAGAAAAATCCCAAAAAGATATTGCGATATTTACAGTATGTGAATCGATTTTTTCTCCCACCCCTATTAGTTATTTATTTGTTCATTTCGGACATGTTAGTTACAGTAAATGAGACTTCATCACATCTCAGTTTCTACAGCAACATGGCCGAAAGGGAAAGCAGGAGCAGCAGAAGCCCCCGGTAGCTATAATACATTCTCTTCATCAAGATGTTTTTTCTCTTTTGACAGTCGGACACAACATGATACAACAGCAGGTCGTAGTACAGAGCTGCAGCCTCCCTTACCTACCAGAAGCTTTCTCCTTCCTCCTTCAGCTGTCGTTAACATTTCCATGTTTCTCACATTCTCTGTTGTAAAGTGTAACAACATCTACAGCTCTGAGAGACCACTCCAAAATGTTGTTACAGTAATAAAGCAGCTTCTCTATGGCAGCCATCGATTCCAGTGTCTGTTGAACTCCAACACAACACAACCTCACTCTACTGAGCTGATACCTGAACCACATCATATTTAATGAGGAAGAAAGATTATAAATAAATAAAACAAACACTGCTGTGATTAAGAATTGGGATTATTCCACCAATGTTGATGTCTAAACTCTTCCTAAGTAGTGTTTTGTTGTTTTAAAATGAATATGAGCTTGTTTTCTTTGCATTATACAGTAAGGTCTGAAAACACCAGATTTTTTTTTGTTATTTTGACCAGTTGCCATTTTCTGCAAATAAATAAATGCTCTAAATAACAATATTTTTATTTCCAATTTGGGAGAAATGTTGTCAGTAGGTTATAGAATGAAACCAAAGTGTTCATTTTACTCAAACACAGAGCTATGAATAGTAAAACTAGAGGAACTGATCATTTTGAAGTGTCTTGTTGTCTGGCAGGTCTCAGTCCTGTATTCCTGTCGTCCAACAGCATATAGATCGACTGCAGTGATTAGATTGATTGGTTGAGATAGTGTGGAGCTCGTTCTTGCCTTTTTTCTTTTTCTTCTTTTTTTTATTCATTCATACCCTCTCCTCTTGGGTTTAGACAGATAGATAGATAGATAGATAGATAGATAGATAGATAGATAGATAGATAGATAGATAGATAGATAGATAGATAGATAGATAGATAGATAGATAGATAGATAAATAAATAAAACACAGTAAGGGAATAAAAACATTTACAAAAAAATAAAAAGCACAATAGCAGCAAGTCATTTTGCGGCTGATTTCATCTTCTATCGAGTCGTGGAGATGTCACATCCTCGTCACAGCATCCTGAGTCTCAATATTCACTTAGAGCAGCAGGTAGAACTTTTATTTATGAAGTCTTAGTCTTAGTTTTTATTCTAGAGGAGTTGACTAGATTTTATTTAGTCTTAGTGTAGTTATTTTAGACTGTTGACATTCTAGGTAATTTAATTTCATAGAGTGTAAAGGACCGGCAGATATAAGCCTTGTGTGTGTGTGTGTGTGTGTGTGTGTGTGTGTGTGTGTGTGTGTGTGTGTGTGTGTGTGTGTGTGTGTGTGTGTGTGTGTGTGTGTGTGTAAACTGTAAACCAATTTCATTCATTCATTAGTCTTAGTTTAGTTTTTATTTTAGAGGAATTGACTAGTTTTTATTTAGTTTTTATATACTAGTCTTAGTTTAGTTTTTATTTAGTCTTAGTTTAGTTTTTATTGAGTCTTAGTTTAGTTTTTATTGAGTCTCAGTCTTAGTTATATGTAATTTGATGTCTTATGTAAGATGTTATGTCTTTATTTCTTTTATTTACTGCCCTGTACAGCACTTTGGTCTCTGTGGAGGTTTTAAAGTGCTCAACAAATGAAGTTGGATTTGATTAGTTGTAGTTTTTATTTATTTAGTCTGGACCTGGACCTGGACCTGGACCTGGACCTGGACCTGGACCTGGACCTGGACCTGGACCTGGACCTGGACCTGGACCTGGACCTGGACCTGGTCTCTGGTCTCTGGTCTTAGTCTCCGGCTGCAGAGACAGAAACACGCAGCTGTAAAAACCAGAGAAGACGATGAAGAAGAAGAGTTCAATATTCACTTAGAGCAGCAGGTAGACCTTCAACACACACACACACACACACACACACACACGCACACACACACACACACACACACACTGAACAACCACAACACTTAGTGACCGGTGCATTTTGTCCAGGGCTGTAATAACCTGCAGCCAAGGGCAGCACCTGAACACCACACGCACACACACACACACACAGGGCAAATGCACAAAATATAAAAACATACACACAGCAATTATGAGTTATTGATTTTTTCAAAAAGCAGCTGCTGAACGTGTGTGTGTGTGTGTGTGTGTGTGTGTGTGTGTGTGTGTGTGTGTGTGTGTGTGTGTGTGTGTGTGTGTGTGTGTGTGCAGCAGCTTTACAGATGAACCTGGTCGGGACAAACGGCTTTAAAACATCATTTCATATGTTTGATGTATTTTTTTGTTCATTTATTTGTGCAGTAGTTTTTATTCTGTTAGAAGCTGGTTTGTGTCTGTCAGGTTGTTTTTGTACCTGAAACGTGTTGATGAAGCTCTGAATCTGAATCTGAATCTGAATCTGAATCTGAATCTGAATCTGGTTATACAGAGTTATTATTGTGTTATATCACTGAATTTTCTATTCATACTTTAAATACATGTACATATGTACATGTTTTGTTTGTTTATATTGTTAAGTGCATATGAGCCACACATAGAAAGAAAGAAAGAAAGAAAGGGGGAGAGAGAGAAAAGAAAGAGAGAGAGAAGAAAGAAGGGGGAGAGAGAGAAAAGAAAGAAAGAAAGAAAGAAAGAAAGGGGGAGAGAGAAAAGAAAGAAAGAAAGAAAGAAAGAAAGAAAGAAAGAAAGAAAGAAAGAAAGAAAGGGGGAGAGAGAGAAAGGAAAGAAAGAAAGAAAGAAAGAAAGAAAGAAAGAAAGAAAGAAAGAAAGAAAGAAAGAAAGAAGGGGGAGAGAGAGAAAGGAAAGAAAGAAAGAAAGAAAGAAAGAAAGAAAGAAGGGGGAGAGAGAGAAAGGAAAGAAAGAAAGAAAGAAAGAAGAAAGAAAGGGGGAGAGAGAGAAAAGAAAGAAAGAAAGAAAGAAAGAAAGAAAGAAAGAAAGAAGGGGGAGAGAGAGAAAAGAAAGAAAGAAAGGGGGAGAGAAAGGAAAGAAAGAAAGAAAGAAAGAAAGAAAGAAAGAAAGAAAGAAAGAAAGAAAGAAAGAAGGGGGAGAGAGAGAAAAGAAAGAAAGAAAGAAAGAAAGAAAGAAAGAAAGAAAGAAAGAAAGAAGGGGGAGAGAGAGAAAAGAAAGAAAGAAAGGGGGAGAGAGAGAAAGGAAAGAAAGAAAGAAAGAAAGAAAGAAAGAAAGGGGGAGAGAGAGAAAAGAAAGAAAGGAAGGGGGAGAGAGAGAAAAGGAAGAAAGAAAGAAAGAAAGAAAGAAAGAAAGAAAGAAAGAAAGAAAGAAAGAAAGAAAGAAAGAAAGAAAGAAAGAAAGAAAGGGGAGAGAGAAAAAAGAAAGAAAGAAAGAGAAAAGAAAGAAAGGGGGAGAGAGAGAAAAGGAAGAAGGAAAGAAAGAAAGGGGGAGAGAGAGAAAAGAAAGAAAGAAAGAAATTAAGAAAGAAAGCAGGTGAACAGCTCCACCTGCTGGACACACACACTCATTACAACCTAACACAGCAACACACACACACACACACACACACACACACACACAGTGACTGGTCGTCATTCTGGAAAATAAAGAAAACAGATAAAGTTTAAAGTTGTTAAAAAAAAAGAGAGAAATGTTTTTAACCTGGATTTAGTTGGGGCTGATCTCAGTTCTGCTGGTAGTTTGTTCCAGTTGTTGCAGCATCACAGCTAAAAGCTGCTTCACCATGTCTGGTCTGAACTCTGAGCTCCACTATCTGACCTGAGGCAGTAGATCTCAGATCTCAGATCTCTACTGTGTTTAGTCTCTATTCATACTTTAAAGGGACAACGAGGAGTTTCTATCTGGTTATAAAAAAGTCTGGTATTAATGTGGATGAATCTACGTTACCACTTGTTAATGGTCCATTTTAGATAAATCTATGGTTTTGTCTCTATGGTTATTTTGTTATTGCAGCGGCGTGGTGCCACCAGCAGAGGGCAGCAGCAGCATGCAGCAACAACACAACCAGGTAGCTGCAGCATCACAAACACCTGTATCACATCCAGGTGTTGTTCTGTCCTGATGCAGCAGGTGTGTCGGCTGCTGCTTCCACATCTGGACCAGACTTCAGTGTGAATCTGCCCAGATGTTTCTGTCAGACTCACCTCAGACTGAGGTTAAACTGAGCGCTCACTGCAAAAACTCAAACTCTTACCAAGAATATTTGTCTTATTTCTAGTCAAAACTAAACTCTTTTCACTTAAAATAAGACTCATCACATTAAAAGCAGCTTGTTTTTAGACACTTTTTACTTCTTTCAAGCAAATTTTCACTTGAAATAAGTAGAAAAATCTGACAGTTGAGCAAGTTTTTCTTCCTTATTACAAGCTCAAAAAACTTGCTTTCACTGGCAGATTTTTCTACTTATTTTAAGAAAAAATGTGTTTGAAACAAGTAAAAATGATCTAAAAACAAGTTAATTTTTAGGTGATGAGTCTTATTTTAAATGGAAAGAGATTAGTTTTGACTAGAAATGAGACATTTTGACAAGAAATAAGACAAATAGTTTTTGTTTTTTTTATTAATTCAGTATCTTTCATTTTTCTATGTTAATTTCTCTTTCTTTCTTTTCTATGTTTTATGTTATGAATTTCTATATTATCTTCTTAATTTGAAGACCACCGCTGTTGTTGTTGTATAAGCCTTTTTTTGGCTTCTACTGCACAATGTTTAATTTTATTATTTTCATTGTTTATGCAGGTTATATATATAATGTGCAAATAAAAAAAAAACTAAATATTCTTGTAAAGATTTTGAGTTTTTGCAGTAGTAACCAGCTGAGTGTCGGCCTTGACCAGCAGGGGGCGTCGCTGGACAGACACCTGCTGCTGCTGCTGCTGTTGTGTTACTAAAGAGAAGAGGAACAGGTGAAAAAGAAGAAGAGAGGGTGAAGAGAGAAGAGGAGGAACCAGAAGAGGAGGAGGAGGAGGAGAGAGGAGTTTCTCACGGCCGGTTGGTTAGTTCTGCATCACACGTTGCAACAGAGCGCGAAGGCAGGAAACAGATGACGCACTCAACACTCGTCTGCATCACACTGATACCACAGACAGACAGAGAGAGAGAGAAAGACAGGGACAGAGAGGAGGTGAAGCAGAGTAGAGGAACTGAAGAGAAAGAGACAGAGAAACAACAGGAGGAGAGGAGGAGTAGAGGAGGAGGAGGTAAAGGAGTCGCTGCAGTTTGAGGCTCTTTATAACTAAAAAACCCAAAAAGATTCAAACTCGACGCACAGGAAGGAAAGAGGAGGAGAGCAGAAAGAGTGTGAGTGCGAACCGAAGAGGAAGCAGAAAGAAAGTCAGAGAGGAGGACGAGGAAGGTGTAGAGAAGAGACGAAACAAAAGGAGGTGAGAGGAGAGGAGCAGAGAGGAGGAGGTGTAGAGGAGAGGAGCAGAGAGGAGCAGAGAGGAGGAGGTGTAGAGGAGAGGAGCAGGAAGAGAGGAGGAGGAGAAGAGAGGAGGAGGAGGAGGAGCTGCACAGGTGTCATGGAGGGAGACATCAGGAAGCAGGGGATGCTCTACCTCCAGCAGCAGAGGTTTGGGAAGGTAACACACACACACACACACACACACACACACACACACACACACACACACACACACTTTTATAGAGACGAACACGTTTTGTGTTACTTCCAACACAGTGAATGTCCTGCACTGCAAAAACTCAAAATCTTTCCAAGAATATTTGTCTTATTTCTAGTCAAAACTAATCTCTTTCCACTTAAAATAAGACTCATCACCTAAAAATGAACTTGTTTTTAGATCATTTTCACTTGTTTCAAACTAATTTTCACTTGAAATAAGTAGAAAAATCTGCCAGTGAAAGGAAGTTTTATGGGTAAAATCAATAGAAAAAGACGGCCACCGCACACTGATAAGACTCTGCTGATATACTTTTTTAATAAAGTATATCAGCAGAGTCTTATCAGTGTGCGGTGGCCGTCTTTTTCTATTGATTTTACGCACTCCTGCTACCCACCTGCACCTGAGGAACTGTGGCTGTGCAGGGAGATTTGCTTTTCTGAAGTTTTATGGGTGTTTGTAATAAGAAAGAAAAACTTGCTCCACTGTCAGATTTTTCTACTTATTTAGTTATTAAAAAAGTGAACTGCATTCTAGGTGTAGCTACACTGTACAGGTCAGCAAACTGCTTCACCCTCCCAGTCAGGAAAATAATCATCTTGCAACTAGTACCTCCAATCATAGACTATGCTGATATTGTTTATCAAAATACCTCTGATACAAACCTAAGTCCTCTGTATGTCACTTTTAACCTGCAATGTCCATATCGCACACACCACTGTAGCTTATACCAAACACTTGACTGGCTTCCCCCTAACGTGAGAATGCACTCTCACTGGTTACAGTTCATCTTTAAATGCATTTTTCTGACCTGTCCACCCTATCTTAAACAATACTTTGTTCCACACTCATCATCATACTTAACTCAGACAATTACAACATCCCTCCTTTACTGTTCCCAGAACATCCAGAGTCATTGGGAGAAGAGCCTTTAAATTCAAAGCACCTTTTAACTGGAACAACCTGCTCCATATCCTCTTTACATACCTTCAAGATTGAGCTACTTAACCACCTAAAAACACAATGCTCTTGCTTCTAGTGCGTGATATCTGCCTGGTCTTGGAGGTGTCTGATGTACATGTACAATGTATGCGTCTTCTTTCCCCATGTGCTTTGTTGTTGTTTTGTATGTGCATTGCCTTATGTTTTTTGTCTCTGTCTCCTTTCCTCTGATTCTGTCTTTTCGTTTTTGTCTTGCCTCGGTTTTGCTTCTGTCTGTATCAGTGTTGATTGTTGAGATGCGAAGGATCCCCCTTGAAAACGAGGTGATCCACCTCAAAGGGCTTTTCCTTTAAATAAAGTTGATAATAATAATAATAATAATAATAATAATAATAATAATAATAATAATAATAATAATAATAATAATTTCAAGTGAAAATCTGCTTGAAATTAGTCAAAAGTGTCTAAAAACAAGCTGCTATTTAATATGATGAGTCTTATTTTAAAGCAGTACTAAAGAACTTTCAGTTTTGGTTGAGTTTGGCGGCGCCTGTGGACCAAAGCGGTAGTGTTTTGCCTGAAGGAAGACTCCATTTCCCATGAACACTAGCGTGAAGCCCTGTAAATATCCTGCATTAAAATTAACAAAAGACATCAAAACTAAGTTTCTGTTTCCAGTGGATCATTTCAAAGTGAAAACACGAACATAATCCATTGCTAAAGTGCTGTTTTGCCTGTTCCCTCCTTGTTGTGACTCGCAAAAGTGAAAGTGAAGGAAGACTCCATTTCCCATGAACACTAGCGTGAGAGCAGGGTTCCTACCATGCTCCTCAAAGCTGCTTAGTGCCAGAGAAAGAGATACAGACCCCCTCAGGCCATGACAGAGGTGTCATTCAACTTGTTGTAAGTCGATGTATCATCACAAAAGTTATGAAAATATTTTATGAAGGTTGAAAAGTTCCTTAGTGTTGGTTTAAGTAGAATGAGATTCGTTTTGCCTAGAAATAAGACAAATATTCTTGGTAAGATTTTGAGTTTTTGCAGTGTTAGAGTTTCAAACAGTGATTGTGTCACATATAACACAAAATGCATTGTCCATATAAAGACACATTATTGTGTTAAAACGCATGTTAATAGACGTCTGTGCAAAAACAAGCTTTATTTATTTAAACAATCTGAGACATAAGTTTTATCAGTAATCTGTAACTCATGAGGTCGTCAGCTTCTGTTAACGACTCCAACTGTAACAAAACAGTTTAATATGAAGTTCCCTTCTTTAAATCCCCAGTCTGTAACTTATTTGTCTTTTTATTATCAAAAATCAAACATGTCTTTCATAAATCCGTATTCCACTGAAGGTGAATCACAGCTGCTACAAAGTAAAGCTTTCTGGTTCCTTAGAATGAGTTGTTACAAGTTGTTACAAATACATAAGTGGGCGACGCACCGAACCGAGGCGGCCATGTTGCATCGTGACCGTAGGTAACCACGGAAACGGCCTGTTAAAACTGTCACCACTGTGTAGTGTGAGGAAGGACGGAGGCACCGGTGTTGCATTCAGGTGCAGTCAGGCAGACGGCCGTCGGCAAACCGACCGGATGTCATTTTACTAAAACAATACCACATCACCATGACAACATGTTGTCACACCACTTGTTTACATAGAGGCTTGTTTATCCTGTTACATGCAGCGTCTGTTGTCTGTCTGACGTCTGCCCCATTTCACCTGAATGCAACATCAAGAATACGTTCAGATATGCAACCGCGTCTATCAACCATTAACATCACCACAACTCACCGAATGTTCAACCGATTTTCAAGCCGTTTGGTTTATTATAAATGTCAGACACATATTTATGATACAACAATCATTTTTTTTTATGTATTAAACATACACTTAGATACTCAGACACACACCCACATGCATAAATACACTGAAATGTGTTCTACAAGGGTCTGACTGGTCTGACTGCTGGTCAGACGTTTATGTCTATGGTCAGAACCCCCTCACCAAGATGGCCGCCATGTTGACGTACGCTGAGAAGCAGAAGGCGCCATCTAGTCAGTATATGGGCTATATCTATGGGTCAGGGCTCAGATCCAATCAGATGACCTCGACCAGCTGTAACCATAGCAACGCCGACCTGTGTGTGTGTGCGTGTGTGTGTGTGTGTGTGTGTGTGTGTGTGTGTGTGTGTGTGTGTGTGTGTGTGTGTGTGTGTGTGTGTGTGTAGAAGTGGAAGCGTGTGTGGTGTGTGTTGTACAGAGAGAGTTCCTGCTCCATCTCCAGACTGGAGTTCTTCGAGTGTAAAGACGGAGCAGCGGAGCGGAACGACAAGAGTCTCCGCAAGCAGCAAGAGCACAAGAAGGTACTGGTCTCTACTGGTTTCTACTGGTTTCTACTGGTTTCTACTGGTTTCTACTGGTCTCTACTGGTCTCTACTGGACTCTACTGGTCTCTACTGGTCTCTACTGGTTTCTACTGGTTTCTACTGGTCTCTACTGGACTCTACTGGTCTCTACTGGACTCTACTGGTCTCTACTGGTCTCTACTGGTTTCTACTGGTCTCTACTGGTCTCTACTGGACTCTACTGGTCTCTACTGGTCTCTACTGGTTTCTACTGGTTTCTACTGGTCTCTACTGGACTCTACTGGTCTCTACTGGACTCTACTGGACTCTACTGGACTCTATTGGACTCTACTGGACTCTACTGGTCTCTACTTGTCTCTACTGGACTCTACTGGACTCTACTGGACTCTACTGGTCTCTACTGGACTCTACTGGTCTCTACTGGACTCTACTGGACTCTACTGGTCTCTACTGGACTCTACTGGACTCTACTGGACTCTACTGGTCTCTACTGGTCTCTACTGGACTCTACTGGACTCTACTGGTCTCTACTGGACTCTACTGGACTCTACTTGTCTCTACTGGACTTTACTGGACTCTACTGGACTCTACTGGTCTCTACTGGACTCTACTGGACTCTACTTGTCTCTACTGGACTTTACTGGACTCTACTGGTCTCTACTGGACTCTACTGGTCTCTACTGGACTCTACTGGACTCTACTTTGTCTCTACTGGACTCTACTTTGTCTCTACTGGTCTCTACTGGTCTCTACTGGACTCTACTGGACTCTACTTTGTCTCTACTGGACTCTACTGGACTCTACTGGTCTCTACTGGACTCTACTGGACTCTACCGGACTCTACTTGTCTCTACTGGACTCTACTGGTCTCTACTGGACTCTACTGGACTCTACTGGACTCTACTGGACTCTACTGGACTCTACTTTGTCTCTACTGGACTCTACTGGACTCTACTGGACTCTACTTTGTCTCTACTGGACTCTACTGGACTCTACTGGACTCTACTTTGTCTCTACTGGACTCTACTTTGTCTCTACTGGTCTCTACTGGACTCTACTGGACTCTACTGGTCTCTACTTGTCTCTACTGGACTCTACTGGACTCTACCGGACTCTACTGTGTCTCTACTGGACTCTACTGGTCT
Source organism: Trachurus trachurus (assembly GCF_905171665.1). NCBI lineage: Eukaryota > Metazoa > Chordata > Actinopteri > Carangiformes > Carangidae > Trachurus > Trachurus trachurus. The sequence continues at coordinate 1,684,989 of NC_139895.1, read as the reverse complement.
CTACTGGTCTCTACCGGACTCTACTGGTCTCTACTGGACTCTACTGGTCTCTACTGGACTCTACTGGACTCTACTGTGTCTCTACTGGTCTCTACTGGTCTCTACTGGTCTCTACTGGTCTCTACTGGACTCTACTGGTCTCTACTGGACTCTACTGGACTCTACTGTGTCTCTACTGGACTCTACTGGTCTCTACCGGACTCTACTGTGTCTCAACTGGACTCTACTGGTCTCTACTGGTCTCTTCCGGACTCTACTGGTCTCTACTGGACTCTACTGGTCTCTACTGGACTCTACTGGACTCTACTGTGTCTCTACTGGTCTCTACTGGTCTCTACTGGACTCTAATGTGACTCTACTGGACTCTATTGTGTCTCTATTAGACTCTACTGGACTCTACTGTGTCTCTACTGGACTCTACTGGTCTCTACTGGTCTCTACCGGACTCTACTGGTCTCTACCGGACTCTACTGGTCTCTACTTGACTCTACTGGACTCTACCGGACTCTACTGTGTCTCTACTGGACTCTACTGGTCTCTACCGGACTCTACTGTGTCTCTACTGGACTCTACTGGTCTCTACCGGACTCTACTGGTCTCCACTGGACTCTATTGGACTCTACTGGACTCTACTGGTCTCTACTGGACTCTACTGGACTCTACTGTGTCTCTATTGGTCTCTATTGGTCTCTACTGGTCTCTATTGGTCTCTATTGGTCTCTACTGGTCTCTACCGGTCTCTATTGGTCTCTACTGGACTCTACTGGTCTGTACTGGTCTCTACTGGACTCTACTGGACTCTACTGGTCTCTACCGGACTCTACTGGACTCTACTGTACCCTACTGGACTGTACTGGACTCTACTGGTCTCTATTGGACTCTACTGGTCTCTACTGGTCTCTACTGTACTCTACTGGACTCTACTGGTCTCTACTGGACTCTACTGTACTCTACTGGTCTCTACTGGTCTCTATTGGTCTCTATTGGTCTCTACTGGTCTCTACCGGTCTCTATTGGTCTCTACTGGACTCTACTGGTCTGTACTGGTCTCTACTGGACTCTACTGGACTCTACTGGTCTCTACCGGACTCTACTGGACTCTACTGTACCCTACTGGACTCTACTGGTCTCTACTGGTCTCTATTGGTCTCTACTGGTCTCTACTGGTCTCTACTGGACTCTACTAGTCTCTACTGGACTCTACTGGTCTCTACTGGTCTGTACTGGACTCTACTGGTCTCTACTGGTCTCTACTGGTCTCTACTGGTCTCTACTGGACTCTACTGGACTCTACTGGTCTCTACCGGACTCTACTGGACTCTACTGTACCCTACTGGACTCTACTGGTCTCTACTGGTCTCTATTGGTCTCTACTGGTCTCTACTGGTCTCTACTGGACTCTACTAGTCTCTACTGGTCTGTACTGGACTCTACTGGTCTCTACTGGTCTCTACTGGTCTCTACTGGTCTGTACTGGACTCTACTGGTCTCTACTGGTCTCTACTGGTCTCTACTGTGTCTCTACTGGACTCTACTAGTCTCTACTGGTCTGTACTGGACTCTACTGGTCTCTACTGGTCTCTACTGGTCTCTACTGGACTCTACTGGTCTCTACTGGTCTCTACTGGTCTCTACTGGTCTGTACTGGACTCTACTGGTCTCTACTGGTCTCTACTGGTCTCTACTGTACTCTAGTGTGTGGTCTGTTGTGTGTTGTGTGGTAGCTACTCTGCTGTTACTACTTTCTGTTCTATTTGTGTGTTGTACTTTGCTCTGAGTCGTCTCTCAGACAGCGGCCATGTTATACTATATATAGTATATACAGTATATATATGTATATATAGTATAGTATATTAGTTAATACTGCGTCTGCTCTAACGGCCATGTTCAATCCCTGCTCAATGACCATGACCATATTTGGAGAATTGTTGAGATTCAGGGTGTTTTCATACCTGCAGTGTTAGATCGCACTAAATTTAGATCGCACTAAATTTGGTCCAGTTTGGGTCGGTGTGAAAGCACATCGCACTCTAATGCACCAAAACTAGTGCGGCCTGAGGAGGTGGTCTGGTCTCGGTTCGGCTCCAGCTGAACTCTGGTGCACTAGTTGATGTGTGAAAGCAGCCACACTCTGGTGCGAGCCAACTGCCAGGTGAACTCAACAAGTTTGAGCTAAAAGGGCTCCCGTAGTCGTTGACAACGGGTTAACGCAGCGGGGAGACGCAGCTCTGTCCCCACAAACGAAGCAGCAGCAGCAGCAGCAGCAGCAGCGGCAGCAGCAGCGGCAGCAGCAGCAGCAGCAGCAGCGGGGCAGTCGGTCGGTTCGTGTCCTCTGAGTCGCTCAGACACCGACAGGTCGGCGGGTCCGTCCCTTGTGTCCGCGAAGCAGCTGGTTACCGTGGTTACCGAGCAGCAGAGGTCCGCCCGTGTTTAACGTTTAACCGGTAACTAACGGGACCGAGCTGGGTGAACGCAACCGGAAACCAGCCGGAAGTACCAAACAGAGTTATACAATATAGAAATAAATGAGCAGAGCTACTAACAACCGGCCCTACTGGAGTCTCCATCAGGAAAGTTTTATCAATCAGCGCTTCCAGATTCCAACCGGTAGTCATGGAGACATGACACTCTCCAAGTTTGGTCCCGAGTGACAAAAAGCAGGTGTGAAAGCAACCGCACTAACTGAAAAATGAAACAATGAATCATTTTAACCTTTGGTGCTGCACTCAACAGGTGTGAAAACACCCTGTAATGGGTGTGTATGGCACGGAATGTTCGTGTCAGACTGGGTGACATCATCAGCTAGAGTGGGAGAAGTTGTTTGAAATTGTCTGAAACTTTTCTCTTTCCACGCTGCTCACGGCCACAATTTACACTCTACACACATGATTTCTTACACAGTTGTAGACAAACTTGTCCTCTCTCTAACAATGTGTTCATCAAAGCAGAGAGACTTACAGAATTTAAACTGTCAGCCTCTCAGTGCAGCGATGTCTCTCACTGTTTCTCATTGAATCTAATACAAAGATTTTCTGAGAGAAGTTAACTTGCAAGTGTTTCTAAAATATTTACTGTAGAAACACCAAAATCATATGAAAGTGTTCAGGAAGTCCTTAAGACGACCTCGGTCTGAGAGGAACTACCGTTCTGTCAGAATCAGCCCAATTGTGAGACCAGCACAGATGCAGATAATCACTGTTTTTCTCCATGTTTCTGTCGCGCCAGTCTTTATATGTGCTATATGTCTGATCATCTTAAGGTCGTGGGTTTGATTCCCATGTTGACAGAGGTCACACCTTCGGCAGCAGCCCCCGTGGCCCTCTCAAAATTTCTGCAAGGAAATTTTCTAGTTACTCTTTACTGTGCTTTACTCACTGAGCTGAGCTGTGTTGCACTTAACTGCACTTTATTAAATCTGCTGTACTCTACTCTACTGTACTCTATTGTTCTCTTCTGCACTCTATTGTTCTCTACTGTGTTCTGCTGTTCTTTTCTGCAGTGGTTCTCAAACTTTTTTCTGCATCAAGGATCCGGTGGTCTGTGGTCTAATACGTCTCAGGGTGTGTCCCTGACACAAATCAGACCACAGACACCAGAAAATACACAAATATTTACTTAGTCAATGTACATTCAAATTAGGTTGGCTACTTACTTACTTTACTATTAGGCATGAATTTTTGGAAAGATTATAGAGGAATTCCTAGAAAGAAGTGGTACAATTTCTCCAAAAAAGTTGAAACATTTCTAGAAAAAAGTAAAAAAAAATATATATATATAGAAAAAAGTGGTACGATTTAAAAAAAAAAAAAAAAAGAAAAGAAAAGTTAAAAGATTTTTCGAGAAAAAAAGGGGGTAAAATTCCTAAAAAAAAAAAAAAAGTTTAAAAAAAAAGTTTAAAAAAAAATTATAGAATAAACTTGTAAAATCTCTCAAATAAAATGTAGAAAAAAGTGGTAAAATTTCTCCCAAAAGAGTTCAAACATTTCTTGAGAAAGGTGGTAAAAATTCTCCCCAAAAAAGTTTTTAAAAAATTATAGAAAGAAGTGGTGAGATTTCTAGAAAAAAAAGAAAAAAAAAAGAAAAGTTAAATCTTTTTTCGGAAAGAGTGGTAAAAAAAAAAAAGGGGTCTCAAAAAAGAGGTACGATTTCAAGAAAATGTTAGGGACCCCCTTTAACCCTCTCAAGGACCCCTGTGGGACCCTGGACCACACTTTGAGAACCATTGCTCTACTGTGTTCTACTGTATTCTACTGAGTCCTGCTTTGGTCTTCTACTGTCTTGGTCTTCTCCAGTCTTGGTCTTCTACTGGCTTGATCTTCTACTGTCTTGGTCTTCTACTGTCTTGGTCTTCTACTGTCTTGGTCCTCTCCAGTCTTGGTCTTCTACTGTCTTGGTCTTCTACTGTCTTGGTCCTCTCCAGTCTTGGTCTTCTACTGTCTTGGTCCTCTCCAGTCTCGGTCTTCTACTGTCTCGGTCTTCTACTGTCTCGGTCTTCTACTGTCTTGGTCTTCTACTGTCTCGGTCTTCTACTGTCTTGGTCTTCTCCAGTCTTGGTCTTCTACTGTCTTGGTCTTCTACTGTCTTGGTCTTCTCCAGTCTTGGTCTTCTACTGGCTTGATCTTCTACTGTCTTGGTCTTCTCCAGTCTTGGTCTTCTACTGTCTTGGTCTTCTACTGTCTCGGTCTTCTACTGTCTCGGTCTTCTACTGTCTCGGTCTTCTACTGTCTTGGTCTTCTACTGTCTCGGTCTTCTACTGTCTTGGTCTTCTACTGTCTTGGTCTTCTCCAGTCTTGGTCTTCTACTGTCTTGGTCTTCTCCAGTCTTGGTCTTCTACTGGCTTGATCTTCTACTGTCTTGGTCTTCTACTGTCTTGGTCCTCTCCAGTCTTGGTCTTCTACTGTCTTGGTCCTCTCCAGTCTCGGTCTTCTACTGTCTCGGTCTTCTACTGTCTCGGTCTTCTACTGTCTAGGTCTTCTACTGTCTCGGTCTTCTACTGTCTTGGTCTTCTCCAGTCTTGGTCTTCTACTGTCTTGGTCTTCTCCAGTCTTGGTCTTCTACTGTCTTGATCTTCTACTGTCTTGGTCTTCTACTGTCTTGGTCTTCTCCAGTCTTGGTCTTCTACTGTCTTGGTCTTCTACTGTCTTGGTCTTCTCCAGTCTTGGTCTTCTACTGTCTTGGTCTTCTACTGTCTCGGTCTTCTACTGTCTTGGTCTTCTCCAGTCTTGGTCTTCTACTGTCTTGGTCTTCTCCAGTCTTGGTCTTCTACTGGCTTGATCTTCTACTGTCTTGGTCTTCTCCAGTCTTGGTCTTCTACTGTCTTGGTCTTCTACTGTCTCGGTCTTCTACTGTCTCGGTCTTCTACTGTCTCGGTCTTCTACTGTCTTGGTCTTCTACTGTCTTGGTCTTCTCCAGTCTTGGTCTTCTACTGTCTTGGTCTTCTCAAGTCTTGGTCTTCTACTGTCTTGGTCTTCTCCAGTCTTGGTCTTCTACTGGCTTGATCTTCTACTGTCTTGGTCTTCTACTGTCTTGGTCTTCTACTGTCTCGGTCTTCTACTGTCTTGGTCTTCTCCAGTCTTGGTCTTCTACTGTCTTGGTCTTCTCCAGTCTTGGTCTTCTACTGGCTTGATCTTCTACTGTCTTGGTCTTCTCCAGTCTCGGTCTTCTACTGTCTCGGTCTTCTCCAGTCTTGGTCTTCTACTGTCTCGGTCTTCTACTGTCTTGGTCTTCTACTGTCTCGGTCTTCTACTGTCTCGGTCTTCTACAGTCTTGGTCTTCTACTGTCTCGGTCTTATACAGTCTTGGTCTTCTACAGTCTTGGTCTTCTACTGTCTTGGTCTTCTACTGTCTCGGTCTTCTACTGTCTTGGTCTTCTCCATTCTTGGTCTTCTCCAGTCTTGGTCTTCTACTGTCTCGGTCTTCTACTGTCTTGGTCTTCTCCAGTCTTGGTCTTCTACTGTCTTGGTCTTCTACTGTCTTGGTCTTCTCCAGTCTTGGTCTTCTACTGTCTCGGTCTTCTACTGTCTTGGTCTTCTCCAGTCTTGGTCTTCTACTGTCTCGGTCTTCTACTGTCTTGGTCTTCTCCAGTCTTGGTCTTCTCCATTCTTGGTCTTCTCCAGTCTTGGTCTTCTACTGTCTCGGTCTTCTACTGTCTTGGTCTTCTCCAGTCTTGGTCTTCTACTGTCTTGGTCTTCTCCAGTCTTGGTCTTCTACTGTCTCGGTCTTCTACTGTCTTGGTCTTCTACTGTCTCGGTCTTCTACTTTCTTGGTCTTCTACTGTCTTGGTCTTCTCCAGTCTTGGTCTTCTACTGTCTTGGTCTTCTCCAGTCTTGGTCTTCTACTGGCTTGATCTTCTACTGTCTTGGTCTTCTACTGTCTTGGTCTTCTACTGTCTTGGTCTTCTACTGCCTTGGTCTTCTACTGTCTTGGTCTTCTGCTGTCTCAGTCTTCTACTGTCTCAGTCTTCTACTGTCTCGGTCTTCTACTGTCTTGGTCTTCTCCAGTCTTGGTCTTCTACTGTCTTGGTCTTCTACTGTCTCAGTCTTCTACTGTCTTGATCTTCTACTGTCTTGGTCTTCTCCAGTCTCAGTCTTCTACTGTCTCGGTCTTCTCCAGTCTTGGTCTTCTGCTGTCTTGGTCTTCTACTGTCTTGGTCTTCTCCAGTCTCAGTCTTCTACTGTCTCGGTCTTCTCCAGTCTTGGTCTTCTACTGTCTCAGTCTTCTACTGTCTTGATCTTCTACTGTCTTGGTCTTCTCCAGTCTCAGTCTTCTACTGTCTCGGTCTTCTCCAGTCTTGGTCTTCTGCTGTCTTGGTCTTCTACTGTCTTGGTCTTCTACTGTCTTGGTCTTCTCCAGTCTCAGTCTTCTACTGTCTCGGTCTTCTCCAGTCTTGGTCTTCTGCTGTCTTGGTCTTCTACTGTCTTGGTCTTCTACTGTCTTGGTCTTCTCCAGTCTCAGTCTTCTACTGTCTCGGTCTTCTCCAGTCTTGGTCTTCTACTGTCTCGGTCTTCTACTGTCTTGGTCTTCTACTGTCTCAGTCCTCTACTGTCTTGGTCTTCTACTGTCTTGGTCCTCTCCTGTCTTGGTCTTCTACTGTCTTGGTCCTCTCCAGTCTTGGTCTTCTACTGTCTTGGTCTTCTACTGTCTTGGTCCTCTCCAGTCTTGGTCTTCTACTGTCTCGGTCTTCTCCTGTCTTGGTCTTCTACTGTCTCGGTCTTCTACTGTCTTGGTCTTCTACTGTCTCGGTCTTCTACTGTCTCGGTCTTCTACTGTCTCGGTCTTCTACTGTCTTCTACTGTCTTGGTCTTCTACTGTCTTGGTCTTCTACTGTCTTGGTCCTCTCCAGTCTTGGTCTTCTACTGTCTTGGTCTTCTACTGTCTCGGTCTTCTCCTGTCTTGGTCCTCTCCAGTCTTGGTCTTCTGCTGTCTCAGTCTTCTACTGTCTTGGTCTTCTCCAGTCTTGGTCTTCTACTGGCTTGATCTTCTACTGTCTCGGTCTTCTCCTGTCTTGGTCCTCTCCAGTCTTGGTCTTCTGCTGTCTCAGTCTTCTACTGTCTCGGTCTTCTACTGTCTCAGTCTTCTACTGTCTCGGTCTTCTACTGTCTCGGTCTTCTACAGTCTTGGTCTTCTACTGTCCCCTCTGAACCAGCTGGACTCTATTGGACTCTACTGGGTCTCTACTGACCTGCTCCGTCTCTGTCCCTCTGGAGAACTGCAGGTTTAGGTTTTTGTGTGCAGGTCTTGGCTTGGCTCTGTCGCCATAGTTGACGGCGAGCGCGCCCTGTTACCGTGGTGACGGGGTCTTGTGTGCGTCTCCCAGGTGATCCGTCTGGCCGACTGCATCCGGGTGTCGGAGGTGGAGATGGAGGGATGTCCCCGGGACACCGGCCCCTTCCTGGTGGAGACCACGGAGAAGATCTACGTGTTCGCCGCTGACAGACAGCAGGTGGACGACTGGACGCACAAGCTGTGTGAGATCGCCTTCCCGGTAGGCACACACACACACACACATCCTTGTAAATCTATCTTTGTGGGGACATGTCATTGACATTATGTATTTCCTATAGCCCCTTACCCTAACCTTAAACATCCAAAACAAATGCCTAAACCATTACTCTAAACCTAATCTAAACCTAATTATAACCTAAACCAAAGTCTTAACTCTCAAACAGCGCTTGGAAAAAGTGAGGACCGGCCAAAATGTCCTCACTTCCCAAAAATGTCCTCAGTCTGTTGGTTAAAAACTTGTTCCAGTCCTCACAACGTAGCATGTACAAGAACACACACACACACACACGCACACACAATGCATTGAGGTCACATGGTCAGGAGTGAGGACGGGGAAGGTTCCCCTGCTGTGGGAACAAGATTTCTTTATTATTACGCACAACGTTCAACCAGCTGGTCTCCTTTACTTCAGGTGCTGTTATTAGGAACAATGGTAACACATCTATATATAGATAGATTCATTTATTTGTCCTAGGAAAATTGTTTTCACCATTCCGTACAAACAGCCTCGAGAAGTGCAGACAAGTCAGGGAAAAGGACCACAGGAGTGTGTCCTTAACCACATTACATTCATTTACATACATTCCCACATTTCAGACACCCACAAATACATAGAAACTAGAACTACCTAGTTTCCTACATCTACATGTACATTCCCCATGATTATGTTCTTTTCATTTTCTTATTTAGTTCTGTTATGGCAGATGGGATGAAGCTTTTGTTGAATTTTATTTTCTATATACTTCTATATAAACATGTGTATTGACGTGTGGTCCGATTGCCTCCTTGTGCCTGAGGAGAAATAGAAATATCTAATGAAAATAGAATGGAATATTAATATTTTTCGTTAAATATTTGTGTTTCTCTTCACGCACTTGTGCCTATGGCTATATAATATCTCTTATTTATTTACTTTTATATACATACTCTATACATATACTCTCATATTTTACCCTGCTAGCACAATGCACTTGCACTTATGACTTTATCCATATGCATAGGCTGCTCATATTGTTGATTGTTGAACAACTGAATGTCTGCACTGATGCGTTACTGTTATTATTGTCTGTCTTGTTTCCATGTGCGGTTGCACTTTAAGGTTTAGCTTTTAATCTTGTTGTGCTGTTGTGCAATGACAAATACATTCTGATACACACGTTTATATAGATGTGTTACTATTGTTCTTGACAGTAGCAGCTGAAGGAGAGCAGTTGGTCGAAACGTTGTGTGTAATAATAATAAAGAAGTCTTTTGTGGCTAGCAGCAGGTGTGCAGGTGAACCCTCTCCTTCTTCTTTGTTGTGGTATTTTTGTGTTGCGATGCACCTTTAAGAACGTGATGTGCGTTTACTGTAAGAAACAAACAGAAACGGCGCTGCGTTCAGTGCCTGTCAGAAAACCCAGGTTCCTGTAGTTTTTAAATAGCGGTGCATGTGATGACAGACAGACGGCCGAGCCGACGGTCCTGAGTCACAGCTCCACTTCCTCTTTCTGTCTGAGTGTGACAGGAAGTACACAGCAGCCAATCACACGGCAGCGTCTGTCTGAAGGTGTCTTACTGTAATAAAAACACCACGGCAACGTACAGGCTTTTATTTTGAAGGCCCAGCTGCTCCAGGTGGAGGTGGTGATTGATTAATGCTGAGGTCAACAATTACAACTCTTCATGTGAATATTAGCTCCGCCCCCTCAGACACACCTGACTGACAGGATTCCTTTGACTTAGGGATCGACCAATATGGTTTCCTCAGGGCCGATATCAATTATTAGTAATCAAGAACTAATATTTAGAACCGATAATTATTTGGTGTAAAAAATTATAATTTTGGTGTTACGTTTGGAACAATAGACCTGGGATCAGACTGAGAAGAGTCAACTGTTCCTTTGTTTTTTATACAGTGTATAAAAAAAGGCCGTAACTTTTTCTAGAATAAAACAAAGTCAAACACAAATCTGAGTTGAAATGCCTTGAAGCAATACGTTTTATTTTAAAACAGAAAGTGCAGCAGCATTTCTTAAAGCTCACTTACAGTAAATAACATAAATAACATACATTATTATTACTGAACTGAACTGAGTCTCAGTTAGTCCCAACCCAGTAGCTCCACATTCTTTTACTACTAAAATACTACTAAAATCTGCATCAATGTTGGCGTTTTTGTTCATAAACAAACCGTTTGTTGGCGTCGTGCTTTAAATGAGTCGTATGATGGAGACTGAGTGGAACTGAATTCCACTGGTGTGATGCAGTGTCCCCTTGCTGCACCTCTAAATAGATAGATAGATAGATAGATAGATAGATAGATAGATAGATAGATAGATAGATAGATAGATAGATAGATAGATAGATAGATAGATAGATAGATAGATAGATAGATAGATAGATAGATAGATAGATTTATCGTCATTACATATAAAAACAGAACAAAATGTTGTTTGTAGCACCACATCAAATCAAAATGCAGCATAAAAAGGCTTAAATACGGTTTAAAAAATAATAAATAAATAATCCACAGTATGTTGCACAATAACAAATGCACTTGTCCATCTGTCTGTGTTGCACTTGTATTGTTCATACAAGTGCAACACACCTGTCATCATCTAGTCTCCCTGTTGACAGAAGATCTGAGGTTTATGAAACCAGATGAAGGAGCGTTCAGATGTTTTTGTAGATGCTGAGTTTATACTTGTGTGAAATGTGAAAATGATGATGAAGATGTTGTCATGGCTGCAGATGAGCTGGACGGAGGTGGCGGTGAAGCGCGGCAGCCTGCACAGAAGCAGCAGAGTGGAGGAGGACGAGGGGATGGAGGACAACTCCCTGTACAGCGGCAGAGAGACAGGTACGTCCACATGTCTCACCTGGTTCTGTCCGCCTGCAGCTGAGCCTCAGCTGCAGGTGGTGCTGCTCAGTGCTCAGAGTCAGTGAACGCACCACAGGTCACATACATACATACACACAACAACACCGTGCTGCTGGGGTTGAAGTACTGATTCAGGTGAAAGTAGTAAAGTACAGGCTCTGAAATGGACTTCAACAAGGGATGTCACCATGACTTGTTTCCACAATTAATCGTGGCATTAAACACCCAATTAAAGGAGAATTCCGGTTATTTTTGACCCCTAAATCGTTGTCCTGATGGTCACCCAGTGTTGGCTGGAGCAAAAAACGTGAGTATAAACTTTGTGTTTTTAACTCTGAAACATCCCAGAAAGACATTACTATGATTTCTTTACAAAAATAAAGAGTCGGAGATATTTTGGACATTACCACTGCACTGCTCCACCGTTTATTTTAGTAAAGAAATCATCACAACAAGGACAAAGTGTTAGTTTCTCTCTGTGATGGGATAGTAATGTCTTTCTGGGATGTTTCAGAGTTGGGCTATCTGAGGTGAGTGGCTACATGCAGAAACACAAAGTTTCTACTGTTTCTGCTCTACACTATCTGAGTTCAGTGGTGTCTCTAAGGATTCCAGTCATGTACCAGAGATATCTGATTGTTTTCTGACTCTTTGTTGTGGTTGAAAGAATTGCCCCCATGGGTTAGCGCCGGGTAGCCATGGTAACTCCGGTTTGCCTGCATCAATTTTAGTCGCATTTTTTTTTTGCTCTAACCAACACTGGGTGACCATCAGGACAACGATTTAGGGGTCAAAAATGACCAGAATTCTCCTTTAACGTTACACGTTTACAATCCAGAGTAAACATGGAAACATGACGCGTCTTTGTCCAGTCAGTCGTCATGGAAACACGACGCTCTCTGAAACAACAGGAAGTGTACGAGCTGAAGACTGGGTCAGAGCCCAGCCTGGGTCTGACCTCTGACCTCTGACCTCTGACCTCTGGTCGTCACTGCAGGTTGAAACAGTGACGAAGTTGTTGTTGTTGTGACGATGTGAAGAGAAGAAACAACAGAGAGTGTTCACATGGAGGAGGAACAGTACAACAGTGGAGTAACAAAGTATTGTACTCTGTTACTGTAAACTGACGGAGGATCTGTTTGTATTTCCTTCAGCTCAGACGTCCAAACATCCAAACACAGCGGCAGAACACAGAGACCGTTACCGTTAGTTACCAGCTGATCACAGATAGAACTCTTCTCTCAGTCTTGACTGTGAACTCAGACGTTCCTCTGTTGCACCTTCAACCAGACTTCACTTCCTCTTTCTCACTCTTTTCCTTTTGCTGCTAAATATAGCAGCCTGTGGCCACACACACACACACACACACACACACACACACACACACACACACACACACACACACACACACACTGAGCTCACTGTCTTTATTTAATGTGTTAGTAAAACGCTGCCGGGTTCAGACAGGAGCAGGAGCTGCTTCTTCACTGCAAAAACCCCAAATCTTTACAAGAATATTTGTCTTATTTCTTGTCAAAATGTCTCATTTCTAGTCAAAACTAAAATCTTTCCACTTTAAACAAGATCATCACCTAAAAATTAACTTGTTTTTAGATCATTTTCACTTGTTTCAAACTAATTTTCACTTGTAATAAGTAGAAAAATCTGCCAGTGAAAGAATTCAAAGATTTTTCTACTTATTTCAAGTGAAAATCAGCTTGAAAGAAGTAAAAAGTGTCTAAAAACAAGCTACTTTTTAATGTGATGAGTCTTATTTTGAGTGTAATGAGATTAGTTTTGACTGGAAATAAGACAAATATTCTTGGTAAGAGTTTGAGTTTTTGCAGTGTTGTTGGTTTAAGCTCTGAATCGTTTTCAAAATAAAAGTAAAACTCAGTCGAAGCTGCTTCAAAATAAGAGCCAGAGTGGAAGTTTGGACGTTTAGACATTTCTAAACAAAAAAGGAGAACAAGAAGTTGGAGCCACATCCTAGCTGACCCAGGTGAAGGTCTGACCTCTGACCTCTGACCTCTGACCTCTGACCTCCACAGTAACCGGGACCAGAACCAGACTAGTTCTAGACAAGTAAAAGTAGCTCAGTCCACATGTTACTCCAGTAAGAGTAAAAAAGTACATGCTTTTAAATGTACTTTAAGTAAAAGTCAGAGTCAGAGTAAATGTCTTATTCTCCACATCAATGAATGACTCTAATAGTTTGTAAATGAATGTAAGGAGCTTTTAACTCTTGTTAGTGAGAATGAACTCTTTGAAAGCAGCTGCACTGATGTGCTGCTTTTAGGGGTTAGGGTTTCCTTCTCTGACAAACACAGCTTGTGTCCAATAGGATTTTAGAAAGAAAAAGACCTGAAAGTAACCAGTACTTTTCAGCCTTCCTACTAATTAACTCCAGTAAAAGTAAATGTATTCAAGTAAGAGTAATAAGTACCAAAGAAATCTACTACTCAAGTAAATGTACTCTGTTACTGTCCACTACTGGATGTGAGTGATCCGGTATCTGAGCCGAGGCCGAAGCCGTCACTAGTTTCCATTGTGGTTTTGACGTTGTGTATTTTAACACATGCCGAGGGCCAGTTGTGTGTGTGTGTGTGTGTGTGTAGTGGAAACTTGAGTGTGTGAGTTCCTGCTGCGGTGTGTGAGTGTGTGTGTGAGTGTGTGTGAGTGTGTGCGGTGCAGGGTGTTGCAGCGCTGCAGTGACCTCGGCTTTTATCTGCACAGGACAAACTTCCTCTTCTCAACAGGAAGCTGCGCCTCGCGGCAGCAGCACAACAAGAAGAAGAAGAAGGAGAAGAAGACGAAGAGGAAGAAAAGCTTTAAACTTCATTAACCACAGAGAACCGTCTGTTCTCTTAGCATCGCCACGGTTACTGGAAGACGCCTGACAGAGGGGGCGGGGCTACAGCAGCTGACTGACCAGCTACGTTTACAGAGTTTCAGAGTCCTCCGTGGCTTCTCTGAGTTACAGGGGGTCTCGGCGTAGCAGTGCATGTCCATATGACGGTTGCAAATGGATACCAACTGTCTTTGTAACAAAAAGACACACCAAAAAACATCCAGATACCTCCATGCTGCTCGTATGTAATGTCCCTCTTGTATTGAAGCCCCGAAATGCGAAATTGTCCCGAAAAAAATTAAATAAGTCTATTTTTCAAGCTTTATTGTAGCGGAAGCTCCTCTTCCTGGTTCGTCAAATTTGGACGAACAGGGAAGAGGAACTACAAGACGGACATTACATACGAGCAGCATGGAGGTATTTGGATGTTTTTTGGTGTGTCTTTTTGTTATGAAGACAGTTGGTATCCATTTGCAACCGTTATATGGACATGCACTGCTACGCCGAGACCCCCTGTAACTCAGAGAAGCCACGGAGGACTCTGAAACTTCTCCCAGCCCTTAGTCCACATGAGGGGGAGTAGATTTTTAAAAAAAATCAATTTTGGGTGAACTATCCCTTTAGATTCAAGATTCTAGATTCAAGAAATTTATTTTGCCATTTTGTGCACAGCAAGCTGGGTAGGCTACAATAGGAATTCTTGTGCAGAGGTCCCCCCAGGTCAGATATAAAAGATTAGTCTGATTAAGACACCCAGATGACGTGATTGGAAATCGTTTTTCTTCAGCATGTATTCACCTTAATCAGACTGAAACTGGACAACTCATGTGTTAATGCTCCACAGCAGTAGAGACGGCACAAAGTGGAGCAGAGAAGCCGCCCGAAACCGGCCAAGTAAAGGAAAAAAAGAAAAGCAGACGTTAGCGCCGATTCAGTGCATTTCACACAATGTGACCAGCAAGAGGATGTGTTTTCTAAAAAAAAAAAAGAGAAGAGAGAGAAAAAGGAAGCCCATGGACCTTCATTTGTATTCTATTCTCAGCAAACAAGAAGCTAAACAGTAGCTAACAAGCAGCTAACCAGTAGCTAGCCAACAGCTAACAAGAAGAGACCAGTAGCTAGCAGCAGCTAACAAGAAGCTAACCAGTAGCTAACCAGCAGCCATAGATATAGGCCTATACAAGTAGATTGGAACGATATGTCAACATGGCGGCCATCTTGGCCAGGGGCATTTATTTCTATTCACATAGGCTACTGTAAAAGAACCAAGTGTAAAAACATTAGGCTACATTTTGCATTTACATGATGTGAAATGGGACGCTGTAGGAAGCTAAAGAGCTTTTTGAGAGAGGCCCAGCTAGGCACAAAGGAAATGTAATGTGAGAAAATAAAGCAACACATTTTACAGTGAGGCAAACCCAAAAATACCACTCACACTCTCACACAGTCAGGGTTGACCAGATAGGCACATTGATCAACAGTCTCACACTCACAGTCTCACACACACCCAAAAAAGGAAGCCCCAAAAATAAAAGTTAGAGAAAAAAAAGTAGCTAATAGGTTGATGATGATAATTCTCTTAAGGATTACAGCATTAATTCACATTTGAGTGTAGCTAATCTACAACCTCTGGTAAAAATGATGGAATCACCGCTCTTGGAGGGTGTTTATTTTTAGTTGTTTAGTTCTGGTCCTTCTGGTTTTAAGAAACACAAAACAAAAGCAGGAAAGAAAATTGTTGTAGATAGAGTTGTTTTAGAGGGAAATTTATGCAAAACCTCTGATGCACGTTGCGTTCAGGGACAGTTTTTCATCAACAGTCTCTGTATTTCCCTCTAAAACAACTCTGTGTGGTAACGTTGTGTTATTATCTCATAGCGTGGTGAATGTGCAGCTCACAACTTGTCCACCAGAGCGTTGTGGAGTTGTTGGATTGTGTATTTGATGAGTTTGATGAGGGTCGGGAAACCAAGAAATCCCATAATGAGCCTCCGTAGCGTAGCTCTGAGCAGCTCACGGCTCTGCTCCGCCGTTCTAAAAATAGCTTGCACCGACAATTAAAGGTAACGAACCTACTGCTATGACTATAGGGGTTATGGTAATGGGCCGATTTGACAAAATGTTGAACTATCCCTTTAAAGTTTTAGGAACAGGTTCAATTTTCTGCGTTTTTCGCATCCGTGAGAATGTTTTCAAGGAAATTGGTCGTCTTCTCTTTAATGTGGCTTCAGTAGAGTTGATAATCCATCAGACTGTTCACTGATGCAGCTCTTTGTTCCTGACGTCCTCTCAGGATCAGATGGACATAGTAGTTTCTTCAGAGTCGTCCTCACTGAGACGACTCTTGTCTCCCTGGACAGAAGATAAAATCTCACGGTGATAAAACTCATCAGACTCAGTAGTTGGGTTTCCATCCAAATGGATCGAATTTAAGAGCGGATTTTGTGAAAATGCGCAAAAAGCAAATGCGAATTTATGACCGTTTCGATTCATTATTGTTTTGCGATTAGGAGGAGTGCGCCGTGAGATTACGTCATAAGAGAGCGTGAATGTATCCAACAGTTGACACTCAGCTGACACTCAACATCATGGACAATTTACGGACTTTCCGGACTATAGACGCACCTGTATAAACTGCACCAGCTACATTTTAAAAGAAAATACTGTACATATCTAGGCCGCACTTGAATATAAGCTGCAGGTTTTCATGTTGTAACATGAGATATTTACACATAAAGACAGTGGGAACTGTGACAGTCTGTTCTGGTGACGCTCCTCTCGCCCATGTGCATCTGTTGACAACAAAGCCGGCGAAAAATCAATAAATGAGCGGTGGAAAACGTTACATAACATATACGATGTTACGGCGTGTGATTGTGTCGTCTTAACCGTCATAAACAAAACATTACGGGTTACGGAGCGTTTGTGTTGCGGTGCAGAGAGGAGAGCTGGGACACCGCGGCGTCGCTGGGTGAAGTCCAGCAGCTTCACCCACAAACTCTGCCTCAATTCACATCATCTGTTTCTATAACAAAAAGTCACATTTTCATTTAATCGATACGCTGACAAATCCACCCCCCCAAAGCGTAAAAACTTTTATGCACATTTACTGCCTTTTTTCGAATTTCCGGCGTTTCCATCCAAGTATTTATTCGCAATTTTTGAAAATGCGAATAAAAAAAGGTGGATGGAAACGCAACTAGTGTGAGGACGGAGTGTGTGTTCAAAGAGCAGCAGATACAGCAGCTGTTTGCTGCTGCTCTGATTGAGTGTAAACTGAGCTGTGGTGGCCGTTGGGTAATGAGGTGAACCAGAGTCTGAGCTGTGAGCTGCTCTTTAAAAAGAACACACACACACAGACACACACACACCTACGCACGCACACACACACACACACACACCTACGCACACACACATTCTTGTAATGCTATCTTTGTGAGGACACTCGTTAACATAATGTATTTCCTATAGCCCCTTATACCCTAACCTTAACCATCCAAAACAAATGCCTAACCTTAACTATCACTCTTAACCTAACTTAAACCTAATTATAACCTTAAAGGCCCCATGCTGTGCTCTTTTCTCTGGGTTTATTTCCCTAACAAGATGTATCATTGGTTTTGAGTACCTGTGATCTGCTTAATATGGTTTCTACTGCCCCTTTCTGTTGCCTCTTTCTGGAGCTCTAGCAGGCTCAGGTCATTTGGCCAATCAGAAGAGAGAATGAGAACCTCTCCTCTGATTGGCTCACTGTTTTTGAGTGGCAAGTGGTCGGGCCAATCACAGGCAAGTAACTGAAACCTAAGCTGCATTCATAAAAATTGAAAAAAAAAAAAAAAAACACAACTGGTCGCGGTGGGCGGAGTTACCTTGTGTGTGACATCACAGAAAGGAGGAAGTGCTATCTGCTCGTCTTAAAGAGACAGTTCCTACAAATGGGCGGTGTCAGTGTGCCTCGTTCCCATCCAGCTGCTGGAGAACACACAGATGTTGACGATTCATGAACATCTCATTCACTGTTCTGATCCACACACACACACACACACACACACACACACACACACACACACACACACACACACACACACATATAGACACACACACACACGCTCAGCAGGTGTGTGAGGATGTGGGGAAACAGTAGCAGCTCCTAGAGACGAACATCACGACCTCAATTATACAAAGAAATGTTACACGGTGTGTGTGTGTGTGTGTGCGTGTGTGTGTGTGTGTGTGTGTGGTTTCCTGCTGCAGTAACAGACTCAGTGATCTCGGAAACAATTTGAATTCTTTGACTTCAAAGTTCAAAAGTCTGTTTTTCATTCATCAGTAATATCTCCTTTCTCCTACCTCCTATCTCCTTATCTCCTATCTCCTGTCTCCTATCTCCAGTCCCCTACTTTTTTTGAATTTTTTTTTTAATATTGTGCAATGTGCATTTGTTCGCCTTTTTTACATACAGTGAGTCCAGGTTTTGAAAAGGGTTTAAGTTCACTTTATAATGGATTATGTTAATTTATAGGCTCCTACAGTGTTTGTGTGCAGATAAATGTTAAAAATGCTAAAGACTAAAAATCATAGAGAGAATCGGCAATATCGTAGAATCGCAATTTCAATCGAATCGCCATCCAAAAAAAACGTAGAAGAATCGAATCGGGAGAAAAGCATATCGTCCCCCAGCCCTACTTGCTTATGCCGTTACGTGCAGCGGCTGTCGTCCGTCGTCCGTCTGCCCAATTTCACCTGAATGCAGCATGAAAAATACGACTGAGTTGCTTGAGATATACAACCACAACGCTAGATGGGAGGAATTCCTACTTTATTCAGGAAAAAAACTAACTGTTTTTTCATTGTGTGTGTGTGTGTGTGTGTGTGTGTGTGTGTGTGTGTGTGTGTGTGTGTGTGAGTGCGTGACTTCAGGGTGTGTGTTAGGAGGACCGAGGCGTCGGACCGCTGCAGGCTGAAGGGGGACGTGGTCCTCCGAGCCGACGAGGACGCTCTCCACCTGCTGGACAAGACGGGCGACGTGGTGTTCACCTGGCCGTACCGCTTCCTACGCCGCTTCGGACGGGACAAGGTGACACACACACACACACACGCACACACACACACAGTGGTCTGAGTTCTGAATGCCAACAGCAAATACAAATGCCCAATTCCAATTCTATTTTTCATCCCTACCCCTTAACCCTTGCCCTTGAAACGGAGCTACAAGGAGTAGAGGTTGAAAGTCAACCCCTACGAATTGGGACACCACTTCAACAATCACATACGTCATCAGTCGTCTCTGCTGGCTTTCACATAAGCAGACGTGACGAGCTTTAGCCACAAATCCTCTATTCAAAACCACGTTAACTTAATAAAATAAAATAAAATTTAATGAAGACTGATCGGTTCATTGTAAAACATTTATTTATTGATGTAAATGTGGTGATTTCTTTATGTAGGCAGAGCCCCCAGGCTGCGCTGCTCCTCTGTCCAATACACACAGGAAACTTCACTTTTAATTCAAACAAATGAATGCGACTGCCACAATTGTTACATTTCATCAATGAGACCAACATTTATCTACTAAAAAGAATGTAACTACGCGGCGGTAAACCTTTAAAACCCTGCGGGTAAGTTAATTAGCGATCGTCTTTTCGATCGATGGATGGAGGTTGGCCGGCCGAGCAGCCGAGCAGCTCTCTGGACGGGTGGTGTCTCCGTGACGAGCCGCTGATCTGCTCCACAGGTGGAGGCTCCACCGTGGAGCTTCACTTCTCCCAAAAACATCGGAGCAAACGTCTAAACAGCCTCATGTGGATAAACCGACCGCACATTGGGGATCTAAACAGCTACTTTCTCACGTGAAAAAATATTAAAACTTAACAAAATGACGTAATAACAGCGCTACAGAGAAATAAAACAGCTGCCGGTTGCTGCAAGATGCATTCTGGGAAACTTGCCATAGCCCTCGGTCCGTAGTGTGCCCCTGAAAAATCTCCGTTTCGAGGGCGAGATAGCCCTACCACTTCCCCCTAACCCTCGTCTGGACCAGAATCAGGACACCCCTACCACTTCACGTGAACGCGCAAAACGAAGGGTTAGGGCCAAGGGCTAGGGCTAAGGGGGGACTGGAATTCACCCAAAGTTTGTAGCTGCCCCCATTTCCTTGATAAACCACTATACGGGGGGGGGAGTGTTCAGGTTTATGTTTAATTAATATATAAACCAACATTTGTGTATTCTTGTCAGTTAAGTATGAATATGGTAGTTCAAATAACTTTATTTGTAATAACTTTATTTGAACTACAAATTACAGGCACAGCTGTATGAATGTTTACCCTGTCTCCTATCTCCTATCTCCTTATCTCCTGTCTCTTGTCTCCTACCTCCTGTCTCCTTGTCTCCTATCTCCTGTCTCCTACCTCCTTGTCCCCTTATCTCCTCTCTCCTCTCCAGTCCACCTTCTCCTTCGAGGCGGGCCGCCGCTGTGATTCAGGCGAAGGCGGTTTTGAGTTCGATACCAAACAGGGGAACTTCCTGTTCCAGGCGGTGGAGGCGGCCATCAACCGCCAGCGCGTCGCGCAGCCGCTGCGCCAGACGTCCGGCGGGGGCGGGGCCAGTCCAGAGACCAATCACAGCCTGAGCCTGCCGCCGCCGCCGCCGCTCGGCCAGGGCCGCACGCCACAGCCCCGCGGACATTACCCACAACCCCCTGCTGCCGCCGCCGAGGTCAGAATAAAGGCAGCACTGCACAGTCAAGTCAGGGTTTTCAAAATAAATGTTTAAAAATAGGGCTGGGTTTAAAAAATAGATTTTCTGATTCATATCGATCTTCATTTAAAAGATCCAAAACATCGATTCATAAAATCTTTAGATCGATTTTTTAATGTGTGTAGATAGATAGATAGATAGATAGATAGATAGATAGATAGATAGATAGATAGATAGATAGATAGATAGATAGATAGATAGATAGATAGATAGATAGATAGATAGATAGATAGATAAATTACATTAATGTAACTGCTTTCCGGTTAATGTTAACATGAATTAACATGAGTATTTTAATAAAACACCAGGTTAGACAGTTATATCTTTGTACAATTTACAACATTAGTTTTGTGAACGTCTCTTTCATAACCAAGTAAACTGGTGTTAAAACTGAAATATCTCCACATGAATCAATATTGAATCGTATATCGAGTTTAAAAACCATTGAAGGTTTCCTGGTCTCTGATTGGTCAGTTTCCTGCTGCTGTAGCTGAGCAGCTGTTTCCTGGTCTCTGATTGGTCGGTTTCCTGCTGACATCACTGAGCAGCTGTTGTCTGGTTGCAGGCGGCGGACGGCGTGTACAGCATGGTGACGGACCACCCGGCGCCGCAGAGAGACAGAGACAGAGACAGAGAGAGCTCCGCCCCCTCACAGCAGCAACAACAGCAACAACAACAGCAGCAGCAGCAGCAGCGCCCCCCTCTGGTGTGTGTGTGTGTTGATGTGTCTTAGCTCTGCCCATCGAATCTGTCAAACACTGGTTGTGTCCTAAACCCCTCCCTCCTCCCTCCTCCCTATATAGTGAATTCAATATAGTGACTCACTGGTCAGTATATATACTATAAATATATATATTTAAGCATCAAAGATGTTCAATCAAACCCACATAGTTTGAAACAACGTTCACAACAATGTGTCACAACTAAGAATAAAGTCTGCTAGCTTAATGCTAACGTTAATGTAAAACACCATCGACGGGCTAACATAAATTAGCCTCGCTATCCAGAGTCTGTGGTCAGTTTATAACGCTTGTTAGGAAATTTGCTCTGACATTTGTTGTGGGAATCTGTGGAAGCCGCGACCGGACAACTCTGGCAGCTGGACACATTTATTGAGGCTGCTGCACTACGGCATTTATTTGGTAGCTACACCGGTCACTACTTGCATTTATTTGGTAGCTACACCGGTCACTACTTCATTTATTTGGTAGCTACACCGGTCACTACTTGCATTTATTTGGTAGCTACAACGGTCACTACTGCATTTATTTGGTAGCTACACCGGTCACTACTGCATTTATTTGGCAGCTACACCGGTCACTACTTAATTTATTTGGTAGCTACACCGATCACTACTGCATTTATTTGGTAGCTATACCGGTCAGTCACTACTGCATTTATTTGGCAGCTACACCGGTCACTACTTGCATTTATTTGGTAGCTACACTGGTCACTACTGCATTTATTTGGTAGCTACACCGGTCGCTACTTGCATTTATTTGGTAGCTACACTGGTCACTACTTGCATTTATTTGGCAGCTACACCGGTCACTACTGCATTTATTTGGTAGCTACACCGGTCACTACTGCATTTATTTGGTAGCTACACCGGTCACTACTTGCATTTATTTGGTAGCCACACCGGTCACTACTTGCATTTATTTGGTAGCCAGTGTTTGTGTGCACCTCCGTTATGATGTGTGTGTGTCTTAGCTCCGCCCCTTTCTCCTCCACCCAACACACACTGCAGCGTTAAGGCGTGATGATGTCAGAGGTGATGTCATAGCTCCCTCTGCTGGACGCTGAGTCGTACTGTTGGTGACAGGACTGATGTTCGTTATTCATTTTTATTTTATTAAAACATATGCACAACGATAAAAACTTAAATTATATTTAATGATACAAAGGCAAATAACTGTGCAGGAGAAGAATATAAAATACAAAATCACTGAAACAGAAACAACCACTAGAAAAAGAAAAGAGGAAGAAGCAGAAAAGGGAAAGAGAAGGAAAAAACACAACAAACAAACAGATTGTGTTGTAGATGAAGTTAGAAAATCAGCTCTGTGACTAAAACACACTAGTCCTACTAGGTTTCTGATCCTTCAGAGTTTAGTATCTTTTTTTCCTACCGTATCTGAAGCTTAATGCGACGTCCAGAAGTAAAAAGCTAACGTTAGGCTTTAACAGACGACTACACCACCACCACTAAGCTTTCCACTGGTTTCAGCTAAAAACATTGTTGTCTAATGGGGAAATGGAACTGTTTCTACTTGTTGAAGAGCCATAAATAACATCAGATAACCTCCATAAGACACTCTGGCCTGAGATTTCCACTCTAGAGGCTGGTTTCACCTTTTTAAGGGAATAGTTCACCAAAAAATGAAATCCAGTCATTATTGCCTCCCCCTCATGCTGATGAATTCTCCAGAGTAGTTTTTTATTCCTCAAAGTGCATCTGGAGACCCGGGAGGCTGGTTCCTAGTCCAACCAAAACTTTATATGAGAGTAATAGGGCCCAACACAACACAGTCCAGAGTTTACTGGAAACTACCTCATTTAGGACATTTTTACAGCCTCAACAGTCCTGTAACTCTGGACTATCTCCCTTCAGGACACTTGGTTGCAGTGGACGAGCAGTGTGGAGGAATATTAAATGGTTGTTGTGTAGTTTTATGGACGTTTTTGTGTCGGGCCCTATGACTTTCATATAAAGTTTTGGTTGGACTAGGAACCGGCCTCCCTGGTCTCCAGATGCACTTTGAGGAATAAAAAACTACTCCAGAGTATTCATCAGCATTAGGGGGAGGCAATAATGACTGAATTTCATTATTTGGTGAACTGTTCTTTTAAAAACGTGAAACCAGCCTCCAGAGTGGAAATCTTAAAAACGCTCCACCGTGGCGTTCCCGTCTAAACTCTGCTCCGATCTGCTCACGTCACGTACGTGTTTACGTCACAGGCACCAGTACAGGACAATAACAACTAATAAAAAGTGAGAACGCAACGCCACTTTAGCGCTTTCTGTCCAGATCGTCTCCGTGGAAACGCAGCCTGAGACGAGGGAACGGGAGGCAATATTTTTTTTCGTAGGATAGGTCCGGGAAAGTCCCGCCTTCCCCGCCTCTGATTGGCTGGATGAGCTCTCCAATTACACACAATTGGTTATTTGATTTGGCCGTGTAACGTCATCTCACAACAGTACTGCAGTAAACTAAAATATACACAAACTGAAATTTCTGGTGAATTCTGACGCCATGGCGTAGCGGTTTGCGTTTTCGCCTGCGATGTGGTGAACCCGAGTTCGATCCCCGCTGGTTTCACATTCCAAAAAATTTAGTTTTTAAATTTATATTCCAAGTTTACATTTTGAGTTTGAGAGAAGTGTAATTGTGCCGTTGGTTGGGTTTAGGCAATGAAGAAAAGAGTTGGTTAAGTTTAGTAAAAAGAGCAGGTAGAGGATAGACAGGCCAGATAAGTAGAGAGAGTCCAGGTAGATCTAGGCACTTATCACACTTTGCCGACAGCCTGCGTTTCACAGCCGTTTCACAGCCAAAACAAACAACCAATCAGGCGAGAGCCCTTCTAGCCAATCAGAGTCGAAAATGGAGCCCATCTAGCCAATCAGAGGTGGGAAAGGAGGGACTTTCCTGGACCTATCCTACGAAAAAAAATATCGCGAACGGGAGTTCAGGGTTATTGATCACTGATCGGTCTCTGTTCCGTCCTCAGACTCGTCTGGAGCCTCCGAGCGATAAAGTCCTGACCGGGGTGAAGAGTCTGAACCTGGACGCCCGCGGTGGCCCCGCCCCCCGGAAGAACCAGGTGAAGATGATCTCCAGCTGCCCGCTGCCCCACGCCGAGCCGGGCCCCGCTGCCGCCGCCGGCCCCGCCCACGGCGCCCGCCTCAGCCCCAAGCCGAGCTCCAACCCGACGCCGCAGGACCAGATGTACTCGCAGATCACCATGGCGATTGGCGAGCGAGGCGCGGCGAGGGAGAGGAAGGAGCGAGGAGGCAGCGGCTTGGCTCCGCCCCCTCAGCTCGCCGCCGCTGCCGCCACGCCCCCGGACCCCGAGTACTCGCTGCCCTTCGACACCCTCAACAAGAGCGTGATGGCCGACCTGCTGAGCTCCCATCAGCCCCGGGGCTCCGAGTCCGGCGCCGACCCGCTCTACGACAGCATCGACGAGATGAAGATCAGGAACGTGTTCCCTAGCAACGACGCCGACGACGACGCCCCCGGCCCCGGCTACAGCAAGGTGGAGCATGTCTTCTTTGTTTGTTTGTTTGTTTGTTTGTTTTCTTTCAACTTTATTTAAAGGGATACGCATAAACATTTTTTTTTTTTCGTGTCTTGCCTCACTCCCGAGTCCATGACCAGCAGATAGACACCATCCTTTCCACTGTTCGTGCAGTAACAAGGGAGATAGAGCCGTATCGCCCGTAATTAGCTTAGCTCAAACGCTGGAAGTGTATAGGTAGTGTTAGCCTGCCTCCACCTAAAGTCACTAATTAGCTTAGCTCAAACGCTGGAAGTGTATAGGTAGTGTTAGCCTGCCTCCACCTAAAGTCACTAATTAGCTTAGCTCAAACGCTGGAAGTGTATAGGTAGTGTTAGCCTGCCTCCACCTAAAGTCGCTAATTAGCTTAGCTCAAACGCTGGAAGTGTATAGGTAGTGTTAAAAATATGATAGCTAAACTCTCGTTCGTTACTACTGTTCTCATTCACATTACGTGCTGGTTTTCTACCCGGAAGTAGAATGTAAACAACAAGGAGATTCGGTCTATAGGTTTCACTTTAATATATTTATCTCTGTGGTAATAAGGTGGAGCACATCTACGACGAGCCCGAGGGCTGCGCCGCCGCCGCCGCCGCCGCCACCGGCAGAGGGAAGCGATCCGCCCTCCCCCCCTCGCTGTACGATGACCCCGAGGAGATGAGGGGCGACGCCTGGAGGGTCAGGGGAACGGCGGCCGACCCCAAAGGCCACGAGTACCCGTACAACCCCCGCGTGGACGACTACGCCGTCCCCAAACGGCCTCAGAGGGCGTTCCCCGCCGGCGGCAGCCACGAGGAGGGAGGAGGAGGAGCAGGAGGAGGAGGAGGAGGAGGAGGAGAGGAAGACGGGGAGGAGGAGGAAGAGGAGGAGGAGCAGGAGGAGGAGGAAGACTCAGGCTACAACAACGTCATGGTGAAGATCGCCTAGAGACCACGGCGACTGTCATCAATAATCTATAATCAGTGCTGAATCCGTCTCTTTATGGTTTTTATTCCTGTTCAGAGTTCAACAAATCAATAAACATGTAAACAGGAAAATAACTATGTAAACAAGAACTTAAACATGTAAACAATAAAGATGTGAACAAAAGCGTGGTGGTTGTGTCTTCGACCTTCAACACCGACGGCGACGCCTCACAGACCAAGTGGCTGATGGGAAAAAGACAGAGGTGAGGTGATGATGTTGAAGATAAAGAGGTAACAGTGTTTTATAGCTACGCTGCTATCCACCACTTTATTTTCCCATGATCCATTGCGTCACACCACAACGGAAGTGGGTTTTATGCTGCCTTCATGTGCTATGGTAATTATGGTAAATACGTGAAAAGTGCACATGAACCATAGACTGTATATAAGTGCACATGAACACCCTCTCATGTGGTATTTTCCACTGGGCAACTCGTAGAATTTTTTGATGCCCGAGCTGCCGAGATGAGAATAACCTTTGACCTTTTCAACATGGCGGCGAGCAACGCAAGATTTGTTAATGGTAAGCAAGGCAAGCCTTTAGAAAACATTTAGCAGCTATTCACTTTATGTAGGCTATGCGTGCATGTACAGTAAAAAAAAAAACGCTTTTAAAAAGCTAGCCAAATAGCCAGTGCTAAATCTCCATGAATATTAATATTTACCGTTTGAGTTTTGATAATTCATCTTCTTGCTGTAAGAGATGAACTAGGCAATCCAAAATTGTTTTACCCCATAGATATATACATGTAGATGCCACACGTGTCATATATCTATGGTTTTACCCAACAAGTCTGAATCTGTGTGTCCACCATCTTTATTTTCTCTGTACAACAACAAAAGCACATGAACACAACGCACTGGTAAATACCAGGTCACAAGTGGAAAATACCATCTGTACCATAGCACATGAAGGCAGCATTAGTAGCATTCTAGCGAGCGGCTAACTGGTAGCGTTAGCCACCGGTGTAGGCACCAAATGTGGGGGCTCTGGGCTGCCAAAACCGTTTTGACTAAATCTGATGTTTGTTGAGTCCATAAAACGAATTATTGAACAAACATTACTATTTCTGTGTGCACGTTACTGTAATTAGTCATGGTTGTCGTAGTTGTTAGCTTTGCTGCCGCTGACAGCTAACAGCAGCAGCTAAGCTAACAGCAGGACGTCAGCTGTTAAAACCCTCCTGTTGTGGGACACGACATGAAACTACTCCAGTTAGCTCAGTCATGTTGGAACTCAGATATCCGCTGGAAAAAAAAAAATGTTCATGGGCCGTTTATTGAGTTATTTAAGACACTGCTAACGGCTAACAGCTAACGGTTAGCCCAGCTAATCTAAAATGTAATGAATGGAGTGTCATGGCGAAACCCAGCGTTGTTCTCCTGAAAGTGGTGGATAGGCTTAGACTGCTGGGGGACACATCTGGTTACATGGAGCCCTCTCCTCTCCTCTCCTCTCCTCTCCTCTCCTCTCCTCTCCTCTCCCCTCCTTTCCTCTCCTCTCTTCTCCTCTACCCTCTCCTCTCCTCTCTTCTCCTCCCCTCCTCTCCTCTCCTCTCCTCTCCCCTCTCCTTCTCTCCTCTCCTCTCCTCTCTTCCTCCTCTCCTCTCTTCTCTTCCTCCTCTCCTCTCTTCTCTCCTCCCCTCTCCTCTCTTCCTCCTCTCCTCTCTTCTTTCCTCTCCCCTCCTCTCCTCTCTTCTCCTCTCCCCTTTCCTCTCCTCTCCTCTCTCCTTTCCCCTCTCCCCTCCTCTCCTCTCCTCTCCTCTCCTCCCCTCTCCTCTCTTCCTCTCCCCTCCCCCTTCTCCTCCCCTCTCCTCTCTTCCCCTCCTCTCCTCTCCCCTCCCCCTCCCCCTTCTCCTCCCCTCTCCTCTCTTCCCCTCCTCTCCTCTCCCCTCCCCCTTCTCATCCCCTCTCCTCTCTTCCCCTCCTCTCCTCTCCTCTCCTCTCCTCTCCTCTTTTTAGAGGAGTTTATCACAATGTGAAGTGAGGTTAGTGACTGAGAACGTGTGCAAGGCAAGGCAATTTTATTTGTATAGCCCGTTTTTACCACCAGTTTGTCTCAAAGGGCTTCACATCCCATAATAACAACATCTTCTGCCCATATAGACCCTCACATCCACTGAGGAAAAACCAGGGCCGTTGCTAGGAATTCTGGGCCCCCTTAAAGAATACTAAAGTCCCCCCCCCCCCCCCCCCCCCCAACTTTTCCAGTTTTTTCTTTCTTAGATTACGTATGTATTATCGTTTTTTATTTAGCCTTCTTTGTTTTGATGCTAGCTAAAACTCAAGTATCTTACCAAGAATATTTGTCTTATTTCTAGTCAAAATCTAATTTCTAGTCAAAACAAATCTCATTATAATTAAAACTAGAAAAAGCATTTCCAAGTATGGAAATGGTGTGACTGCTGATAGCAACTGAACGCTGTTGCAGAATTAGCAAATAGTGCAAGCAGTGATCACCATACAAATGTTTGACCAAGGTCGGAACCGAACCCACAACCTCATTGTCATTAGACTTCCACTCTGCCTCTAGGCCACGGTGCACACACAGTTCACACCAAGAAAGCTTGAGAGTCAAGCTTGAATGACTTAGAATGAAAATTTCTGTGAATTTCAGGCTGAGAGCAGCAGTTTCAACATGAAGCAAGTTATCAGAAGTCAACAGAGGACAACTGGGAAAATAATTCACTATAATTGTTGTTGAGGCAAGATTTGAACCAGCAACCTTCAGGTCTCCAGACCAGCAAGCTAACCACTAGGCTACAGACAGAGACAGTATGTGAGGGGTAAAGAAAACCTTTGATAAGAGGATCACTGGCTTCTGCTTAAAAAAAAAAGTAAGGAATCGTGGCAGAAAAAGTTAAATATTTTAAAAAGTATAAATAGTTAAAAAGAGAAAAGTAATGCCGATAAAGTTAAAAAAAAAAGCTGCACGTTTTGATATATGAATTGTTGAAATAGCACAACACCTAACACACTAACCATATGGCCACAGAGAACCTGAGTTACAATGAGCTTTATACTATGAGGAATCAAAGACTGTCCAATGACAGCTGAATAATTGGAATCAAAAGTCAAGCAATGATGTGAAATGACTGAGGCAGGAATCAAACCCATGACCATATGATCACTAAACCTTTACTCTGCCACTCAGCTACAGAGAGCACACTGCTTTCAAGACTGTTGTCATTCATTGTAATGTGATGATGTGCTGCAAACTGGTATGAGTAATCAAGGAGATAACAAACACCTGTAACCAATTGAAGGCGGTGGAGGAGAGCAGAATTCAACATAACATAAAAAGAGTTCTTCCCTTGGATTCGAACCAGTGACCTTGGGGTTGGGAAGCAGCCACCCTATCCCCTACACTACAGTGGAGTTTTGTTGAAGAGAGGTTGAGACTTTGATGAATGTGAGATTTTTCAATGATTCTTAAAATAAAGAGAAATTAGTATAAATTAGCCACACCAAGCAAGAAGAGGACTTTTTTGTGACCTGTGACTATTTTTTGGTGAATTAAAATGAATTAAAAAGCACTTAACAGCAAGTTACAAAGTTGAGCTCCTTCTCCTGCTGATGTGAAAAAAATACATTGAGCTGAATGAGAGCAGAGAGCTCCCTGGCTGCATTTAAAAAATATTTAAAATTATTATCTAAGTCTCTTTGCATTTTTGACCAGAATTTTAGCCAGAAGACAAGTGTGGCTACAAAACTGGAGAAAATAATTTGTCTAGAGTTTAATTTGTGGCCGTGCTGACAGTTTAGCCAGAAAAACTCTAGAATGTTTTTTTGCCTCTATCCACTCTGACACCACTCTGGCTCTGCTCGTTAGACGCAATACACACCCATTATAAAGCTGAAAAAAATCAGAAAAAGTTAAATATTTTAAAAAGTATAAAGAGTTAAAAAGAGAAAAGTAATGCCAATAAAGTCCAGAAAAAGCTGCACGTTTTGATATATGAATTGTTGAAATAGCACAAAGTATGAAGGACTAGAAGAAGACCGTAAAAAGGCGGAAGAAAATGGCCAAACAGAAGAACAATAGTGTGACTGCTCAGCAGTCACACTAATAAGACACATCACATTAAAAGTAGCTTGTTTTTAGACACTTTTTACTCCTTTCAAGCAGATTTTCACTTGAAATAAGTAGAAAAAATCTGATAGTGGAACAAGTTTTTCTTTCTTATTACAAACACAAAAAACTTACTTTCACTGGCAGATTTCTGTACTTATTTCAAGTGAAAATTTGTTTGAAACAAGTGAAAATTATCTAAAAACAAGTTACTTTTTAGGTAATGAGTCTTATTTTAAGTGGAAAGAGATTAGTTTTGACTAGAAATGAGACATTTGGACAAGAAATAAGACAAATATTCTTGGAAAGATGTTGAGTTTTTACAGTGTACTATGAGTATTAGTCAGGGTCTTACACAGAATAAATCAGTCATACAAAGATTAGACTACTGGGGTTTTTTATGGGCCCCACTGGGCGCTGGGCCCCTAGAGTTATCGTCACCTTTCTCCCCTATACAACGGCCCTGGGAAAAACTCCATGGAAAACCCTTTAAACAGGGAAAACCAGGAGAAAGCTCAGGGTGAGATTATTTTTCCACTATTAGTTTTAGTAAACTACAATAACCCTGGCGAGAACGTGTTTCAGGTTTTGCAAAAAAAAAAAAAAAGAGCTGATGAGTTTTGTAAACTGTGTCTCAACCTGAACAGAGTTTAAGGTTTTGGCCAAAATTAGAAAGTGAGAGTTTGGTTCAGAGAGAACGGGCTTCAGTGTTTGAGCCACTGAGACAAACTGTATATCATGTGTGTGTTTATGTGTGTGTGTGTGTGGTGTGTTCAGCGGTGTTTGTTGTTGACAGGACGAGGTCGGTCACATGTTTATTTCATCAGACTCCATCGTCTTTATTTATTATGGATACAGAGAGAACACGAGGAATCGACCAATCAGAGGCCGGCATGCAGCCACCAGCAGCCAACCAATCAGGCGTTAGCAGCAGAGTCTGGGTTCAGAGGTCATATATTAACCTGATGACCCACCGACGGCCGGATTTCCCACTCTGTGTACGAGTCAGTGAACGTGTCTTCAGTCAGCGATGGTGTCAGTTTTAGTCCAGGTATCAATAAATGATGATGATGATGATGATCAGTTTTAAATGCAGCATCTTCATCTTTATGAAACATTGATGAGGAGGAATATTGTTTTATAATCAATAATTAACCAGGACGACAACTGGAAACAAATCAACTCATATACATGAAAGGGATAGTTCAACATTTTGTCAAATTGTTCCCATTGCCATAATCCCTATAGTCATAGCAGTAGGTTCGTTACCTTTAATTGTCGGTGCAAGCTGTTTTTAGAACGGCGGAGCAGAGCCGTGAGCTGCTCAGAGCTACACTACGGAGGCTCATTATGGGATTTCTTTGTTGGTTTCCCTCATCAAACTCATCAAATACACAATCCAACAACTCCACAACGCTCTGGTGGACAAGTTGTGAGCTGCACATTCACCACGCTATGAGATAATAACACAACGTTACCACACAGAGTTGTTGTAGAGGGAAATACGGAGACTGTTGATGAAAAACTGTCCCTGAAGGCAACGTACATCAGAGGTTTTGCATGAATTTCCTCTAAAACAACTCTGTGTGGTAACGTTGTGTTATTATCTCATAGCGTGGTGAATGTGCAGCTCACAACTTGTCCACCAGAGCGTTGTGGAGTTGTTGGATTGTGTATTTGATGAGTTTGATGGAGGGAAACCAAGAAATCCCATAATGAGCCTCCGTAGCGTAGCTCTGAGCAGCTCACGGCTCTGCTCCGCCGTTCTAAAAACAGCTTGCACCGACAATTAAAGGTAATGAACCTACTGCTATGACTATAGGGATTATAGCAATGGGAACAATTTGACAAAATGTTGAACTATCCCTTTAAAAACCAGTAGAAACCACCAGGGACGGATTAATTTACCACAGTCTGGGAGGCACCTGAACACACCTGTTACATAACACACTCTGAATAATGCCTGTTCACTAACACACACACACACACACACACACACACACACACACACACACACACACACACACACACACACACACACACACACACACACACACACACACACACACACACACACACACACACACAGACACACACACATGACATGACACACATTAATAAATCCACCGACCCCCCCGGGACACAACAGGCTACAACGTCCCAGCATGCACCTCTCTGTCCGTCTGACAACACACTCAGCTGGAAACAGAAAGAGCATCAGTGTGTGTGTGTGTGTGTGTGTGTGTGTGTGTGTGTGTGTACCCAGTGGCCTGGAAGCTGAAGGAAGCCCCCCCCACCGACACCAGAGAGATGTGGCGGTGATGTCATACGTGTCCTACTTCCTGTTCACAGCTGAGCTCAGCGCCGTGCAGCCAGGAGACCATGACATCATCCAGAGAGAAAAGGACAATTCCGGACATTTTTGACCCCTAAAGCTGCGTTCACACCGGACCTTTTGTTTTTGTCGCTGTCGCTCGTGTCGCTCCGGAAAAAAAACGCTCCGTCGTCGCTCAGCTGCAGTCGCTCGTCACTTTGGCACAGAGCCACAGACTTGATGACATCATGCCCACTGCCATGTGTCTGTGTTTACACCGGCACCACCGGCATTACGGCAGCCAATCAGCGCTGAGCGACGAGCGACTGACGGCCGGAGAGTTGGGATTTCTCATCTCGAGCGACTTGAGCGAAAAAACGCTCCGTCACTGTCGCTCCGAGCCCCAGCGATTTTTCACCTGGGCGATTAAACGCTCAATCGCTCGTTTGCATTCACTTAACACCTCGTCCTGACATGCAGCGAGCAAGCGAAACGGCAACGAAAACTCGCGCGAGGGTGTCCTGATATGCAGCCATATATATACTGCAGCGTGACGATTTTGTCGCAAGTATATTCTATTGGTTTAGAATCCAAACCAATCAAATTATCGAGGGACGTAAACAAACTTGCGGCGCTATTTTGAGATTCCTGGCATTTCCTGGTTGCCGTTTTTCACATCTTTGAGTGTTTTTTAAATTTTATTCCTCTCATATTCTCCTCTCTCTGATAACTAGCTCGTCAACAGAAAGTAGCGTGGACTTATCAACCAATAAGAAGTGTTGAGGGGCGGGACACCGCCGCCGTGAAATGTCGTCCACATAGAGACAGAGCGAGCAATAATTTCAGGGTTGAGCGACATCGCTGGACGGAGCGACGGCGCTCGCGGCGTCAGGACAGGCTGATTGAAAAGTAGCTACGTATTCTAATCACTTTTCCTCGCTCGCTCGCGTCGCTGTCTGTCAGGACGGGGTGTAACATGTAAACTCGTTGCTTGTTCTAAAAACAAAAGGTCCGGTGTGAACGCAGCTTTAGTCGTTGTCCTGATGGTCACCCACCAGTGTTGGGGGGGGCAAACCGGAGTTACCATGGCTACCCGGCGCTCGGGATAGCGACAACACCCCCCCCCTCAAAATATGGAGGAAAAAACTGATTTTATTTTTTGTTATGTGAAATAGAACATGAAAGGGTTAAACTCCCCTTTCAAACTTTTTCAAATTTAGTTAATTGTTTTTTGACACTCAAAAACAAGAACGCTTT
Source organism: Trachurus trachurus (assembly GCF_905171665.1). NCBI lineage: Eukaryota > Metazoa > Chordata > Actinopteri > Carangiformes > Carangidae > Trachurus > Trachurus trachurus. The sequence continues at coordinate 1,651,623 of NC_139895.1, read as the reverse complement.
GTGTTTCAATTGTATTTTTTGTATTTCAAAATTAAATTAAATTAAAGGGATAGTAGCATTTTTAAAGTGGGGTTGTATGATCTCCAAATAGCCCCTAAGTACTTTAATTGCAGTAGAAGACTCTCTGCACTCCTCCCGTTAGCAACGCCAGCCCATAATAGCCCTGCCCAGAGATTTACAACATACAGTGTTGTGAACAGACCCAAAGAAACGGCCTATTTTCACGGCCTAAAAGAGGTTTTACCTGAAAAAAAATACACAGTTCCATTGTTCGCTATAATATAATTTTTTCCAGCCCCTCAAAGTGCAGGAAAAACACAGTTTTTATTTGGACCTAACCAACTGCTGATCGGCGGCGCTAACCCTGGGCGGAGGGATACGTGAGTTGGTTAGGTCCAAATAAAAACAGTGTTTTTCCTGCACTTTGAAGGGCTGGAAAAAATTATATTATAGTGAACAATGGAACTGTGTATTTTTTTCAGGTAAAACCTCTTTTAGGCCGCGAAAATAGGCCGTTTCTTTGGGTCTGTTCACAATTTTATTTATTTATTTAACCTTTATTTAACCAGGCAAGCAAATTAAGAACAAAATTCTTATTTTCAAGTGCAGCCTGAAGGGGAAGGGGGAGGGGAGTGCTAAAAGTGAAACAAGGTTAATAAATTACACAGAAAAATTCTATATAATACAGTACATACGATATAATCAATAAAATACAATACAATACAGTGCAATTAATCAATGGGGCATGACAAGAAGCCTGTTAGCAAGTGCAGGAGTCAACTGTGATTTGTAGTAAATTTTGTTTGAAAACAGAGAGAGACGTGAGGACAGAGAGTTTAAGGGTGTTTTGTAGGGTGTTCCAGTCAAAGGCTGCAGCGAACCGGAAGGCACTGCGTCCAAAGACGGTGCGGACTTTGGGGAGGAGAGGTTGATGAATGCACTGGACCTTAGATTGCGGGCAGGGTGAGAGAGGTGCAGAAGGGAAGAGAGGTAGAGAGGTGTGATGCCAAGAATGGTTTTGTAGATGAGCAGAAACCAGTGATGCAGCCGTCTGGTGTGAGGGGAAGTCCAGTCTACCAGGTTATAGAGGTCGCAGTGGTGAGTGGTGAATGGAGCCCCAGTGGCAAAACGGATGGCGGAGTGGTGGAGTGGGTCCAGTTTGCTGAGAGTGGAGTGAGGTGCAATTCTGTATATGGAGTCACCGTAATCGAAGATGGGCAGGATGGTCATTTTGACGAGTGTATGTTTGGCTGCACGGGTGAAGGAGGTCTTATTACGATAAAGGAAGCTCAGACGAGCTTTGACTTTAGACTGAAGGTGTTTGATGTGGGTGGTGAAGGAGAGTGATGAATCCAACCAGAGGCCAAGGTATTTGTAACTGGAGACAAACTCTAGTTCAGAGCCGTCGGCACAGAGGATTTTTGGGACAGGGGGGGGAATCTCTGGGCAAGGCTATTATGGGCTGGCGTTGCTAACGGGAGGAGTGCAGAGAGTCTTCTACTGCAATTAAAGTACTTAGGGGCTATTTGTAGATCATACAACCCCACTTTAAAATAATGATACTATCCCTTTAAAATAGAATAAACCAATGTTTTTTTTGCTTTTTAATTCCCACTCATCAAAAGAAAATCTAATGACTGTGTTTTAATAAACGGACTGCTCTGCTCCACCGCTTATTATAGTAAAGGAATCATCACAACAAGGAAACAGTGTTAGTTTGTTTCTGTTGTCAGCCAGCTTCTATAGGCTACCTGCTGCTGGTTAGTTACCATGACGACCGGCGTGCGGACGGCACCAGGTCGGTCACCTGTAAGACACAGACGTGATGATGTCACACACATGAATTCAACTGTGTGTGTGTGATAATTACATATCTGCTGCTGAGGACTGGGAGGAGATGCTTGTTTCCGTGGCAACCATTAATAAGGACCCAGAGCTTTATCCTCCTCCTCCGTTGCCGTGGTAACTTTACACGCTAGAAGCAGCAGCAGCAGCAGCAGCAGAAGAAGACTGATGGATGTGACGTGAAAAACAGAAAGAATCACAGAAGAATGTGAAGAATAACACACACACACACACACACACGAACACACACACACACACACACACTCACACACACACACACACACACACTCACACACTCACACACACTCACACACACACACGGTGGCATCACAGATGGACACACACTCTGTCCCATCTGTTGACATGGTAACAACATGTCCTTAATGAATAATAATCCTCCACGAGCTCAAGGTCACGTGATCATATATATGGACGTGCGTGTGGCGCGTGTGCACGTGCTGCTCTTCACCGGGTTAACGTGATGAGTGTGACGTCATCAGGGTGATAATTAAACGTGATGAATTAATTAATAATTAACAGGTGTCACGAGGAATCAAACGGTCTGGTCTCGTGCACGGCGGACTGAAGGAGGAGCTCGCGCACCAGCAGCCTGTGATCTGTGACCGCGCGCAGCATCGGGGGGGGGGGGGGGGGGTGATGATGACGCTCGTGCCCGCGCTCTTGTCGCCGCGCGCCCCCTCCTCTTCCTCCTCCTCCTCCCCTCTTAGTGCGTGAACGCGCGGGGAGCCAGCGGGAGCGCGCGTCAGCATCCAAGGACAGACCGCGGGGCTCGCGAGCATCAGGTCATCTGGAGCCGCGAGGAGCCGGAGCCTCGAGGACACAACCGGACCGAACCGGACCACGAGCGGGAAATACAGTGGCGCGTGACCTGGTCCAACAGCTGGTTGAGGCGCGTGACGCGGAGCAACAGGACCGGACCAGAGTCACCGGGACCGGGACCGGGACCAGCTGCTGCCGCGCGACCCCCGGGGACACACAACAACACAACACAACAAACAAACAGACACCAGTGTGTGTGTGTGTGTGTGTGTGTGTGTGTGACCCTGGTCCACGTCGAACCGGGATCGAACCGGGACCAGACCGGAGGTGTCGGACTGGCGGCGGCGGCGGCGCGTGAGCAGAATAAATCAATAAATCACAGACTGAAATCAACAGGAGACCGAGGCGGCGCGCGACCTGCAGGAATCTACCGGAGAGAGAGAGAGAGAGAGAGAGAGAGAGAGAGAGAGAGAGAGAGAGAGAGAGAGAGAGAGAGAGAGAGAGAGAGAGGCTTTTAATTTGAAAACCTGCTGCGACCACAACAACAACAACAACAACGACCAGGACCAGAACCAGTGAGTCTCAATGATTTTCTGTACAAGATCAAGGTTTTCATCTTCATCTTCATCTTCACCTTCATCATCTTCGTCTTCATCTTCCTCCTCCTCCTCTTCTCTCTCTCTGACCTCTGGACCAGTTCACATCTAGAGCTCCGTCCTCTGATCTGAACCAGGATCAGTTCACATTCACATTTATTTCATTTTTATTTTTTTAATGTGAACAGCAGCTACATGTTGATGGACATTGACATGTAAATATGTGGAATTATAGCTAAGTGGCTCATTTCTGGTTGTGTTCACAAACAAAATCTATCTATCTATCTATCTATCTATCTATCTATCTATCTATCTATCTATCTATCCATCCATCCATCCATCCATCCATCCATCCATCCATCCATCCATCCATCCATCCATCCATCCATCCATCCATCCATCCAACACTGTAAACAGAAGTCATGTGGCCTAACACCGTCCAGTGATTGGTCAGACAGTTTAGACCAGTAAAGCGACTTCCTGGCTTCATGGAGCATCGTTGTCTTATTTTCATGTTGGTGGCGATCTAGACCGTATATCAGCAGACTGTAACACACCGAGCATGTGAACAAAATAAATATATAATGTATTACAGTAACACATGCATTTAGTTTGATAAGACGACAGGCAGTAATGACAACACCACAAGTTGTTTTACAGTATTTTGCCGTACAGCGAGACCAATGGACAATGATAAGTTCATAATAACAAACATGCAAAAATAAAATAGTTGGTTCATCATAACAGCAGCTCTTCTTCACAGAGTTCATGCATCTCCTTGAGTGAATGAATGAAATGAAGCGTAAAACGTTATTAAAGGCAGGAAGGAGAGTGGAGAACCATCATTGTTGTGACATTGCAGAAGCTTGTTGAAACGATGCCAAAGTGAATGTTGTAATCAAAGCTACAGACGGTCTATAACCAAATATAAGAGTGTGTGACTTCTGTTTTGGACGGGCAGTAGCCTACTACTTCGTAAATGGTCGGAGTCTCACCAGCTGTTCATATGCACGGCACATTGAATTTTGAATTAGAATTAATTTATTTATATAAGAAATGGGACAGTATACTACATATTAACGTACATTTATAACGTAAATATGAATGAAACTATATAGTCATATGGCAAATAATTACAAAGCTTTACCAATAAGAGAAGGAGAGAACAAGCACAACAACACAAACTATGAGTTATGGACCACATAGGATCAATTAGCAAGATGTAGAAATTCTATTGCAAAATGCCCATATTAGGTATGTGCACGGTGAGGTAATCTGATAATCGGTTATGAATTATTACCCAGTTAACCGAGGATCAAAACAATGTCCAGTTAGAGTTACAGTCCAGCGTCGGATCAAACTACATCATCACACCGTGGTTTCAGGTTTTTCAGAGTGTTAAAATTGTGGTTAAACATGGATTCTGCTGTGTAAAAGCATTTTTGGATCGAGCCTCGAACTTTAAACCTTTGACCAGAATCTGTGGTGGTTCCCTCTCCGTACGCCGTCAGGACGGAGACGACAGGTCTTGATTTTGATGATGAAATTCTTTATTCAGTCACATCACACAATAGACACAAACATTATCGACACAAACATTATCGACAAAATAGTGAGTGAAAAGGCCACAGGCAGAAGCATAATGCTTATATTACAGTAATGCCTGTCCTACATACCAAATGAAGCTACCCAGCATTCTTACAACATGAAAAACTAACAAACAGACAAGCAAACGAACAAACTAAACTAAACTGAACCAGATAAAAAAAAAAAAGAAGAAAAAAACAGAACCAATAAGGTTACCAGTGTTTAAATATACAGTGTTGTAGTAAATACATTTTTAAATAGCAGAGAAAAAACAAACACAGAAGCAAAACTAAACCAGAAAATAACCAGAGCCAGTAATGTTAACAGTATTTAAATATATAGTAGTAAAGACATTTTTAAATAGCAGAGATAAAACAAATACAGATAAACATTAACATTTCATGTCTCATCAAGTCTGTTAGGAAATACAAACAACCTGAAACCTTCCCAGTTATTTCCTGAGACGAAATCTAGTGTGGACTAATAACTAAGCACTGCTAATGACTGAAGAATTCAATCTCTGCTCTTATTAACCACCTGATGTTTTGTCTGACGGACAGAGAGCATTTATGAGTCATTCTATTTCTATTAATCGGTTACTCGAGTAAGACCAGGTTAAGTTAGAAAATTACTGGAGATGCCCGTGCCTAGTCTGTACAGATGCTCAATTGTGCACTGTACTGCTGGATTCTATTGCAAGATGCCTGTAATAAAGTGCAGTAAAGTCTGCTGATATACCGTAAAATTAGGAATATAAGTCGCACTGGTATATAAGCCGCAGTCTATTTTTGAGGGCCTCGAACTGGGAAAACAAGGTTTTCTATTGCTATTTGGTAATAAAAACATTATACAAGTTTCTGTGCTGCGGTGTAGCTGTTTCTTGTTATTTTAAATCTAAAAAGAAAAGAGAGCGCGGGGTAATTTGAACACTGTACATTTAGCGCGATATAGAGGGATTACCAGCCTACGTCACTGACGTTCTACTGCGCATGTCGCCTGCAGAAAGAGAGCAGCAAGAGCCGTGATCAGGTCTTTTTGTGCTGGAAGTTGCACTAATTGTTTTGATAAAAATAACAAAACGCGCATAATTTACAGAATAGCGTCAACTCGCACCCCTTTCAAGGCAAACGAGAGAGAAAATAGTACATTGGCGATTAATTTCGAGCAATATAACGTGTTAGATACGTTGGTTTGAATGGTGATAAAGCTAAATGCTCACAGGCACAGCTGGAGAACTGCAGCGAATGAGTTGTGAAATGTTTACTACGACAGTGACTGAAGACGAGGTCACATACTGGAAAGCAAGCTGACATTAATTAACGTTAAACTACATTGTTTTAAATTACCGGTACATACTCAGTCATGCACGTAACGTTACAGTTACGTTATGCAGTTGTTCCAGACTTTAGACAGGTCCGTCCTCTTCCCTCTCTGACCAGGCAGCAGCTCAGTCCTCACAGACACTGAGTTCTGTAATCGTGAGTATTTTCCTGAACATGATTGTTTGTTAAATAACTGTAGGTAACGTCAGGGATGCACAGTGACAGTGTTGTTTTTACCGATGACCGACGCCGTGCTGTAAGTGTCCGTGGTTTGTCCCGTGGCTGAGTTGCCGTTGCCGCGGTACAAACTCGATCCTCCGTCCTGACGTTTTTTTTCCCCCCTGCCGTTATAAAACTATAAAACCGTCTATGTATAAAACACACACTACATCAGTAGGTGATAAACTGTTGTAGTAGGCTGACAACATCGCTAGCTAACACCGCTTTGACTACACTAGATCCATAGAGGTAACCATGACAACCGGTTCTTTCTGCAGTCAGGTTGCGCACGCATCCTGATTTGTTGGTAAACAGATAATCCCTCTATAGCGTTTGTTATTGTTCCATACGCATGTGTGTGTGTGTGTGTGTGCCTGCGAGCGCGTGTGCGAGAGAGAGACCGAGTCCAGCAGGAGGAGGAGGGGCTGACTGACAGAGATGAGAGACGGTGAAACACTGTTTAAAAAACCCATAACAATAATATTATTTTCTGTCGGAGACTATGGCCCAAATGAGTCTCGTTAATTACCGTAACAGGAAACGCCGTTCTGCCCGCGTGGTCGTATGCGGATACAGGACGCATTACCACTTACACCTGTGTGTTACACCTGTGTTCAATGAGGTCACAATGCGTCATCGACCCCGACTGCTCCGGGAGGTGGTTTGACCCATCGGATCACACTCCGTCCTGGTTGCCATAGCTACTTTCAGGTGTTCCAGCTCTATGTGACTGCAGTCTGATCACTGAGAACGCTGTTATACCAGTTTTAAACGGGGTTGACATTTACCTCGGTCTATAGGTGCACCGGTGTATAAGCCGCACACAACTCTTTAGATGAAAAGAAAAGGAAAAAAAGTGCGACTTATACACTGAATTTTATGGTACTAGTCTAGATCGGCAACAACATGAAAAGTAGGGGTGGGAGAAAAAATCGATTCACATAGATATCGCAATATCTTTTTTGACGATTTTTAAATCTATTTTTTTTGTCAAAAATCGATATTTTTTTTTTTTTTTTTTTTTTTAAATATTGTGCAATGTGCATTTGTTAGCCTCTTTTACATACAGAGAGTACAGGCTTTGAAAAGGGTTTAAGTTCACTTTATAATGGAGTATGTTAATTTATAGGCTCCTACAGTGTTTGTGTGCAGATAAATGTTAAAAATGCGACTAAAAATCGAGAGAATCGGCAATATCGTAGAATCGCAATTTAAATCGAATCGCCATCCAAAAAATCGTAGAAGAATCGAATCAGGAGAAAAGCATATCGTCCCAGCCCTAATGAAAAGAAGACGAAGATGCTTGATGATGTCATTGTGAGGTCGTTGTCGGCGTTTGTGGCCACGTGGCTTTTGTTTACAGTTTTTGGACCGTTTGAATTCGGCCTTTGTGAACGAAAACCAGACCAAACTGCAGCTATGCTTTAGGAGTGAACCGGTCCTCAGTCTGGTCCAGTCCAGACTTCATCATCATCATCATCATCATCATCATCATCATCATCATCATCATCATCCTCCTCCCTGGTAGCAGTGGTCTCTAACGGTCCCTCCCGTCCCTCCCGTCCCGTCAGTGCGTCCCAGCGGCGTGCTGCTGCTGGCCGTGCTGCAGTGCTGCTCCGTGGCGCGCGGCGGCTGCGAGCCTCGGCTGGTCAACATCGGCGCCGTGCTGAGCCACAAGCGCTACGAGCAGGTGTTCAAGGAGGCGGTGAGCCAGGCCAACGCTCTGTACGGGAGGGACAAGTTCAAGATGAACGCCATCTCTGTCACTCACAAGCCCAACGCCATCCAGATGGCCCTGTCCGTGTGCGAGGACCTCATCTCCAACCAGGTGAGGGACTGTGTGTGTCTCATCTCCAACCAGGAAGGTGAAGAAATGAAAATCAATTAGGTCAACATGAGACATTTTTGTCCACCTCTCACACTTCCCCAACTCCCCACGTAGTCCAGTCATTTTATGAAAAAAGGTTGAACCAATTGCAACAGAAGCAAACTCCACTGGTATTGTATTATATCCTCAACATGTCCTGAATGAGGGAAAAAAAGCCCCAAGGAATTCCATTAGGGGAAAGTTTAGAAAAATACCCAAATATAGCCCATTCTTACGCCTATTCATTATTTTTCTCACATGAATAGGGTAAAAATTTTAACCTTTAGATTTCTCCATGAAAATTACTGAGTTGATTACTTACATTAAGACAAACAAAAAATGTATTACAAGTTTTTTTTAATTCTTTGTTAACATGAGCAAATTTGCATAAATTTGCATAAATTCCACCATTTTAATGGCACATGTATATATAAAGGTGCTGTGGTGGTACCAGCTTGAAAATCGTAATGAGTTGACTCCAGAGGGACCTGTGTATTGTCTTGAAATTTCAGACCAAGTCACGGAGTTTACTTTCACTTTCGTCAGCTTACCAACTGTAGCTTTAATGAGCGAGGGCGCTAGGCTACCATGTAAAACGAGTGCTTCCCACAGCGACAGATTCTTGAAAAATAGCAGTCATCTTGAAATTTAAAGTGGTCAACTTGTCGGTTGACCGATGGAGTCAACTCATTCCAATTTTCATGCTGGTACCACCACAGCACCTTTATATGTGCCGTCAAAACGGTGGGATTTATGCAAAGTTATGCAAATTTTCTCATGTTAACAAAGAATTTCAAAAGAACTTGTAATACATTTTTTTGTTTGTCTTAAAGCAGAAGTGAGTGATATATTTGTGTTAATATAAGTCTTAAATAGTTATATCTTCCGACAGCAATCACTTACATAGAGTGTTTGGACTGAAACACGGGTCTGTCAGTCCCTCTGCTCTGCTCTGAGCCGAAGAGAAAACATTTATCGTATCCTACAGTTTTTATCCAATGAGGAGAGAGAACGGCATGCAGGGCTGTGTGTGCAGCCAAGGAACGCCGTGAATGTGGTGACGTAGCGACGAGGACTGTTATGGTGCGTTCAAGGAAACTCGTATTTTTCCGACCGTGAAGTGGTACCAGTTCGATCTGGTACGAGTTCACCGGTCGGAAGTTACGAGTGGCCGTTATAGTGACTTTCACCGGTAAAACAGGTCGGAAAAACACGAGTGGGTTGCCTGGAACGCTACAAAGTCGTAAGTTGTGACTTGAAGCTGTAATTTACGATTTCAAAAGCCTGCCTGGAACGCAGCATTAGCGAAAACGACCGGATCACTCACTTCTGCTTTAATGTAAGTAATTAACTTAGTAGGCTAATTTTCATGGAGATATCTAAAGGTTAACATTTTTTACCCTATTTACATGAGAAAAATAAGTAATAGGCATATGAATAGGCTATATTTGGGTCTTTTTTCGAAACTTTCCCCTAATGGGATTCTTCTGGGCTTTTTTTTCCCTCATTCAGGACATGTTGAGGATACAAAACCAGTTGAGTTTGATTCTGTTGCAATTTGTTCAACGTTGACCCCTTTGGCTTAAAATTACTGGACTAACGGTCAAATGAAAGGTCACTGGGGGCTGGTGTTTGGCGAGGAGGTGTATCTCTGGGTAAACTCTGGATGTACCAAATTTCAGAATGAAAGTCTATTTTTTGGACCCGTAATGCATTTTAACAACATCCATGACCCTTCAAGTGGACAAAAATCTCCACTTCCGCCTATGGGTTTTTAATGTATTCTAAAGTAAAAATGTTAACTAACAGACATCACCATGAAACTTCCCAAGTTTATCACTCACATTAAGACCAATATTTTTTGTATTACAGGTTTTGTCAAATTTTATGTTTAAATATGTAAATGAGGCAATATCTAATTAAATATGCGCTAATTTCCAGAACCGAAATCTGAACAATGGATGAAGCCCCTTTCAAATTTCTTGTTTTATTTTGTTGACATATTATAGTCAGAAGTTTTTACAGAGGAGGATTTTGGATATCTCTTTTTTATCAGTAAAATACTGTCACCAGCCATAAAGCCCCATAGAGCCCCATAGAAATCATGTGTTTTTGCAGCTAAAACAACTGGCCAGGAAGGGGTTAAAAATGTTTGAAACCCATGTCAAAAGTGGTTTTCATGTTTAGTCAAGACCAGCCTTACTGTTTATGTATCACAGATATTTTGGGAGTAACTAATGTCTACATTTTGTCCAGGGGTCATGGAAGTGGTGTAAATTGAAGGATCATCCGAGGGTTAATTTAATGTTTCTCTCTCTCTATTTAATCTCTCCGTCGTCCCAGAGGAGAGATGGAGGGATTATAGAGACAACAACACACACACACACAGGCTGGTTTCCTGTTTGAACTCTTTCTCCCCCCTCCCCAGGTGTACGCCATCCTGGTCAGTCACCCTCCTCAGTCCAACGACCACCTGACCCCGACGCCGGTCTCCTACACCGCCGGCTTCTACAGGATCCCCGTGGTCGGCCTGACGACGCGCATGTCCATCTACTCCGACAAGGTCAGTGCTGCAGCTGAACCAACACAAGCCCCGCCCCCTTTAGACAGCACTAGCCCCGCCCCCTTCTGATACAGCACTAGCCCCGCCCCCTTTAGACAGCACTAGCCCCGCCCCTTCGGAGACATCACTAGCCCCGCCCCCTTCTGAGCTAACACTAGCCCCGCCCCCTTCTGAGACATCACTAGCCCCGCTCCACAAGCCCCACCCCTTCTGAGACAGCACTAGCCCCGCCCCCTGCTGAGACAGCACAAGCCCCGCCCCCTGCTGAGACAGCACAAGCCCCGCCCCCTGCTGAGACAACACAAGCCCCGCCCCCTTCTGAGACAGCACTAGCCCCGCCCCCTGTTGAGACAGCACAAGCCCCGCCCCCTGCTGAGCTAACACTAGCCCCACCCCCTGCTGAGACATTACTAGCCCCGCCCCCTGCTGAGCTAACACTAGCCCCGCCCCCTGCTGAGCTAACACTAGCCCCGCCCCCTGCTGAGCTAACACTAGCCCCACCCCATCTGAGACAGCACTCGCCCCGCCCCCTGTTGAGACAGCACTAGCCCCGCCCCCTGTTGAGACAGCAATAGCCCCGCCCCTTCTGAGACATCACTAGCCACGCCCCCTGTTGAGACATCACTAGCCCCGCCCCCTGAGCCAACACTAGCCCCACCCCATCTGAGACATCACTAGCCCCGCCCCCTGTTGAGACAACACTAGCCCCACCCCCTGCAGAGACAACACTAGCCCCGCCCCCTGCTGAGACATCACTAGCCCCGCCCCCTGCTGAGCTAACACTAGCCCCACCCCCTGCTGAGACAACACTAGCCCCACCCCCTGCTGAGACAACACTAGCCCCGCCCCCTGCTGAGACAGCACTAGCCCCGCCCCCTTCTGAGACAGCACTAGCCCCGCCCCCTGCTGAGACATCACAAGCCCCGCCCCCTGCTGAGACAACACTAGCCCCGCCCTCTGACCACAGGATATGAGCTAAGCATAAGTTACCATGGTGATCTAGCTGGGTTAAAAGAGAGCCACCTTCGTAGTACAGGAGAGCCTGAAAGCTTTAGACTCAACACCTCGCTAACTCACCAAACTGGCTTCGCAGTACACCCCTCATAGTGAACACAGTCAGTACAACAACAAACTTTAATACAAAACAAACGCAAATCTTAATATTAATTTAATAGCACATCGCTAATGTTAGCTGGTCGGCTAACAACAACAACTTCTACTAACTAGTGCACGTAACTCGATATATAAAGACGAAAGCCATTCTCTCGTTTGCTTTTGGGAGCAGGGGAGTGGGCATCCACAATGCGGTGAACATCGTTGATCTATATTTTGGGCAGTAAACTCTCTCCTCTACCCCCCCCCCCCCCCCCCCCCCACCACCACCACCACAGAGCATCCACCTGTCCTTCCTTTAACGTGTTTATCAGCTGTATCACCAGTAAACACTCTCCTCTACCCCCCCCCCCCCCCCCCCCCCCCACAGAGCATCCACCTGTCCTTCCTGAGGACCGTGTTTATCAGCTGTAGCCTATCTGTCCCAGTAAACACTCTCTCCTCTACAGAGCATCCACCTGTCCTTCCTTTAACATGTTTATCAGCTGTATCTGTATCACCAGTAAACTCTCTCCTCTACCCCCCCCCCCCCACCACCACCACCACCACAGAGCATCCACCTGTCCTTCCTGAGGACCGTGCCTCCCTACTCGCACCAGGCTCATGTGTGGTTCGACCTGATGAGGGAGTTCAGGTGGAACCACATCATCCTGATCGTCAGCGACGACCACGAGGGCCGCGCCGCGCAGAAGAGACTGGAGACGCTGCTGGAGGAGAGGGAGACCAAGGTCAGCACGCACACACACACACACACACACACACACACACTTACATACACACACACACACACACACACACACACACGGTCCGTACAGTGTGCTGCATGTCATGTGTGCGTGTTCATGTAACATTGTGTGTGTTGCTCTAATACAGAAGTGTGTGTGTGACATCATCACATCCACCTCAGTTCCTCTTCTCTGACATCATCAGCTCGTCTTTGACGTTTGAATCAACTTTATTTAAACAGTCTGAGCTGAACAAAGGACGTTAGAGACCTGAATCATCTCTCCATCGTCTCTCCATCATTTCTCCTTCATCTCTCCATCATCTCTCTATCATCTCTCCATCATCTCTCTATCATCTCTCCATCATCTCTCCATCGTCTCTCTATCATCTCTCCATCATCTCTCCATCATCTCTCCATCATCTCTCCATCATCTCTCCATAATCTCTCTATCATCTCTCCATCATCTCTCCATCATCTCACCATCATTTCTCCATCATCTCTCCATCATCTCTCTATCATCTCTCCATCATCTCTCCATCGTCTCTCTATCATCTCTCCATCATCTCTCTATCATCTCTCCATCATCTCTCTATCATCTCTCCATCATCTCTCCATCATCTCTCTATCATCTCTCCATCATCTCTCCATCATCTCTCCATCATCTCTCCATAATCTCTCTATCATCTCTCCATCATCTCTCCATCGTCTCTCTATCATCTCTCCATCATTTCTCCATCATCTCTCCATCATCTCTCTATCATCTCTCCATCATCGCTCCATAATCTCTCTATCATTTCTCCATCATCTCTCCATCGTCTCTCTATCATCTCTCCATCATCTCTCCATCATCTCTCCATCATCTCTCCATCGTCTCTCTATCATCTCTCCATCATCTCTCCATCGTCTCTCTATCATCTCTCCATCGTCTCTCCATCATCTCTCCATCATCTCTCCATCGTCTCTCCATCATCTCTCCATCATCTCTGCATCATCTCTCCATCATCTCTCCATCATCTCTCCATCATCTCTCCATCATCTCTCCATCGTCTCTCCATCATCTCTCCTGTGTGTGTGGAGCTTCTCATTTTGCTTTTCAGATTTTTTTTTTATTGATTTGCTCTTTTTGTTCTTCCTCCTTTAGTTTAAAGCTGAGATTCTTTGAGTTCTCCGTCTTTCTCTCTCTCCGTCTCTCTGTCCGTCTGTCTTTCTCTGTCTTCGTCTCTCCATCCATGCCATCCTTCAGTTCTTCACCTCTGTCGTCTAGTTTCCTGTCTCCTCGACACTGATGGAGAGTCGGACTCGTGCAAACACATGTCAGCTGTCAAACCACCTCTCTCTGTCTCTCTCTCTCTCCCCCTGTCTCTCTCTGTCCACTTGTCCTCTAACAGACAGACAGGTAGACAGACAGACAGACAGACAGACAGGTCTGTGTTGTCTCTCCGTCTCCAACAGGAAGTGGCAGCTCAGTAAAAACTTTTATTTTGGTGACTCTCAGTCACTTCCTGTAGAAAACATCAACCGTGTGTGTGTGTGTGTGTGTGTGTGTGTGTGTGTGTGTGTGTGTGTGTGTGTGTGTGTGTGTGTGTGTGTGTGTGTGAAGGTCATGATGACCTTTGAGCATCGGTCCTGGTGAACGCTCATGTGTGTCACTGAGACGTCATGTGACCTGAAAAACAAGATGGCTGCCAGTGTGCAAACATATGGTGTGTCCCAAATCGCGCACTTGTGCACTTACACTTAATATTTTGAGTGCATAAGTGCGTTCACACTGAGCAGTGCGCGAAAATGTAGTGCGCTATGCGCCCTACATTGGCGCACTCAAACGGCCAGAAAATTGAGTGTGGATCGATGCATACTTTCCACACTTAACGGCCGCCATCTTGGTGACGTAGCGGAAACACGTCACTACTTTTTCAAACGGCAGCGGTTGCTTTGAGCAGCGACGGAGCTGACACCGGCGTAAATGTCTTTAAAAAACACTCATAACAGCACAACAACAACACTAACACAATAAAACACAACTTAATAGCTCGTTTTGATCGGCAGAAAGCTCTGTCAAGTGCCGGCGATAGGGTTACAACGGCCGGTTGCTATGGTTGCAATCAGAATTTAAAAAATAGAAGAAGCAGCTGTCGAGTCATTTCCGGTCAGTGCGCAGCAGCAGTGTTTGATTTGAGACGGTACTAACCTGTCGAAATTTGAGTGCAGTACACTGCTTTACAGTGTACTGTAAAGCAGTGTACTGAGAGAAGTGTGCGATTTGAGACACAGCAATAGAAACAGAAGAAGAAGAAGAAGAAGAAAAGCGACTCTGATCAAGTTAAAGCTTGAAGCAGCTCATGAATATTACAGCACATTAGTTAAAGTAGGTGAACAGAGCTGAGTGTGTGTGTGTGTGTGTGTGTGTGTGTGTGTGTGTGTGTGTGTGTGTGTGTGTGTGTGTGTGTGTGTGTGTGTGTGTGTGATAAATATCAGAGCAGCATCGTGTTCGTCGCTCTGTGAAGATGCAACACTCGACTCATTTCACAATAAAAGCCTTTAAACAGCTACTTCTGCTTCCTGTCGTAGTGATTGGAAACGCTATGATGCCCTGGATTCATGCTAACACGTTGCCATGGTGACGGAGGTCGGAGCTCGTACCCTCACACGCTGACATGTTGCCATGGTGACGGAGGTGCCCAGTTGCTAACAGTGAACTAGTGGTGTAACAGAGGCTTTGGAGGTTAAAATGTAACGTTATCCGGGGCGTCGTTTAGCTCAGTTACCAGAGTCCAGCTGCACAGCTTTCTAGCTTCTTTGTAGTTTCTTTGTAGTTTCTTTGTGGCATCTTTGTAGCTTCTTTGTAGTTTCTTTGTAGCTTTGTAGCTTCTGTGTAGTTTCTTTGTAGCATCTTTGTAATTTCTTTGTAGCATCTTTGTAGCTTCTTTGTAGCATCTTTGTAGTTTCTTTGTAGCATCTTTGTAGCTTCTTTGTAGTTTCTTTGTAGCTTCTTTGTAGTTTCTTTGTAGCATCTTTGTAGCTTCTTTGTAGCATCTTTGTAGTTTCTTTGTAGCGTCTTTGTAGCTTCTTTGTAGTTTCTTTGTGACATCTATTTAGCTTCTTTGTAGCATCTTTGTAGTTTCTTTGTAGCATCTTTGTAGCTTCTTTGTAGTTTCTTTGTGACATCTTTGTAGCTTCTTTGTAGCATCTTTGTAGCTTCTTTGTAGCATCTTTGTAGCTTTGTAGCTTCTTTGTAGTTTCTTTGTAGCATCTTTGTAGCATTGTAGCTTCTTTGTAGCTATGTAGCAGCTTTGTAGTTTCTTTGTAGCTATGTAGCTGCTTTGTAGCTTCATTCTAGCTGTGTAGCTCCTTTGTAGCTTCTTTCTAGTTTCTTTGTAGCATCTTTGTAGCTTCATTGTAGCTTTGTAGCTCCTTTGTAGCTGCTTTGTAGCTTGTATCTCCCTGTCGTATTTTAGCACCATATGATGTCCATTCAACAGGCAGTGAGAAAAAGCTGGAGGTTGTTTCACTCTGTGATGAAGTGATGAAGAGATGAATTGAAGAAGAGATGAAGTGATGAAGAGATGAATTGAAGAAGAGATTAAGTGATGAAGAGATGAAGTGTTGAAGAGATGAAGAGATGAAGTGATGAAGGAGCAGCATGGAGAGGAACTCACAGTCACAGGTTCAGCTCAGAGACTCAGTGTTAACACCGAGACAACCCAGACTTCATCCTGAGGCACAGCACAAAGCCATGAGAAGCTTTATAAAAGAAGCGTGTGTGTGTGTGTGTGTGTGTGTGTGTGTGTGTGTGTGTGTGTGTGTGTGTGTGTGTGTGTGTGTGTGTGTGTGTGTGTGTGTGTGTGTGTGTGTGTTCAGAGACTCTGGATGTAAATTTAATGAGATTAACATTTGGAGCGGATTGAGTGGAGGACTAATGGGACGCTCCAGCGCCACATCGCCTCAACATCACAGGAAGCTTCCTGACCTGGTTTATGAGGGAGGCGGAGCTTCACTCTCAACTTCACTCTGAGTCTCACCTGGTCCACCTGTCTGTCCTGGACCTCTGGCTACAGGTGTGTCTGTCTCAGCAGACGCAGTGGACACCTGGTGTGTAGTCAGACATCTCCATGTATGGCTCGCTGTAAATAATAGACAATCACAGACAGACAGGTGGAAAGACAAGGAGGAGGACAGACAGGAAGACAGGTGGGGCTGTTTGAGTACAGCAGAGGAAGGGATAGTTCACCCAAAATTGAAATTTCACTCATTATCTCCTCCCCCTCATGTGGACTAAGGGCTGGGAGAAGTTTCAGAGTCCTCCGTGGCTTCTCTGAGTTACAGGGGGTCTCGGCGTAGCAGTGCATGTCCATATAACGGTTGCAAATGGATACCAACTGTCTTCCTAACAAAAAGACACACCAAAAAACATCCAAATACCTCCAAGCTTCTAGCTTCCGCTACAAACAAGCTTGAAATATAGACTTATTTAATTTTTTTCGGGACAATTTCTCATGTCGGGGCTTCAATACAAGAGGGACATTACATACGAGCAGCATGGAGGTATTTGGATGTTTTTTGGTGTGTCTTTTTGTTACGAAGACAGTTAGTATCCATTTGCAACCGTTATATGGACATGCACTGCTACGCCGAGACCCCCGAGAAATTTCAATTTTGGGTGAACTATCCCTTTAACATCATCACAGGAAGTGGAGCTTTAAAGATCTTTAACGTTTTAACACGGACGATAAAAATAGACGACTGTTTTGATGTTTCTAAGCAGATAAAACGCAGCTGGAGCTCAGAACCTGTGTGTAGCTGCTGGATGATTCAAGATTCAACATTCAAGAAGTTTATTTCGCCATTTTGTGCACAGACAAGCTGGGTACAATCGGGATTATTGTGCAGAGGAGTGAGACTGAGTTAAAAAGAGTTACTGGTACATATAACATTTTAAATGATCCTTCACATATTCTGCATCGAGAATATGAATTATTGCCCTCGGGGAGACGATATAGAGCAAGCCGATACAAAAAACAACCGCTATAAGCTCTCATTCCTCCCAACATCCATCCATCTCTTAAACAAACCACCACCTAAATCTGAATTTTAATCTTAAATAGACTTATTCCTTTTGGAGACCATCTATCTATTGCTTTTTAGGATCTTTTAGAAGTCTCCAAGACACTCTGCACTTATAGACTCTTATATTTATTTATTTTTTAATTTATTGTAGATTTACCAGGAGTGAATGGAAAATGTTGATGTTATTTAAATGTACGCTTATGTTGTCTTGTGTTTTTATATGCAGCTGCTTGAGGCATTGATTGTCCAAGGCAAATTTCCCTCCGGGGACAATAAAGTTTCTATTGATTGATTGATTGATTGATTGAAGTCAAGGGAAAAAAGATAAAGAAAACATCAATAAATAACACTGAAGAATTAAACACAGATAAAGCTGCCAAAATATATATTATAGCCTATACACTGCTGTTGTAGAAACGTTGATGCTGTTGATGAGACGTGTTGCCGCTCGGTGATCGTTCGATCTGGATAGTCTTGTTTTCACAATCGTTTGGGAGCCAAAAATCGAAACTGGCGGACAGAGTTTGTGTTCCTGTGTTTTTTTATTTTTTTATTTATTTTTATTTAACCTTTATTTAACCAGGAATAATCCCATTGAGATTCAGAATCTCTTTTGCAAGGGGGTCCTGGCCAAGAAAGCAGCACAGTACATCCACATCAAATACACATTTGGACAACTTTAACAAAACAAACATTTGTATGTTACCTGTGTGTTTTGATGTGTGTGTGTGTCTGTAACTGTCAGTGTTGTGCTAGTTACTTAAAAATAGTAACTAGTTACAGTTACTAGTTACTTCATTAAAAAAGTAACTCAGTTAGTAACTCAGTTACTTAAACCAAAAAGTAATGCGTACTATTTAAGTAATTTATCTAAGTAATTACTGATAAAGTAACTTTTTCGTTACTTTAAAACGTTTTTTCCCCCCAATGCTCCCATTAAATAAAGGTTGATTGAATTCCCCTCTAACCGTCATTTCAGTTCTGTGCTGATGCTGATTAAAAAACACGTGTTTTTATGCTGCATTATGTCAGCAGCAGCTTGACCTAACAGAACTGCAAAAAAAATCTTGAGGATAATCTTGACCGAGTTACATTCAAGAAGCTGTTTTCATGACGGAACTAAATTCACTCCAGCGGTAATTTTTTTCGATCGATCAGCTGTGTTTACCCAGAGCGATCAGCTGTGTTTACCGTTTCAGGAGTCCGTCTGTCGGACTCGAACGGCAGCTCCAACCGCTGCTGCTCGCTGGAGTGGCTGCTTGTGTGTCTCGCTGTGACTCTCGAGCTGTGTCCCAGTGCCTGCAGCCTGAACTGACACACAGCTTCGGTCTCGGATGCTGCGTTAGCAAAGTTACCTTAGCTCACCGTCATGCCCTTCTCTGACCTGTCCAGTCCTCTTTATGGAGCGTGTTTGATTGCAGTGGGACGCTAGAGGGCGGCCACCAAGCGCTTTGTTTTTCTGTGTCAGTGCTCTGTCTTTCTTTCAATTCAATGAAACTTTATTGATCGCTAAGATGTTATGGGAAGTGTGTGCCGCTGTAAAACCTCACCAAAAGGAACGGAGTAACGCAGCGTTTCGTAACGGAGTAACTGATTTTAAGAAAACAACGCGTTACGTTATTAGTTACTGAAAAAAGTAACGGCGTTACTAATAACGCGTTACTACCCAACACTGGTAACTGTAATCACATGAAGCTGGTTCTAGAGTCTCTGTGTGTGTGTGTGTGTGTGTGTGTGTGTGTGTGTGTGTGTGTGTGTGTGTGTGTGTGTGTGTGTGTGTGTGTGTGTGTGTGTGTGACTATGAGCTGCTTCCTGTGTCAGTCTGATTTAGCTGTGTCTGTGTTTATAAACATTTAAACGAGCGCCAGGTGGATTGTTTATGAAGTTAACGAGCTCTGGCCTGAGGATCAAAGAGGTTACCACGGCGATAGGGGCCCCCCGCAGGCTGAGACAGACAGAAACGTGGAGAAAAAGAGCCATTTTCTGCCTCTGCACCGGTCTCACATTTAGGCTTACTGTGACAAAACAGTAACTCCTATCAGAACAAAACACAGATCAACGTTGCTCTAAGGACTTCCTGAAAAATTTGGTACGATTTGGTGTTTCTACAGTAAATATTTTGGCGACGCTGGCAGTTTTAAAACATCAGGCCGTTCTGCTTCTCTCAGAAAATATTTGTATTGGAGTCAATGAGGAGCAGAGACAGACGTGGCCACACTCAGAGGCTTGAGGCTTGTCTCTCTGATATTTTGAGCACATGATGAGAGAGATAACAAGTTTGTCTTATGCCCTCTACACACTGTGCGATTTTAGCAGTCTTATAAGACTGTTGCATGACACACTATGCGACGTGGAATTTACAATCTTTGCTACGACGTCAAGTTTGACGTGTGCAGACTGTACGATGATCGTTCTACTGAATCGCAGGTCGCCCGCTCCCCCTCCTCCCCTCCTCCCCCCCTCTCTCCCTCTTCACACACAGACACAAGTCACTGGCATCAGTGGAGCAGTACCGCCAGTTGTCCGTTATTTAAAAATGAAATCACGGCCTGTATTGGTAGAGAACATCACAGCAGTACCGTCACGTAATGAGAGCACATCTAAACGAGGACGAAGTCACCTCTATTCTCCGGTAGGCGACCGCTTCTCATCATAGTCCGCACATGGGTTTTTTTTTTTTTTTTTTTTTGACAGAGTTTCACCATGAGTTTCACACACAACTTTTCTGATGGCTGTATGAGTCTGTCCATGTTCCTCCTCTTTCTGCGACAGTAAAAAGGAATATACACCTCTCCAGACATGACAGGATTCGTTTTTTAATTTAATGACTATTTACTCGAAAATCAGTGCTCGTCCCTGTCACCTGCGCTACTGATAGACGTCCATCAGCTGATTAGTAGACGTAGGTCGTAGCAGTTTTCTGACACTGTCAGAATTTAATCGCAGGTCGTCTTTGGTCGCAAGACGCTGACAACGGCCGTCGTAGAGCCTGTCTCACTGTGCGACGTAAGACGGCCGATTTAGAGCTACGACCAAAGATTTCGCCACGATTCTCCTACGATCCGCCGTCTTTCGTCTGCGACGGCCAAAATCGCACAGTGTGTACAGGGCATTACAAATTCTGAAAAAATTATGTGTGTAGAGTGTAAATTGTGGCCGGGCCGAGTGTGGAAAGAGAAAAAATCTGGAGTTTTTCTGGCATCTCTCTCACTCTAACCGATGATGTCACCCACTCTGACACGAACATTCCGTCCAATACACACCCATTATAATCTCATAATTTCTCCAAAAATGATCATGGTCATTGAACAGGGATTGATCAAAAACTATATGACCTATCAAAACGTGGAGTAATACGACAATACACAAGACTTGTGTCTACTGTTTAAAGTTTAAATGAAGTCTCTAGGTGAAAGTATGCCTGAGCAGTAGACGTTTGTTAAACTCCAATGATTGGTCTTTTTCGCTCTTTTTTTTCCGCCCGTCCCATTGACTTCAATGCAAAATTTTGCGTCGCGAAAAATTCTGTTGTACACTGTTGAGAAAAGTAATAGCACACCGATCCCGATCAAACCGCAAGTTTTGATCGGGATCTAGTAGCGAACCGAAATCTGGCCGGAAGATGAAGAAAGAAAAGTAGGAATTTAGGCTTCGGTGCAGCTATTTCATAGCTGTAGGGATCAGTGCCCGGTGCGATGGCCCGTGGCCCTAATCACATCAATACATTATAATCACCAGCTGCGTTCGGTGAGAGAACTTGTGCATTCAGTAGTCAAATAGTCCTTGATCCTAGTTTTAAAATCTTCCATACTACATACATACTAAGATGACTCTGTAATTTATTTATTTGTTGAGGTGGACAGACGGGTGGACAGACAGGTGGACAGACAGACGGGTGGACAGACAGACGGGTGGACAGACAGACAGACAGGTGGACAGACAGCAGCCATGTTGTTTGCCCCCCCCCCCCCCCCCCCCTCCTGACTGAATCATGTGTTGGATGTTGTGACATCACTTCCTCTTGACTGTCTATAATCTTCTTCTGTGTCTGTGTCATATTTTCTCTGTGACATCATAACCATCAGAATAAAAACAGGAACTATGAAAACCTCGACCAACAGAACTATGACTTCAGGAGAACGCCCAAGGTAGAAACTTTGCATGGTCAAATGATGCACGCCGCCCCCCAACCAATCTCTGAGCTCGCTCGCCCCCCCTGGTAGTAGCCAAGCAACCGGTTATTAGCCCCGCCCACCCAGAATCCAACCCAACTCCAGAGATAGACTCTTATCCTGGTGGCACGTCTTTTCTCCACCATCTTTCTTTTGATTTTTCATGAGTCCTGCTGCACACGGGAATGGGTTCACACTTTGCAGGAGAGACGCCCTTCCTCTTCCTCTTCCTCCTCCCCCACCTCCCTCCCCCCACCTCCCCCACCCTGAGTCTTCTCCATGTGAAGGGTTGCATGCAGCCAGGCTGAGGCTTGGCTCTGTCTGCAGAATCTGAGGAACGCCGCTCTCCTCCTCCTCCTCCTCCTCCTCCTCCTCCTCCTCCTCCTCCTCCTCCTCTCCTCTCCTCTCCTCTCCTCCTCCTCCTCCTCTTCACTCGAATCTCTCTCTTATTTTTTAAGTTGCGGTTGCATCAGCGCTCTCTAACATGCACGTCCCTGATTGGTTGGTTGGTTGGTTGGTTGGAGTCTTGAAAGCGCCTCAGTTTGCATGAGCCACACCACCACGCACAACTTTCTGCCCCCCCGCCCCCCTGCCCCACCACCACCACCACCTCCTCCAAGCTTCGACTTTCAGTTTTATTTCAGTTCAGCAGATCTTCAACACTTTTTGTCTCCTCCATCTTGCGGCCCCGCCCCCCTCCTCCTCCTCCTCCTCCTCCTCCCGTGGTAGTGTGGGTGAGAGGGAGCATGGTCGAGGTCGGGGGTTGAAAAAGAAAAAAAAAAAGAGCTAATGTTGCTAATGTTGCTTGTCCTATCATGTGTTGTGTGGTGTTTTTGTTCTGCTGTCCCGTCCTGGTCGCGGTCCTTCAGGCGGAGAAGGTGCTGCTGTTCAGCCCCGAAACCAACCTGACGGCGCTGCTGCTGGAGGCCAAAGACCTGGAGGCTCGAGTCATCATCCTCTCTGCCAGGTTAAAGACCCCCCCCCCCCCTCCCCCCCTCCACCACATCACACCTCCTCTACGGAGAAACAGCTTCGATGCCGCCACTCTTAACTCCACACCGGTCCGCCATTTTTAGGGAAAACTTGTAATCTCTAGATAGATACAGTAGTAGGGGTGGGAGAAATTTTTTTTTTTGGGGGGGGGGGGGGGGGGTTTAAAAATTTTGTGCAATGTGCATTTGTTCGCCTTTTTTACATCCAGAGAGTCCAGGTTTTGAAAAGGGTTTAAGTTCACTTTATAATGGAGTATGTTAATTTATAGGCTCCTACAGTATTTGTGTGCAGATAAATGTTAAAAATGCTAAAGACTAAAAATCATAGAGAGAATCGGCAATATCGTAGAATCGCAATTTAAATCGAATCGCCATCCAAAAAATCGTAGAAGAATCGAATCGGGAGAAAAGCATATCGTCCCAGCCCTAATAGATAGATAGATAGATAGATAGATAGATAGATAGATAGATAGATAGATAGATAGATAGATAGATAGATAGATAGATAGAAAGACTTTATTGTCCACCGTACTGGAAATTTGTCTTCGGCTTCTAGCATAAAGCATAAAACAATTAGAGCACTCCACAGCTACACACAAAAGACATAGAAACAAGAAACAAACTGACTGAAATGTTGTGCAAAACAGGCATAGACAACAACAACAGCCCTCTAAGGGGGTTGCCAGGTGCAGTCAACAATCGTAACATATTCAGAGCTTGTATGGCCGGTGGAATAAAGTCAAGTCAAGTCACTTCAATCAAAGGATTTCTTAAACATTTCCTCGCTCATCCTGGGAACTCTGAATCTTCGGCCGGATGGAAGCAGTTCGAACTCTGAGTTTAAGGGATGTGTGACATCCTCAGATATCTGTCTGGCCTTCCTGACAACTGCGGTGTTGAACAGCTCACCGAGTTGACTAGCCATGTTTCCACCAAAAGTTCCAGGAACCTTTAGTTTCTGAACCTTTTAGTACCCAGAACTAAATGGTTCTGGTGTTTCTGCTGTTGTCTGCGTTTCCACCGAGGCCCAAAGTCCCGGGGAGATTATCCAAATGACAAATGCTGCAGACAACGAGAGAGTACCTACCCGTTTTTGGGGGCCAGGGTTTTTCTAGCCCAGAACTACATTTTGGTTCCTGGTTCCTGGTTCCTGCGGTCGAAACGCACATAATTCCAGGAACTAGTTTCTGGAAATGTGGCTTTAGAGTGAGTTAGGGCTTTTAGGGCGAAAAGGCCTAAAAAAAAAAAAAAATCTCAGATTTTTCACAAAAAATCAGATTCACAGTTTAAATTGATTTTTTCATCCCGCAGATGACAAAGAAATTGTTCAAAAGTGCGAGTGCAACTTTTCAATAAGACTCCTCTAGTTTCAAACCGACAGTGACACAAATGCAAGGCACGATACAACCACACAGCCCATTTGCAAACTTTGTAAAAGAGTTGTCCCCGTGAAAGACGGTCAGATGACAAACTTACATGGACAAAGGACGACCTGCTAAACGTTGTAAACTCTGTAAAATGAGTTGTGTTTGTGTCTTCGTCACTATGCTGATGATACTCAACCGTATATCACCAAACATCGCCTCTTTTATTTAACATTTGAACAATTTAACATGTAAACTTGTGATTTTCACTGGTCTAAGATCAACAAACGTAATGTCTTAACATGGACTTTAAAGGGATAGTTCACCCAAAATTCAAATTTCACTCATTATCTACTCCCCCTCATGTGGACTAAGGGCTGGGAGAAGTTTCAGAGTCCTCCGTGGCTTCTCTGAGTTACAGCGGGGCTCCGTGCAGCACTGCATGTCCATATGACGGTTGTGAATGGATACCACTTTTCCTTGTCCAAAAAGACACACCAAAAAACATCCAAATACCTCCATAGTGCTCGTCTGTAATGTCCATCTTGTATTGAAGCCCCGACATGAGAAATTGTTCTGAAAAAAATTTAAAAAGTCTATGTTTTAAGCTTGTTTGTAGCGGAAGCTCCCAGCACTGCTCTTCCTGGAACGACACCCAGTTCACGGCTCCACAAATCGCTCGAGATTCCAGCAGAGCAACACTGGGAGCTTCCGCTACAAACAAGCTTAAAACATAGACTTATTTAATTTTTTTCGGGACTATTTCTCATGTTGGGGCTTCAATACAAGAGGGACATTACAGACGAGCACTATGGAGGTATTTGGATGTTTTTTGGTGTGTCTTTTTGGACGAAGAAAAGTGCGGTTGCGAACGGAGCCCCGCTGTAACTCTGAGAAGGCATGGAGGACTCTGAAACTTCTCCCAGCCCTTAGTCGAAATGAAATTAGAATTTTGGGTGAACTATCCCTTTAAAATAGACGTTTTGATATGACACGGTTGCTTCACGGCTGTGTGTGTGTGTGTGTGTGCAGTGAGGACGAAGCTGCAGCTGTGTATAAAGCCGCCCGGCAGCTCAACATGACGGGCTCGGGCTACGTGTGGCTGGTCGGTGAGAGGGAGTTGTCGGGCAAAGCCCAGAACGAAGCTCCAGACGGTAGGTCCACCTCGGCCTCCTCCTCTTCCTCACTAACGCTCTTCACACTTCTGCCTCGCTCCCTCTGGAGCTCCTGTCTCTGTCTCTGTCTCTGTCTCTCAGCTCTGCTTCCATCCAAATCTCTACTTTTCCATTAGTGACACTGGAGAGAAGAAAACAGGCTGAGAAAAACATGTAGCTGCAGCAGGCAGAGCCGCGATGCTGTAGAGATGTAGTAGTGAGGTCATAGTGATGTCGTATAGTCAGGTGCAAATATGACTTGACCCCCCAAAAAATTCTAACAAAAGGTTTCTCAGCTGTTTTTTTTTATAGTATTAGATATCCTTAATAACATACTAAAAGTTGACCAAAGTTTGACCACTAGAAAGGTGTCATTTTCAAGATGGCATCCAAGATGGGTTGGAAGCCCGGAGAGACACCCCAGGTGAATAGGGAAACATTTTTAACTAACCGATATCACCATGAAACTTCCTAAGTTTATCACTTACATTAAGACAAATATTTTTTGTATTATAAGTTTTGTCAAATTTGATGTTTAAATATGTAAATGAGGCAATATCTAATTAAATATGTACTCATTTGCATACATTTCCAGAACCGAAAACTTAACAATGGATAAAGCTACTTTCAAAATTCTTGTTTTATTTTGTTGACATATTAGAGTCAGAAGTTATTCCAGAGGAGGATTTTGGATATCTCTTTTTATCACTCTGTAAATGAGAAAATACTGTCACCAGCCCTAAAAATTCAAATATCGCCATGTTTTTAGGACTAAAACATTGTATAAATGAGGCTGTGAATGATATATCAACAAACCCCTCTCAGAATATAGAAAGGGATCAAAGTGGAAGGTTTGGTGTCTGTAAGTGCTGCTGAAGTGGAGATTTCTAGCTCAGAGTCTGAGGAAAAACTCTTTCTGAGAAAACGCCCTTTAAAGACTTGGACTGTAAAATTACAGAGATTGTTAATGTAAATCCTACTTTTATGATTGGTTGTGGATACGGAGGAATTTTGCAGCCAACATAATTGTTCAGGAGAGAGAGAGCTCTCTGGGAATTTTTTTAGGGTTAGGTGTTTTTTTTTCGTAGTTCGTAGTTTTTCGTTTTTGTCGTAGTGATGTCTCAGTGGATGCATCGAACTACAAGCTGCTGCATCTGGAAACAAACCTGCAGACAGAAATAGATCAACGTCTTCAGGAGTCGATTTCACTTCTTTGTTTCTATTTTAGCACCAGCAGCAGGTTTGAAGTTGTGAAACTGACACAAACTTCACACACGACTCGAGTGTAAAACCAGCTTGGTGCCGAGTCGACACTGAGACTGACAGTTGAGCTCAGCTGTAAATAGACCAAAGAAAAGCAAACAGTGTGTTGTTGAAATGATGTGTTAGCTGTGAAGTGTTGAAGAGGTTTCAGTGTCAGTAGGTTGTGACTGGGTGTGACCGTGCTGTGAGTTTGTTTCTGCAGCTTGGCGAGTGCTAACATACACAACTCACAGTGCTTTAAAGTTTGATCGTCATAACTCAGGATTAGGGATGTCACGATTATAGATTTTCTTGATACGATTATTGTCAGAGAAATTATCACGGTATTACGATTATCACGATTATTATGCATCAAAAAATTTCACAAGACTATGAATGTGTAAAATCAAATATAATCAAAATATATTTACATTACTGATCTCTAAATATAGGACCAGTTATTAATCCCCCGTGGGAAGTGTTTGAAGTCATTAACTGCCATCTATACCAATTGTTAAAATTTATTTTTTAAAATTACAAATAACACGCTAACATTTAAAGCCCCTGTACAGACTTTTCATTTAGTGTTGGTTTTGGCGGCCCCCTGTGGACAAAAGCGGTGGTGTTTTGCCGGAATGAAGACTGCATTTCCCACCGTCATGAAGACGTTTGTCTGGCCGGCGCGTGTAGATTTGGTTTGGAAACGTCGGAAAGAAGACGGGACTTACTTTGAAAACTTTTTTTTATTTTTTTTTAGCAGCTATCTGCAGCGTGCGTAGTAATGTATCTATTGGTCTGGTTTGGTCAGTGGTCCGACCCGACCATGCCTTCCAGAGGTCTAGAATTAGATTACTTAGAAATAGCGTATCTTCACACTGATGGGCTCATTTGCTGTTGAGACACATCAGCAGAAACCAGAGACTTCTGCGTATCCAGTTAAAAGCTCCGTACCGGGGCTTTAAATTCCCACCAATTCAGTGTTACGTTAGAAGATAAATGGACCTATATCTGTGCATCTTCCTTTACCTTGGTGCACATCTGCCGATATGGTTCCGACATAATGCGATCTGTATTTTTTTGTGATTTGTATTGTGAGTTTTATGTTGGGACTACAGATGGAAATTAGCCCTAGTGGCTAAATCTGGTACAACCATCTCTTAATTGTTCTAAAATTGATTAATGATATTGTACACTGTCCTGTGATAATAAACTAAACTAAACTAAACTAAACTAAATAATCTTTTTCGTAAAGTGACAGTATTTAAGAATCTTTACGATCAATTAATTGTGGCATTTAATACCGCGATAAATTGTGATAACAAGTAATTGTGACATCCCTACTCAGGATACCATGTGATAGACGTATATACATCTGATTATTATGGATAATCATGGCCGAAGGTGTAACCGCAGAACATAGACATACAAAGAACACAACAACTTCAAATAAAGAAGAAACTATCTGTGGACTAATTGACCAGTACTTGTGATTGGGGCGTAGCAACAGTCTGATGAAATGATTGGATGGAAACATGGCTGCTCTCTCTCTCTCTGTCTCTGGTAGAGCCGTAGGTCTGTGATGCAGGAAGCTAATGGTGCTACGTTCAGTTAGCTTCTCAGCATCCTGGTGTGTTTCTCTCTCTGGTTTCTTCTGACGCTGGTTGAACGTTTAAACACAAACGACAAACACACAGACACACACACACACACAGACACACACACACAAACACACACACACACACAGACGTGTTTAAAGGTTCCAACCGCCGCTTTGTTTTCTGTCTGACCTTAAATGTGTCTAACATCTTTTTTGTTTGTTTCATTTTCTATAGTGTGTGTCCGCCTGCCCGTCTGCCCGTTCTCACAGTAGACAAGCCAATAACATGTGCTGCTGTGTGGGGGAGGGGGAGGGGCTTTGTGTGGGGGTCGCCGGGCGGGGGAGGGGCCAGGGGTCAGGGGTCAGGGGGCGGGGCTTGATAAACAGCTTGTGTCGCTGCAGTTTCCGTGACGTATGTCTGAACAAACACTGGTAAGATGCCGCCGCCGCTGCTTTCCTGTTTCCTGCTTGATGCTCTGTCCTTTCCATTGGTCCAAAGAGGCCCCGCCCACTGCACCTCGGAGTGTGGGGGCGGAGCTTATGGAGTCGGCCACTGATTACTCAGTCAGCCAGAAGTTAGTTCTCAACGAGCTCATGTACGTAGAGTCAGATGTGATAAAGCCCAGGAGATGACGTCACTGCTGAGCCTCTTCATTCACATGAATGTTGGGGACAGTAGGTGGACGTCCTTAAAGGGATAGTTCAACATTTTGTCACATTGGCCCATTGCCATAATCCCTATAGTCGTAGCAGTGGGTTCTTTACCTTTATTTGTCGGTGCAAGCTATTTTTAGAACGGCGGAGCAGAGCCGTGAGCTGCTCAGAGCTACGCTACGGAGGCTCATTATGGGATTTCTTGGTTTCCCTCATCAAACTCATCAAACAACTTGTCCACCAGAGCGTTGTGGAGTTGTTGGATTGTGTATTTGATGAGTTTGATGAGGGAAACCAAGAAATTAATTAATGAATTAATTAATTAACTTGTTATTTTATTTTGATAAGATACATTTAATTTTACTTATTTATTTTATGGTGAGGTTCCCGAAGCCCTCCTAGGGTTTCTAACCTCTCCAGCACTGTTTCACTGTAGTTTATCATATGTTATCTATTGTATATTTTCTTTCTTCCATGTGATATGCTCCTTGTTTGTAATATTTTAAAGTGCAAACAATAAACAAAACAAAAAAAATCCCATGAGCCTCCGTAGCGTAGCTCTGAGCAGCTCACGGCTCTGCTCCGCCGTTCTAAAAACAGCTTGCACCGACAATTAAAGGTAACAAACCTACTGCTATGACTATAGGGATTATGGCAATGGGCCAATTTGCCAAAATATTGAACTTTCCCTTTAACGTCCTGAACGTCCTGAGCGCTCCTCTGGCTGCTGGGTAATCGACTCCCTGCTCTGTGGCTTTTTCTTTGAGAAAACATCCTCACCAGCTGCTGCACTCTGACAAACGATGTGTTATTTTTCTACACATCCATCACGTCTCGTCTCCCAGACTCCAGATGTGTCAAAAATGACCCATCGTTGTCCTGAAAGCGCAGCAGGACTGTGCACTCTGAAAATAACCCTCAGCTGTTTTGTCTCTGTCGGGGGGACGTTTGAGGTTTCTTTTTAGGGGAACTGTTTCAGATAAAAGCCTTTTTTTTATTTTGACATGAATGAGTCTTAGCGTTCACATCTCTGTCTCCTCCTCTGTGGTGCAGAGAGAACAGCCACCACAGAGGATCAGGCTTCATCCTCTGGCTGAAAGATGACAGTCTGATCTCCGCTGCTCTCCCCGCGCTGCAGAGGATGAACCCCACAGAGCTGAACGACTACATGATCTTTCCTCTAGCGCCACACACAGGATCAAAACCCTCGCTGGGTTTAACCGAACAAAAACTATGATAAAGGCCATGAGATGTGCCTGAAAGGCCTGGCAGATTGACCTTGAGTCCTTGTTTATCGTGGCTGTAGTGACCTCTGCAGCCTCTAGAGGGCGCCGACTCTTCACTTCTGCCCTGAGTCTCTAGATTATATTAGAGAACCAGACATCGCAGGAAACCAAACAGGAAGTTAAATCCTCATGTTTGTGTTTTGCTTCTTGAAAACGGTTCAACACAGATGTTGATGGTCCAGTTAGTCCAGACTTCATAGGTCCTGCAAGTCTGATCTGTTCAAGACGCCGGTGGAGGAACAAACGTCCTCAGATGAAGGTGACAATAAGGACGGACAGTGTATTTTTATCACTGTAACTATTCAGCAGCAACATGACATAATGTGCAAAACGTTATCAGTTCATCAGCTGCAAAAAAGAAAATTAAACACAACGTAGAAGTGGACTTTACGGCCGTTACACTTGTTTTCTAATTAAACAGGTGTTGTACCTACTCAGTCTGGGACATGTGGTCAACAGAGAGCTGAGGTCATGACATCACGGCGGCTGTCCTCCGATCACCAGCTTCAGTAAACATCAGAGTCCTTATCTAAACACACAGAGGTTCAGTTTCACTTCTGTTTCCCGTAAAGATCATTTCACAGTGTTAGATCGTACAGGTGTTCCTGTTCCTGTCTCCCACTGAGTTAAAGGTTGTTGCTGAAACGAGTCCCTAAAAAGAAACCTGTGAAGCTGCACTGTGACATTATGGATTTTGATGTTGTTTCTCTTCAACCAGACACTTGTCACATTATGAGGAAAATGTTTCTGCATTTGGGGCCTTGGCTAACTGAACAACAGCCTGCTAGCATTGTTAGCATTCCTCACTGGAGATGAGAGTAGCCCGATAACCATTAGCATAGCTTAGCTATTAGCTCTCACTTTATTTTGGTCACGAATGCTCCAGTAGGCTCAGTTTGCTCACTTCATTTTTTCATTTCGTTTATTAGTTTATTTGTAATGAGACTCATGAACATACAAAATAATAATAATTTGTTGTAAATAGCCTATGCCAGATTTAGCTCAAGAGCTAATGTCCATCTGTTAAACAAAGACCAAACAAATGATGAATACAAATACAATACATCACTCAATGGTTGCATTAGTCAGAATTCAGTGTAGCAGTAAAGAAAGGACAACTAGCTTGTTGTTACCTTTAGTTTTAGGGAGACGTCCAGTTAAGTCTGTGGACTGTAAATTAGCTGTTTCCAGTAGTTCCAGGTTTGTTTACAGTATTTCTGGTAGAAAACGTTAGCTAGCACTGTTAACTAGCTCCCCCCGTATGTCCAAGCTAAATGCTCCCAAAACTTTTGGAGGGAAACGTCAAGTCTTGGTTAAACCCATATTCTGCTAATAATAAAAGAGCCACAAGGCCAACAAATTGTTTTCTCAAGTTAGCTCAGTTGCTAGTGGCTAGAGCTAAAGCTAGGGGGTGAGCATTAATATAGTGGTGGTCTTCACTGAAGTGGAATCACAGCCGCATACAAATGAAAGCTTTCTCGTACCTTAGAATGAGTTGTTACAAGTCGTTACAAAGGCACTGGTGTTGCATTCAGGTGCAGTCAGGCAGACGGCCGTCGGCAAACCAACCGGATGTCATTTTACTCCACCAGAGAAGTAAAACAATACCACATCACCATGACAACATGTTGTCAGGCCTGTATTACCACTTGTTTACATAGACGCTTGTTTACCCTTTACATGCAGCGTCTGTTGTCTGTCTGACGTCTGCCCCATTTCACCTGAATGCAACATCAAGAATACGTTCAGATATGCAACCGTACCGCGAGATGGGGGAATTCCTACGTATTATACCTTTAAACTTCAAGTCTGAGTTGTTTAAATGACAGAAATCTGTTTTGATGAATGTAAATAAGCCTTAACTTTGGATTGACTTAATACATTATAATTAAACAAGATTTTATAGCCGATACATTAAAAAAACGAAAAAGAAAAAAACAGGTTTGTTTTCACTTTAAAGTTTAAAATTGTCTACAAAACAAATTAGACAGATAAAGCTGCAAAACTATAAAATAATCACTGCATTCAAAACAAAAACCCATAGACGTAGATTGTTTATCCTGTTACATGCAGCGTCTGTTGTCTGTCTGACATCTGCCCGATTTCACGTGAATGCAACATCAAGAATACGTTCAGATATGCAACCGCACCGCTAGATGGGGGGAATTCCTACGTATTATACCTTTAAGAAAAAATCCCTACATGGACAGAGTTCTTATAACCCGCCATGTTTAACCCAACGTTATGCCCCTGGTTGGCGTCGTGCTAGGCTAGTGCTAGTGCTAGTGCTAGGCTAGCAGTGTTAGCCAGCTGTGTCAGCAGCTGGAGGACAGATGTGGACACGTGTCATCGCAGTGTGACGAGTTTCTGCTGAAGGAAAACACCAGACACAGCTCAGAGTGTCTCAGACCGGCTTCCTCTGCCCGCAGGCAAACGGCTGCCATTCTCAGAGTCAACTCCCAGCATGCACTTTGGTTAGAAGTGAACACTGCCCTGACGCTTGAAGCCCGAGAGAGTGTGTGTGTGTGTGTGTGTGCGTGTGAGTGTGTGTGTGTGTTTGAATTACACTGAAGCACTTAATTACATCAGTCAAATTAAAGTGTGTGAGAGAGATTCTTAATTAATGAGTGTGT
Organism: Trachurus trachurus; assembly: GCF_905171665.1. NCBI lineage: Eukaryota > Metazoa > Chordata > Actinopteri > Carangiformes > Carangidae > Trachurus > Trachurus trachurus. The sequence continues at coordinate 1,618,846 of NC_139895.1, read as the reverse complement.
GTGAATGAGGACAGCGTTAAGTCTGCAGCCGCGGTAACTCCCTCTGGTGTGTGTGTGTGTGTGTGTGTGTGTGTGTGTGTGTGTGTGTGTGTGTGTGTGTGTGTGTGTGTGTGTGTGTGTGTGTGTGTGTGTGTGTGTGTGTGTGTGTGTGTGTGTGTGTGTGTGTGTGTGTGTGTTGCAGGCCTGCTGGGCCTCCAGCTGATCAACGGTAAGAACGAGTCGGCTCACATCACGGATGCGGTTGCCGTGGTAGCCCAGTCGCTGCAGGAGCTGTTTGAGAAGGAGAACATCACCGAGCCGCCGCGAGGCTGCGTCGGCAACACCAACATCTGGAGGACCGGCCCGCTCTTCAAACGGTCAGACCATCACCATGACGACCACTCCTCCTCCTCTTCTTCCTCCTTCTCCTTTTCCTCCTCCTCCTCTTCCTCCTCCTTCTCCTCTTCCTCCTCCTCCTCCTCTTCCTCCTCTTCTCCTCTTCTTCTTCTCCTCCCTCTCCTCCTTCTCCTCCTTTTCCTTTTCCTTCTCCTCCTCCTCCTTCTCTTCCTCCTCCTCCTCCTCTTCCTCCTTCTCTTCTTCCTCTTCCTCCTCCTCCTCCTCCTCTTCTACCAGTCCTCCTCCTCTTCTTCCTCTTCCTCCTTCTCTTCTTCCTCTTCTTCTTCCTCCTCCTCCTGTCCTTCTTCTCCTCTTCCTCCTCCTCTTCCTCCTACTCTATCTCCCTCTCCTCTCCTCCTCTTCTTCTTCTCCTCCCTCTCCTCATCCTCCTCTTCCTCCTCCTCCACTGCCACTCTTCTTCCTCCTCCTCTTCTTCCTTCTCCTCTTCCTCTGCCACTCCTCCTCCTCCTCTATCTCCTTTTCCTCCTCCTCTTCTTCTTCCTCCTCTTCCTCCTCCTCTTCCTCCTCCTCCTCCTCACTGACTCTCATCAGCATCATGTGACCTGTTGCTACCAGAAACCAACCCTGACTTCCCTGCCCTCTGATTGGCTCCTCAGGGTGCTGATGTCATCAAAGTACCCCGACGGTCTGACTGGACGGATCGAGTTCAACGACGACGGCGACCGGCGCTTCGCCACCTACAGCATCCTGAACTACCAGCAGAAACCAGGTCGACTCGTCCAGGTCGGGGTCTTCAACGGATCACAGGTAAGGACAGCTGTCTGTCTACCTGTCTCACCTTTCTCTACCTGTCTACCTGTCTGTCTACCTGTCTGTCTACCTGTCTGTCTGCCTGTCTGTCTGTCTGTCTGTCTGTCTGTCTCACCTGTCTTAGGGCCCATTCACATGGAGCGTCTTTTGCGCGAGCGTTTCCATTGTTTTCAATGTAACTGCGCGCCTTGCGCACGCAAAATCCGAAGCGACGCCGCCGCGCCGCGCACGCGGTGCGACGCGCCTTTTTTCCATGCGCGTCCGAGGCGCACCGAGATGAAAATATCTCAACTTTTTCGAATGCCGCACGCGCACCGCGTGTCATGTGATCAGAATCAGCTGCACGGACCTGCTTCACCAGCAGCAACAAGCAGCTCGGCTCTCAGTGCTTGCTGCTTTCAGCAGCTCCCTCTCGGCGAGCGGCAGCTCAGTTCTCCCCCGGTCCAGCCCGGATCTCTACTCCGTAGCTGCCGTAGCAGCAGTGTGATACCAGCACATTTAACCGCATTTTTAACTTTTATTACACACAAGGTAGGGAGTTCACGTCTCGCCTGCCTCCCTGAAATCTGATCAGCTCTGTGTTTACTCAATTCCTGGTTAAATGACAGAAGCACACCACTAAATGTAAAAATGTGACAGGTTCTTTTGGTTGCCTAGTAACGGCAGACGCGACCATAGACCGGAGCTCAGAAGCGCTTTGAAAAACGCGTTTTCAGGCGCTCCATGTGAATGGGGCCTTATTGTCTCATTGGGTACGTTTACATGGACAGTTTCAAACGGTTTCAGAAAGGTTTGGTTTAAATCAATCTGTTTGAAGATTTCAGCTTGAGCGTATACATGGGTTACAAAGTAAACTGGTTGGGTGTTTACATGCACCGATGAAACAAACGCTTCGAATGTGCCCGCAGCCGTGAGTGATTGCGTTACTATGGTTACAACAGTATTGATTATGGAAGTGCTACAGCTGTGCCGAAATACATCGTTTGTTGAGCGCAGTCTTTGCTATAATATTTCTCTGTATTAAACAGCAGCGTGGCATGTTCCTAATTTTAGCAGGAAAAGAAGAGAGAGCGTCTTTCCACTTGATGTCCGAAAATTCATGCAGAGAGAGGAGGAGGAGGAGGAGGAAGCGGTGCGCCGCCGGTGTTGTGCCGAAAAGAGACTACCTGCAGAAAAACGACTGCCCGGGCAGGCGGTCTCTTTTCGGCACAACACCGGCGGCGCACCGCTTCCTCCTCCTCCTCCTCCTCCTCCTCCTCCTCTCTCTGCATGAATTTTCGGACACCAAGTGGAAACAGAACATCCGTATGACCCGCCAGTCCGTTATGAAATTTCTTGCTCAACATTTTCCCATATTACACGGACATTTTCACTTGAGTGACAGCCAGGCAGGCACGGCTCGTACATGCTCAAGCGTGCGTGCGTGCGTGCGTGCGTACGTACGTCAAGTCCTGAACGAACGCAGCCAGGGATCAACCCGTTTCAAGTGTATACATGACAGACAGATCTCTTTAGAAAAGGTTTAAACCACCCCCTTCAATCTGGTTGGAATTTCAACCGGTTTGGGGTAATTGAAACGGTTTGAGGTGTTTACATGAAGTATTTTCAATCGGTTTGGTCTCCCAAACCTTTCTGAAACCGATTGAAACTGTCCATGTAAACGTACCCATTGTCTACTAGGACTGTTAACAAAAAAAACTGAGTGGGGAAAAAAACATGAGCTGCACCTAGAGCCTCCATGGGGCCCTAAGCTAAATGTGATTTTGGGGCCCTCTATATTTTTGCAAATAATATCGGTTGTTGATCATTCACACACCTATTATAAACTCATTGCAGCTCTGGTAGTGTCGTTTAGGCTGCATTATCCTATTGACGTTCCAATCATTGTAGTGGCAAGAATGGCTGTGTGTGCTACTGAGCAAAATCAAAACTAATGTTTTGTGCTTGGACCAGCCTTTCAAAGGGTTGGTTGCTTCCTCTGCTTCACCATGCGCCTCTTTCAGGCCACACTTTCTTCTTCCACCACTATACTCATCTCTATCTTGATAGCTGTATTCACATGCAACCCAAACATTGGAGGGGATCGAGTGAATGTGAATGTCCTATCACACGCATAGCGCACGCAAAATTTTGGGGGGGATGCCCTCAAATCACTCATTCTGGGCACTAACGCTAGTGCTGGGGACTGAAAAGTTGGTGAACTGAATTTCAGAAATGTTATCTTGGCTAACGATGTGGAACAATAAGGTGGATGCACTTCAAAAAACTTATTTCATGCTCCATGTATTGATTTTTTGCGGCTTTATTGTAAACAGATGCACATGGCCAGGGACTGCTAGCAAAACAGTGGAACAGCGAGCAGACTTACAGTACATAGGCCTAGTTCCTAGGCTACATCAGCAGCAGCACTCTATTGACATACAATTGTGTTTTTTTGTACAATTATATATCTTTTATCATATAGAAATCATTCTCATACATGCAAAAAATATGTATTATTATGTTTTTGTTGTTACTGTAATTGCTCTTGGGGCCCCCTAGTGGCCGCGGGGCCCTAAGCAGGCGCTTAGTTTGATTATGCCGTGGGCCGTGGCACATGCAGAGAGAGATGGCGGGATGTTCGGAGAAAGTGGTCTGGTCTCCATCAAACTTTAGAAGCTCCGTTAGGAAATTCTTCGGATTTTGGGCCGACACGGTAGACGGAAAAAAATGCTGAGCGAGATAAAGTTAAATGCAAAGCTGTGTAAGCTAAAAAAGAAAAGTTGTTCCATGTTTATTACAGCTTGCTCAGAGCGTTTAATGTTCGTTCTGTATACTGTATAATATTTGCTTTAAATTGCTTCAATCACTGAATGAAGCCTGTCTAAACGGACAAGAGTCGGGACCTTTAATTGCTCACACAAGTTAGTTAGAGGGGGCGGGCAGGCGGGAGAGCCGCGAGCGAGTTCATTTTGTAATGTCCTGAGCATTGTTAAAGATGTTAAAATTGAAATAAAATTTAAAAAAAAATACCTATACAAGTAGTTAGTAGTTAGTATTGCATTAGTTTGTCCTCCTGTTGGCAGAATGTGCAAATAGATGTTTGAATATGTTCGAATTATGTGTTATTTTTAGAACAAATATTCAAACGTCATTTTGGAGCAATTTTGACAGCCCTAGTGTCTCACCTGTCTCACCTGTCTGTGTCCTGATTGGACAGACAGGAGTTTCATTTATTTATTTGTATTGGTTTATTTGTGTGGGACAATGCACATTAATGAACATATAAAAACATGTAAATGTGCCAGATTGTAGCAGCTACTGCTAGTTTCCATCCAGAGTCCCAAAACATAAAAACAGTACAGTGTCAGAACAACAACAACATAGTATTATAACAAACGTAATGCAGACAACACACAACTTTAACGAAATAAAACATTGACATTTTGACAACACTTCCATTGGTAGGGGGACCAAAAGAGTTTCTGAGAGATAAAGTGCAAAAGTGCAAAAGTGCTGGGCCAAAGTGACAAGTGCTAGAGTGCAGCAGTGCATCATGGGTACCAAGTTGTGTTGCACAGTGCCCTAAAGTGCACATCGGTTTAAAGTGCCAGATTGTATTGCACGATGCCCGTACACACAGTTGCACAAGCAGGAGTGTGTAGATATTGCAAGAGATGTGATGGATAACTGTGATTATGTAAATAGGCTACTACTAGAACCACTGAAATAACATTGTGTGTACAGACACCTGACTACACACCTGTTGTCATCTCTAGATCCAGTGACAGGATCAGTCACACAGAGATGTAGAAGCTGTGTCTTCATAGAGAGAAACACACATGAAACCAGCAGCTACACACACACACACACACAGCTACACACACAACTACACACAGACAGCTACACACAGCTACACACAGCTACACACACACAGCTACACAGTGAGAGTGTGTGTGAGTCTCCTGTCTCTTTAAATATGTATGTGTACAGATGCAGTATTGATGTTGTCATTTAGTCATCGTGTCACAGTGAGACCTGCCTGCAACAACACGACAACCTGACAACCTGTGTGTGTGTGTGTGTGTGTGTGTGTGTGTGTGTGTGTGTGTGTGTGTGTGTGTGTGTGTGTGTGTGTGTGTGTGTGTGTGTGTGTGTGTGTGTTACAGGTTGTGATGAATCCTCAGAAGAAGATCATCTGGCCTGGAGGAGAGACAGAGAAACCAGTTGGATACCAGATGTCCACCAAACTGAAGGTACAATTATACTACTGTGCTACTACTACTGTTACTGCTACTGGGCTACTGGTAGTACTAGGGGTGTAATTAAGGTTCATTTTCGGTTCAGTAAGAGAACCAAATGCAAAACATAAATTTGCTTGTTGTTTATTAGGAATTTTTAGTCAAATGTAATTATTTCACCATTACACAAAATATGAAAATAAAATAAAAGATAGAATACTGTTGTAAAGTGCTGCCTAATAAGTTCAATAAACTATTCTCAAATAAACAAAATATATAAAATATGATTAAAAAAAAAAAATTCTCACACAACTTTTTTTTTCACATGTAAAGTGCAGCACTAACAGTTCAAGCCAGTGACGGACTGAACATAGGGCAATGTGGGCAAATGCCACAACGGCTGCCTGACGATGCAACCGTTCAACCGCTAATAAATAAATAAATGAAGCCTCTGTTTTCTAGCGGTAGCATTAGCATTAGCATTAGCGGTAGCATTAGCATTAGCGATAGCCACGACGTAAACGGGCTGCACGTGTAGCTGCAGGCGAACTGTAAACACACACAACTTCTGTTCTGGAAACTCACCCGTGCTCAGCGCCGTACCGAACTGAACCAAACGCCCCGTACCGAACCGGTTCAATACAAATACATGTACCATTACACCCCTAGTTACTACTGTTACTACTGTTACTACTACTACTATAGCAGGGTTTCCGTTGTCCGGAGTAAAATCTGCCCAAGTCCGGAATTTTCTAACCCTGCCAGTCAAAATGTCTGTGGAAAATATTCCCTCCGAGTCCGAGCACAATTTGAATTTTATTAAAAAACAACATCAAAACAGCATGAAGTGAGAGAGCAAAGTCACACCACTGATGCGCATTTCAAGCTGCGCCGAGACACTGCACACATTAGATTTTAAAACAGCTGCAGCACATTTCACACACGCGAAAATGCGTAAAAAGTAAAAGAAAAAAAGAGAACTTGTCAAGGGATTTCTTTTCAGTTTGTTAGTTTTTATTGCAAAGCAACTGACTTTATGTCAAGTTGCCAGCACGCCGCGTTATTATGAAATGAGCCGGTCCAAGATGTGTTTTATGTTTGCAAATTATTGTATCTGAGAAAAGGCCTTCAGCTGCTTTATGTCCTATGAGCGCAGGCTTGTGCAATATCTATTTTAGAATTTACGTGGTCAATTGACGGCATTAACAGTAAATGTTCCCCATGAATAGATTTTTCAACCAGCGCAACATCGTTCTGTTCAGTCATCTCCGCATAGCGCTCTTTCTCTGTTGTCGACACACACAGAGCAGCGTGCATGCATGACATAACCCCCCCCCCATCGCGACCCCCGCCACAGTGTCTTTGCAATAAACCTGTAAGAAACACTGACCTGGCTGCGTATCATTTATCATTTTAAGCTCAATAAATTCAGATAATAGCCTATTTGACTGGAATTTCAAACATTTATCCGGTAAATTGAAAACCTGCCGGTCACGTTGTCCGGTGACATTGTTTTCTAGCGGAAACGCTGCACCATAGTAGCTACTGTTACTACTACTGTTACTACTACTGTTAGTAGAAGTGAAAATAGAAGCAGCTGAACTCAGGATGAAAGACGGTTCGATAGTAAAAGTGTCAGTAAATGAAGTGAAGAGTAAAACAACAGACTAATAATATAGATGATAACTCAGTGTGATGGTGTGTGTAGGTTTATAGAGGATGTCATCATGTGGAGCAGCTTGTACAGGACAGATGGTCCCAGTGACGCCTCCACCCTGCACTCTGTGTGTGTGTGTGTGTGTGTGTGTGTGTGTGTGTGTGTGTGTGTGTGTGTGTGTGTGTGTGTGTGTGTGTGTGTGTGTGTGTGTGCGTGTGCGTGTGCGTGCAGATCGTGACCATCCATCAGGAGCCGTTTGTTTACGTGAAGCCGACGAAGAGCGACGGGACGTGTAAGGAGGAGCACACGGTGAACGGAGTCAGGATCAAGAAGGTGATCTGTACCGGCCCCAACGGGACCATCCCAGGTACACACACACACACACACACACACACACACACACGCCCACAGCTTTTATTTCAACAAATAAAATGTTTTACCTATGTCAAGTCAAGTCAAATGTATTTATATAGCACATTTCATACGACAAGCGTAAACTCAATGTGCTTCAAAAAAAACTCAATGTGCCTCAATGTGTGTGTGCAGGTCAGCCCATCGTCCCTCAGTGTTGCTATGGTTTCTGCATCGACCTGCTCATCAAGCTGGCCTACAGCATGAACTTCACCTACGAGGTTCACCTGGTGGCTGATGGGAAATTTGGCACACAAGAGAGAGTGAGTCATTTTTCCACTTTTTTCTAGAATTGTTATTGTGAAATTGTATCACTTTTTTCTAAAATTTTAAACTTTTTTTGAGAATTTTTTTTTTTTTAATTTTTACCACTTTTCTAGAATTGTTTTTGTGAAATGTTACCAACCTTTTTTCTAGAATTTCTTCTTTTTTGAGAAATGATTAGTATTATTTTTATTTTTTATTTTTTTTCTCCACTTTTTCTAGATTTTAAAGAAAAACACTTCTTTCTAGAATTTTTTTTACTTAAAAAGAAAAAAGAAAATTTTATAAATCTTACGCCCTCGTCGTTGTATGTACGTTGTGATGAGCCCAATTAGTGTTGTGTCATCTTGTGTTTGTATGTTTGGCCACAGTCGTATGTGTAGAGGCTGTGAAGTAAAGGAACTACACAACAACCGTGTGGAGCACCGATATTATTAATGAGCGTAGTAGATGAGTAGTAGTGTTTGATGTTGTGATGATGATGTCACCGAGTCTCTCCTGACCTGGTTTCAACTGATTCATCGCCAGCACATCACATCACATCACTGAGGCCTGTTGCTATGGAGACCAGCGCTCCGACTCTGACCCTGTTGTGGCAGAGAGAGGTTGAGTCGTTACTACTCTGTGTGTGTGTCTGTCCTCCAGGTGAACAACAGCAACAAGAAGGAGTGGAACGGGATGATGGGCGAGCTGCTGGGGGGGCTGGCCGACATGATCGTGGCCCCCCTCACCATCAACAACGAGCGCGCTCAGTACATCGAGTTCTCCAAACCCTTCAAGTACCAGGGCCTCACCATCCTCGTCAAGAAGGTCAGGACGCCGTCAGACTAGTGTTGGAGGCCTGGTTTAGTTTTAGTTTTAGTTTTAGGCTGTGTCCTCCTAACCCCCTCCTCTCTATCTAGTGACCAGGCCATTTTGTAGTGGTGTCTGAATGTTTAGTGATTATTAATGTTCACTATCTAGTGACTGAATCTATCCCACAATTCACCGCCAAATGTAGTGAACATCCGATGGTCACTAACCGAAGCAAGATATCCCATCATGCATTGCGGTCACGGATCGCCGGTGTAGCTACCAAATAAATGCAGTAGTGACCGGTGTAGCTACCAAATAAATGCAGTAGTGACCGGTGTAGCTACCAAATAAATGCAGTAGTGACCGGTGTAGCTACCAAATAAATGAAGTAGTGACCGGTGTAGCTACCAAATAAATGAAGTAGTGACCGGTGTAGCTACCAAATAAATGCAGTAGTGACGGTGTAGCTACCAAATAAATGAAGTAGTGACCGGTGTAGCTACCAAATAAATGAAGTAGTGACCGGTGTAGCTACCAAATAAATGCAAGTAGTGACCGGTGTAGCTACCAAATAAATGCAGTAGTGACCGGTGTAGCTACCAAATAAATGCAGTAGTGACCGGTGTAGCTACCAAATAAATGCAGTAGTGACCGGTGTAGCTACCAAATAAATGAAGTAGCGACCGGTGTAGCTACCAAATAAATGAAGTAGTGACCGGTGTAGCTACCAAATAAATGCAGTAGTGACCGGTGTAGCTACCAAATAAATGAAGTAGTGACGGTGTAGCTACCAAATAAATGAAGTAGTGACCGGTATAGCTACCAAATAAATGCAGTAGTGACCGGTGTAGCTACCAAATAAATGCAAGTAGTGACCGGTGTAGCTACCAAATAAATGAAGTAGTGACCGGTGTAGCTACCAAATAAATGAAGTAGTGACCGGTATAGCTACCAAATAAATGCAGTAGTGACCGGTGTAGCTACCAAATAAATGAAGTAGTGACCGGTGTAGCTACCAAATAAATGCAGTAGTGACCGGTGTAGCTACCAAATAAATGCAGTAGTGACCGGTGTAGCTACCAAATAAATGCAGTAGTGACCGGTGTAGCTACCAAATAAATGAAGTAGTGACCGGTGTAGCTACCAAATAAATGAAGTAGTGACCGGTGTAGCTACCAAATAAATGCAAGTAGTGACCGGTGTAGCTACCAAATAAATGCAAGTAGTGACCGGTGTAGCTACCAAATAAATGCAAGTAGTGACCGGTGTAGCTACCAAATAAATGCAAGTAGTGACCGGTGTAGCTACCAAATAAATGCAAGTAGTGACCGGTGTAGCTACCAAATAAATGCAAGTAGTGACCGGTGTAGCTACCAAATAAATGCAAGTAGTGACCGGTGTAGCTACCAAATAAATGCAGTAGTGACCGGTGTAGCTACCAAATAAATGCAGTAGTGACGGTGTAGCTACCAAATAAATGCAGTAGTGACCGGTGTAGCTACCAAATAAATGCAGTTGTGACCGGTGTAGCTACCAAATAAATGCAGTAGTGACCGGTGTAGCTACCAAATAAATGCGAATAGCGACCGGTGTAGCTACCAAATAAATGCGAGTAGTGACCGGTGTAGCTACCAAATAAATGCAAGTAGTGACCGGTGTAGCTACCAAATAAATGCAAGTAGTGACCGGTGTAGCTACCAAATAAATGAAGTAGTGACCGGTGTAGCTACCAAATAAATGCAAGTAGTGACCGGTGTAGCTACCAAATAAATGCAGTAGTGACCGGTGTAGCTACCAAATAAATGCAAGTAGTGACCGGCTACCAAATAAATGCAGTAGTGACCGGTGTAGCTACCAAATAAATGCGAGTAGCGACCGGTGTAGCTACCAAATAAATGCGAGTAGTGACCGGTGTAGCTACCAAATAAATGCAAGTAGTGACCGGTGTAGCTACCAAATAAATGCAAGTAGTGACCGGTGTAGCTACCAAATAAATGCAGTAGTGACCGGTGTAACTACCAAATAAATGAAGTAGTCGTAAATAAAGTTGTAAATTTACGAGAACAAGTCGTACATTTACTACGAGAAAAAAAGTCATAACATTACGAGAATACGACTTTATCCTCAAATTTGTAATTTTTTTATTTGTCATTGTGGCCCTAATACTTTGTCATAATCTATATATTTATAATGTTTGTAACCTCTTCTGTGTAATGTTTGCTGTGTGCTTTTCACTCACTGAGTTTATTTTTTGTATGTGTGTGTGTGTGTGTGTGTGTGTGTGTGTGTGTGTGTGTGTGTGTGTGTGTGTGTGTGTGTGTGTGTGTGTGTGTGTGTGTGTGTGTGTGCAGGAAATCCCTCGCAGCACTCTGGACTCGTTCATGCAGCCGTTCCAGAGCACACTGTGGCTGTTAGTCGGTCTGTCGGTCCATGTGGTGGCAGTGATGCTTTACCTATTAGACCGGTTCAGGTAAACTACACAACTACACAACTACAACTACACAACTTTACCTATTAGACCGGTTCAGGTAAACTACACAACTACTACACAACTACTACACAACTTTACCTATTAGACCGGTTCAGGTAAACTACACAACTACTACACAACTACTACACAACTTTACCTATTAGACCGGTTCAGGTAAACTACACAACTACTACACAACAACTACACAACTTTACCTATTAGACCGGTTCAGGTAAACTACACAACTACTACACAACAACTACACAACTTTACCTATTTGACCGGTTCAGGTAAACTACACAACTACACAACTACTACACAACTTTACCTATTAGACCGGTTCAGGTAAACAACTACAACTACACAACTACTACAACTACACAACTACAACAACTTTACCTATTAGACCGGTTCAGGTAAACAACTACAACTACACAACTACACAACAACTTTACCTATTAGACCGGTTCAGGTAAACAACTACAACTACACAACTACTACAACTACACAACTACAACAACTTTACCTATTAGACCGGTTCAGGTAAACTACACAACTACACAACTACTACACAACTTTACCTATTAGACCGGTTCAGGTAAACTACAACTACTACACAACTACAACTACACAACTTTACCTATTAGACCGGTTCAGGTAAACTACACAACTACAACTACACAACTTTACCTATTAGACCGGTTCAGGTAAACTACACAACTACAACTACACAACTTTACCTATTAGACCGGTTCAGGTAAACTACACAACTACACAACTTTACCTATTAAACCGGTTCAGGTAAACTACACAACTACACAAGTACTACACAACTACACAACTTTACCTATTAGACCGGTTCAGGTAAACAACTACAACTACACAACTACACAACAACTTTACCTATTAGACCGGTTCAGGTAAACTACACAACTACTACACAACAACTACACAACTTTACCTATTAGACCGGTTCAGGTAAACTACACAACTACAACTACACAACTACTACACAACTTTACCTATTAGACCGGTTCAGGTAAACTACACAACTACTACACAACAACTACACAACTTTACCTATTAGACCGGTTCAGGTAAACTACACAACTACTACACAACAACTACACAACTTTACCTATTTGACCGGTTCAGGTAAACTACACAACTACACAACTACTACACAACTTTACCTATTAGACCGGTTCAGGTAAACTACACAACTACTACACAACAACTACACAACTTTACCTATTAGACCGGTTCAGGTAAACAACTACAACTACACAACTACTACAACTACACAACTACACAACTACACAACAACTTTACCTATTAGACCGGTTCAGGTAAACAACTACAACTACACAACTACTACAACTACACAACTACAACAACTTTACCTATTAGACCGGTTCAGGTAAACTACACAACTACACAACTACACAACAACTTTACCTATTAGACCGGTTCAGGTAAACAACTACAACTACACAACTACTACAACTACACAACTACAACAACTTTACCTATTAGACCGGTTCAGGTAAACTACACAACTACACAACTACTACACAACTTTACCTATTAGACCGGTTCAGGTAAACTACAACTACTACACAACTACAACTACACAACTTTACCTATTAGACCGGTTCAGGTAAACTACACAACTACAACTACACAACTTTACCTATTAGACCGGTTCAGGTAAACTACACAACTACAACTACACAACTTTACCTATTAGACCGGTTCAGGTAAACTACACAACTACACAACTTTACCTATTAAACCGGTTCAGGTAAACTACACAACTACACAAGTACTACACAACTACTACAACTTTACCTTTTAGACCGGTTCAGGTAAACAACTACAACTACACAACTACACAACAACTTTACCTATTAGACCGGTTCAGGTAAACTACACAACTACACAACTACTACAACTACACAACTACAACAACTTTACCTATTAGACCGGTTCAGGTAAACTACACAACTACACAACTACACAACAACTTTACCTATTAGACCGGTTCAGGTAAACTACAACTACTACACAACTACAACTACACAACTTTACCTATTAGACCGGTTCAGGTAAACAACTACAACTACACAACTACACAACAACTTTACCTATTAGACCGGTTCAGGTAAACAACTACAACTACACAACTACACAACAACTTTACCTATTAGACCGGTTCAGGTAAACAACTACAACTACACAACTACTACAACTACACAACTACAACAACTTTACCTATTAGACCGGTTCAGGTAAACTACACAACTACACAACTACACAACAACTTTACCTATTAGACCGGTTCAGGTAAACTACACAACTACAACTACACAACTTTACCTATTAGACCGGTTCAGGTAAACTACACAACTACACAACTACAACTACACAACTTTACCTATTAGACCGGTTCAGGTAAACTACAACTACTACACAACTACTACACAACTTTACCTATTAGACCAGTTCAGGTAAACTACAACTACTACACAACTACTACACAACTTTACCTATTAGACCGGTTCAGGTAAACTACACAACTACTACACAACAACTACACAACTTTACCTATTAGACCGGTTCAGGTAAACTACACAACTACTACACAACAACTACACAACTTTACCTATTAGACCGGTTCAGGTAAACTACACAACTACTACACAACAACTACACAACTTTACCTATTAGACCGGTTCAGGTAAACTACACAACTACTACACAACTACTACACAACTACAACTACACAACAACTACTACACAACTTTACCTATTAGACCGGTTCAGGTAAACTACACAACTACTACACAACTACTACACAACTTTACCTATTAGACCGGTTCAGGTAAACTACACAACTACACAACAACTACTACAACAACTTTACCTATTAGACCGGTTCAGGTAAACTACACAACTACTACACAACTACTACACAACTTTACCTATTTGACCGGTTCAGGTAAACTACAACTACTACTACACAACTTTACCTATTAGACCGGTTCAGGTAAACTACAACTACACAACTACTACACAACTACAACAACTTTACCTATTAGACCGGTTCAGGTAAACTACAACTACACAACTACTACACAACTACAACAACTTTACCTATTAGACCGGTTCAGGTAAACTACACAACTACTACACAACTACTACACAACTTTACCTATCAGACCGGTTCAGGTAAACTACACAACTACACAACTACACAACTACTACACAACTACACAACTACTACACAACTACTACAACTTTACCTATTAGACCGGTTTAGGTAAACTACAACTACACAACTACAACTACACAACTTTACCTATTAGACCGGTTCAGGTAAACTACACAACTACTACACAACAACTACACAACTTTACCTATTTGACCGGTTCAGGTAAACTACAACTACACAACAACTACTACACAACTTTACCTATTAGACCGGTTCAGGTAAACTACAACTACACAACTACTACACAACTTTACCTATTAGACCGGTTCAGGTAAACTACACAACTACACAACTACTACACAACTATAACTACTTTACCTATTAGACCGGTTCAGGTAAACTACACAACTACACAACTACTACACAACTATAACTACTTTACCTATTAGACCGGTTCAGGTAAACTACACAACTACACAACTACTACACAACTATAACTACTTTACCTATTAGACCGGTTCAGGTAAACTACACAACTACACAACTACAACTACACAACTACAACAACTTTACCTATTAGAACGGTTCAGGTAAACTACACAACTACACAACTACAACTACACAACTTTACCTATTAGACCGGTTCAGGTAAACTACACAACTACACAACTACTACACAACTTTACTTATTAGACCGGTTCAGGTAAACTACACAACTACACAACTACTACACAACTATAACTACTTTACCTATTAGACCGGTTCAGGTAAACTACACAACTACAACTACACAACTTTACCTATTAGACCGGTTCAGGTAAACTACACAACTACACAACTACTACACAACTATAACTACTTTACCTATTAGACCGGTTCAGGTAAACTACACAACTACACAACTACACAACAACTTTACCTATTAGACCGGTTCAGGTAAACTACACAACTACACAACTACTACACAACTTTACCTATTAGACCGGTTCAGGTAAACTACACAACTACACAACTACTACACAACTTTACCTATTAGACCGGTTCAGGTAAACTACACAACTACACAACTACAACTACACAACTACAACAACTTTACCTATTAGAACGGTTCAGGTAAACTACACAACTACACAACTACAACTACACAACTTTACCTATTAGACCGGTTCAGGTAAACTACACAACTACACAACTACTACACAACTTTACTTATTAGACCGGTTCAGGTAAACTACACAACTACACAACTACTACACAACTACAACTACACAACTACAACAACTTTACCTATTAGACCGGTTCAGGTAAACTACACAACTACTACACAACTACTACACAACTACAACAACTACAACTACACAATGTATAACTCAGCTTTGCTACCGCCGTTAGCTTAGCTGCCGCCGTTAGCTTAGCTACTGCCGTTAGCTTTGCTGCTGCCGTTAGCTTAGCTGCCGCCGTTAGCTTTGCTGCTGCCGTTAGCTTAGCTGCCGCCGTTAGCTTTGCTACTGCAGTTAGCTTAGCTGCCGCCGTTAGCTTTGCTACTGCCGTTAGCTTAGCAACTGCCATTAGCTTTGCTGCTGCCGTTAGCTTAGCAACTGCCATTAGCTTTGCTGCTGCCGTTAGCTTAGCGACTGCCGTTAGCTTTGCTACTGCCGTTAGCTTAGCGACTGCCGTTAGCTTTGCTGCTGCCGTTAGCTTAGCGACTGCCGTTAGCTTAGCTGCTGCCGTTAGCTTTGCTACTGCCGTTAGCTTTGCTACTGCCGTTAGCTTAGCTGCCGCCGTTAGCTTTGCTGCCACCGTTAGCTTTGCTGCTGCCGTTAGCTTTGCTACTGCTGTTAGCTTAGCTACTGCTGTTAGCTTAGCTACTGCTGTTAGCTGTCCCTGTCACTGAGCCACTGATGCTTTCTACACCCTGATGCCCCGAAACTGAATAAATACAACACATAGCAACACAAAACTGCTTTGCTTGTGCACACAGAAATAGTAGCTTAATGTTTCTTCAATCATTTCAGATCTCTGTCTAAACGGTGATAGGGGTGTGAAACATTTTGAAACTTAAAAACTTTATTGTGTGTGCAGCCCGTTTGGAAGGTTTAAAGTGAACAGTGAAGAAGAAGAAGAAGACGCCCTCACCCTGTCCTCGGCCATGTGGTTCTCCTGGGGAGTTCTGCTCAACTCTGGGATAGGAGAAGGTCAGCACCTCCTCTCTACTCCTCCTCTTCCTCCTCCTCCTCTTCCTCCTCCTCCTCCTCCTCCTCCTCTTCTCCTCCTCTTCCTCCTCTTCTTCCTCATCCTCCTCCTCCTCTCCTCTTCCTCTTCCTCTTCCTCTTCCTCTTCCTCTTCCTCCTCCTCCTCCTCTTCCTCTTCCTCCTCCTCCTCTAACCTCTTCCTCCTCCTCCTCTCCTCCTCCTCTTCCTCCTAGTCTTCCTCCTAGTCTTCCTCCTCCTCCTCTCCCTCCTCTTCCTCCTCCTCCTCCTCTTCTCTTCCTCCTCTTCTCTTCCTCCTCCTCCTCCTCTTCCTCCTCCTCCTCTTCTCTTCCTCCTCCTCCTCCTCTTCTCTTCCTCCTCCTCCACCTCCTCCTCTTCCTCCTCCTCCTCCTCCACCTCCTCCTCTTCCTCCCCTTCTCCTCTCTTCTTCCTCCTTTTCCTTCTCTATGTTGTGTTATATTGTGTTTTCCTAACTTATGTTTCTTTTATACACACGTCTAATAAAATTGTCCACTGCTTTCTGCCGGGGTCAATAAAGGTTTTCTGATTCTGATTGTGCTTCTCCTCCTCTGTGCCTCCTCTCCAGGAGCTCCCCGGAGTTTCTCGGCCAGGATTCTGGGAATGGTGTGGGCAGGATTTGCTATGATCATCGTAGCATCGTACACAGCCAACCTGGCAGCCTTCCTGGTGCTGGACCGGCCTGAGGAGCGCATCACTGGCATCAATGACCCCAGGGTGAGGCCCTTACAGTTCCTCTCAGCTCATAAAACACTGAATCCACTGATTGAACCAGTCGCTCTTTAAACCGTGCTGATGGTTTAAAGAGCCTGTTTAGACACAACTTACCAACACATTTTCATTGTGATGCACCTGTGTTGCATAATGCTGAGCACAGGTGGCAAAAGTCAAACACAACTAAAGCTCAGGTTTCACCAGTTGAACACAACAACTCAAAACTGATCACACTTGTGGCTAATGATGTGAGGGAACAAATATATATATATATACAGTATATATATTTATAAAACGTAAAGGTGAGCGATCTGATCTGATCTGCGATCCGTAGCAAAAGACAGTTGATGTTTTTACGATGTTAAAAAATGGACATGTTGAAGGTGAACTTTGACCTCCAGAGGGTTAACAATGGTAGAGGGGACTGAGACCAGATGCAGAGCTACTTGGAGCTAACGTCTGGACAGCTGGGAACAGCTTTTTATTCTGCTTGAAGAAAACTACATGAAATTGATGCGTATCCCTCTTTCATATTGTCATTATTGGTAACCGTTTTATAAAAGCAATATATCACTCCAGTCCGTGGTCTATGCTCATTCTACCACTCTAAGGGAGAACAACCCCCCTTAGCCGTGATATAATGAGCATAGACCACGGACTGGAGTGATATATTGCTTAAACATATAACACATATATAAACCAGTTCAGGATGAAGTCCTGTGGCCTGACCCAGTACAGAGAAATGATGCTGTGGCTGAGTGATGCACTTCTCATTTCCATATTTTTATATAGGCTTATACTGTATACAAGTGCTAAATGCACACGATTTCTGTTTGTTTTTGTACTGTACAAGTGCTACGTTTAAATGCACAGGTTTTTTGTTTTGCAACATGCATTTAGCTACAGTGAACAATAAACATTTATTTCTACACCTTCATGTCCGGAGCATTGTGTTTTCTATTTGTCTATGTAGTGTTTAGTGACTGGCTCAGTAGTGGTTTTAATTTTGATTTGAAAACATAGTTCAGTTTTGAGCACCAGATTAAACTGTTTTGAGGTGAAAGTTTGGTTTTGCAAGAAGAGTCTGAGGTTTTGTGAATGTAGCTTGAAAACTGGGGTTTGTGTTCACAGTTTAGAGAAAAGGAGAGAAGCTTTAGAGAAATGTGTCTTAGCAATGGAGAAAAACTGTAATTAAAACAGGACGACAACAACACCACTAAATGGTAGTGATGATGGTGGTGTCCCACAGTGATGAGGTCACCTGTCAATCAGAGGCTGTGGTTGTGCAGTGTGTGACCCAGTGTGTGTGTGTGTGTGTGTGTGTGTGTGTTCCAGCTGCGTAACCCATCAGATAAGTTCATCTACGCCACAGTGAAGCAGAGCTCGGTGGATATCTACTTCAGACGGCAGGTGGAGCTGAGCACCATGTACCGACACATGGAGAAGCACAACTACGAGAGCGCTGCCGAGGCCATCCAGGCCGTCAGAGACAAGTAGGCCCCGCCCACTCTCAGTCAGGCCCCGCCCACTCATACACTGGCCCCGCCCACACACACTCGTGGATGATGTATACTTTTTTAGTATTCGCCGAACACTTAATAATAGTCGACGAATAGTCGAATATTCGCCAGATTATTTTTTTCTAAATCCATGCAGCACCTCAGCTGCCAGCCATAAACCTACACTGAGTTTGCTTTTGTTATAAATACACAATGTATTTGCTGTCATCCATTGTGGATAAGCATTTACATGTATTAAATCTTTCATACATTAGGAAGTCTCACTATTATTTGCTATTCATTTCAATACGTTCTAAAATAAGTATTTTTTTTAATCTGTCAGTCATAAGCAGAGCTGTCAGACACTCCTCCGCTCTAAATAGCCATATAGCCTTTAGCCTGACTTAAGTTATCACCTTCGGTCGTTGTTACATGCTATAGAACTTAGAAATAAAATAAAATGTCATGTTGACTGATCGGTTCATTGTAAAACATTTATTTATTGATGTAAATGTGGTGATTTTTGTACATACAGAGCCCTGGGTAGCGCAGCTGTTCTGTCCAATAACGTTACAAACCTGAAGCTTCACTTTACATTCAAACTAATATTGCTGATACAGTTGTTAGATTTCATCAATGAGAACAACATTTGCTCCTAAAAAATAATTTAACGAGCCGGCGGTAACCCTCTAAATCCTGCGGGTAAGTTAATTAGCGATCGTTTTCTCCCCCGGGATGACGACGGAGGTTGGCCGGCCGAGCAGCTCTGCAGTCTGGGAAAGGGGACTCGCTGCTCACACAGGCGGAGCTTCACTGATCCGGAAAATGTCCAAACAGGCGTCATTTGGATAAACTAACCGCACATTAAGCATCAAAACGGTTACTTCCTCTCATGAAAAAATATTAAAACTTAATAAAGTGACATATTAACAGTGCTACCACGGGAATCAAAACAGTTTTTAGCTGCTTTGGCTTCACCACAATGCATTCTGTAGAGCATTAATGCAGACGCCGTTCCACTGCTTTATTACAGCTTTTGAAAAAAGACGAATACTCGACTATGACTCACAGCGTCGAATAGTAAATAAACTTCTGGGTGCATGTTTGAGTCGCCATCTGACGCTGTCTGTGGCTTTGAGGGATGGAAACAGCCTAAGCAGCAGAACTTCAATCCGCGCCCATTCATCGTTGCCGTGGCGATGCGGGGACAGACACAACTACCGCAAAACAGGAGACATTAAACTGAACATCTTCAGATTCCTTCTTTTAGACCTAAAATGTTAGGAACATACAGCCCCCAGTTGAATTTGGCCAGAATTGTCCTTTAAGACGACACAAACACACGCGCCGTAACATCGTATATGTTATGTAACGTTATCCACCGCTCCAGTTATTGATTTATGGATGTTTTCCCGCTGCAGTAAGCTCCACGCCTTCATCTGGGACAGCGCCGTGCTGGAGTTCGAGGCGTCGCAGAAGTGCGACTTGGTAACGACAGGAGAACTCTTCTTCCGCTCCGGCTTCGGGATCGGGATGAGGAAAGACAGTCCGTGGAAACAGAACGTATCTCTGGCCATTCTCAGGTAAAAACTCACCTGGATGATGACTCACCTGGACGATCCAGCACGGTCACATGACCCCCCGTCCTCTCCTTGTGTCTCCTCAGCTCTCATGAGAACGGCTTCATGGAGGATTTAGACAAGACATGGGTTCGATACCAGGAGTGTGACTCCCGGAGCAACGCCCCGGCAACGCTCACCTTCGAGAACATGGCAGGTAGGAAACCGCTCACTGCTGCTGGAGACGAGACGAGACTGGTCCAGACTGGTCCATGGACCAATCTGGACCAGTCCCAGCCTGGTCAGATGCTACATGAACTGATGAAGCCTCTTGGATGAGAGGTGAAACGTCTTCCTAGACAAATAACTAAGTCCAGTTGCGTTCGATTTAACCTCCTTTGAAATACTATGACCTGGACAAATGAGAATATGCACAGGCCTACTTACGGGTAGAAAACCAGCACGTAATTTGAATGAGATCAATAGTAACGAACGAGAGTTTAGCTATATATCATATTTTTCACGCCCTATCACCGTTTAGACAAATCTGAAATGATTGAAGAAACATTACTATTTCTGTGTGTGTGTTTTGTGTTGCTATGTGTTGTATTTATTCAGTTTGGGGGAATCACAGTGTCTAGAAAGCATCAGTGGCTGCAGCTGACAGGGACAGCTAACGGTAGCTAAGCTAACGGTAGCTAAGCTAACAGTAGCTAAGCTAACGGTAGCTAAGCTAACAGCAGTAGCTAAGCTAACGGTAGCTAAGCTAACGGCGGTAGCTAAGCTAACAGCAGGACGTCAGCTGTTAAAACCCTCCCGTTGTGGGACACGACATGAAACTACTCCAGTTAGCTCAGTCATGTTGGAACTCAGATATCCGCTGGAGAAAATATTTTTTCATGGAGCGTTTATTGAGTCACTGAGTTATTAAAGTTAAACAGGTAGCTAACCGTTAGCCCGGCTAATCTATGATAACCATGACTAATTACAAAAATGTGCACACAGAAATAGTAATGTTTGTCCAATCATTGGTTTTATAGACTTTACAAACATCAGATTAGTCTAAACGGTGATATAGTAACATGAAAAATTAGATATATATTGAAACTATCGTCCGTCTCTATTGTTCTCATGCTGGTTTTCTACCAGGAAGTAGTGGTAAACAACAAGGAGATTCGTCCTATATAAATTTAATAATCGTGATTTTTTTCTCTGACAATAATGGTACCAAGAAAATCTAAAATCCTGATATCTCTGGTCCAAGCCATCGTGGCTGTATTATGGTCTGTATGGTGGTGACATCATGACGTGTCGTCCTCAGGTGTGTTCATGCTGGTTGCCGGGGGCATCGTGGCGGGGATCTTCCTCATCTTCATCGAGATCGCCTACAAACGGCACAAAGACGCTCGCAGGAAACAGATGCAGCTGGCCTTCGCTGCTGTCAACGTGTGGAGGAAGAACCTGCAGGTAGCTACCGGACTCTGCTCTACTGTCTTCTACTGTCTTCTACTGTGTTCTACTCTACTCTACTGTGTTTTACTCTACTCTGCTCTACTCTGCTCTGCTCTGCTCTACTGTGTTTTACTCTACTCTGCTCTACTCTGCTCTGCTCTACTGTGTTTTACTCTACTCTGCTCTACTCTGCTCTACTCTGCTCTACTGTGTTTTACTCTACTCTGCTCTACTCTACTGTGTTCTACTGTCTTCTACTGTCTTCTACTGTGTTCTACTCTACTCTACTCTACTGTGTTCTGCTCTGCTCTGCTCTGCTCTACTGTGTTTTACTCTACTCTACTCTACTCTGCTCTGCTCTGCTCTGCTCTACTCTACTGTGTTTTACTCTACTCTACTCTGCTCTACTGTGTTTTACTCTACTCTGCTCTACTCTACTCTGCTCTACTCTACTCTGCTCTGCTCTGCTCTACTCTGCTCTACTGTGTTTTACTCTACTCTGCTCTACTCTGCTCTACTCTACTCTACTGTTTTCTACTGTGTTCTGCTCTACTCTACTCTGCTCTACTCTGCTCTACTCTACTCTGCTCTACTCTACTCTGCTCTACTCTACTCTGCTCTGCTCTACTGTGTTTTACTCTACTCTACTGTGTTTACCTCTGCTCTGCTCTGCTCTACTCTACTGTGTTTTACTCTGCTCTACTCTACTCTACTGTTTTCTACTGTGTTTTACTCTACTCTGCTCTGCTCTACTCTACTGTGTTTTACTCTACTCTACTGTGTTTTACTCTGCTCTACTCTGCTCTGCTCTACTGTGTTTTACTCTACTCTGCTCTACTCTGCTCTACTCTACTCTACTGTTTTCTACTGTGTTTTACTCTACTCTGCTCTGCTCTACTGTGTTTTACTCTACTCTACTGTGTTTTACTCTACTCTACTGTGTTTTACTCTGCTCTACTCTACTCTGCTCTACTCTGCTCTACTCTGCTCTGCTCTACTGTGTTTTACTCTACTCTGCTCTACTCTGCTCTACTCTACTCTACTGTTTTCTACTGTGTTTTACTCTACTCTGCTCTGCTCTACTGTGTTTTACTCTACTCTACTCTACTCTGCTCTGCTCTACTGTGTTTTACTCTACTCTACTGTGTTTTACTCTACTCTACTGTGTTTTACTCTACTCTACTCTGCTCTGCTCTACTGTGTTTTACTCTACTCTACTGTGTTTTACTCTACTCTACTGTGTTTTACTCTACTCTACTCTGCTCTACTCTACTGTGTTTTACTCTACTCTACTGTGTTTTACTCTACTCTACTCTGCTCTGCTCTGCTCTGCTCTACTGTGTTTTACTCTATTCTACTCTACTCTGCTCTGCTCTACTCTACTGTGTTTTACTCTATTCTACTCTACTCTACTCTACCGTCAGCTGCTTTAACCTGAGTCTTCTGCTCCCCGGCGTTTTATTTTGAAGGAACATGCGGTTGTGTAGCTGTTTGGCGTTTTATTTTGAAGGAACATGCCGTTGTGTAGCTGTTTGGCATTTTATTTTGAAGGAACATGCCGTTGTGTAGCTGTTTGGCATTTTATTTTGAAGGAACATGTCATTGTGTAGCTGTTTGGCATTTTATTTTGAAGGGACATGTCGTTGTGTAGCTGTTTGGCATTTTATTTTGAAGGAACATGTGGTTGTGTAGCTGTTTGGTGTTTTATTTTGAAGGAACATGTGGTTGTGTAGCTGTTTGGTGTTTTATTTTGAAGGAACATGTGGTTGTGTAGCTGTTTGGTGTTTTATTTTGAAGGAACATGTGGTTGTGTAGCTGTTTGGCTGACTGAACGCCGTCTGTCTGACCTCATGAGCAGCTCACGCGTCGGTAGTTTAGCTTCAGGGTGAACGGGTGAACGGGTGAACTGGTGAACAGGTGAACGGGTGAACTGGTGAACGGGTGAACCGGAGAACGGGTGAATCTGATCTGTTGATGTGTCTGGATGAACTCGTGGCTGAAACGAGACGACTGATTCCTTTTAACAACGTTTCGATTCGCGGTCGCCGGTACGATTCTAGGACGATCTTAATAAAAAAAATAAAAAATAAAATATCAAACTGCACAAAATGGAGACCAACAAAACGATATATTTGACTTCTAATGCATCTCTGCATTCAGAGCATGTTCACAAAAGTGAATAAATATCAAATTGCACAAAATAAAGACCCACAAAACAAAACAAGATTCACTGCATTCAGGCCACATTAATAAGAAACTGATATCTTTGCATTCAGAGCAAATGGAGCAAATAATAAGAAAGTGAGGAGGAGCATTACAACTGCATGTGTTCACGTGTCTCATGTGCCTTTCAAAATAAGTTATTTTTCAAAATAAAAGACATGCATTCACACATGTCACACACACATCACACATCACACACATCAGATGTGCATTAAATGTTAGGCTATTTACTTTTTTGACCAGCTGTCCGCGACCCATCCAGAACGGGTCCGCGACCCACTTTTGGGTCCCGACCCACCAGTTGAGAACCACTGATTTAGAACGATACGATCCGATACGAATCAGTGACTTTTTAGCCTAAATTTCAACCAGTGTGACTGTGAAATAAATAAGTAAATACCTGGAGATAGTGAGAAGGAGCAGTAGTTCAACAGCTCCCAGGTGTGTCCCATATATTCTGATATTCAGAACAGCAAAAAACAATTATTACTGATAACACTAAAGCAAGAGGCACACAGCAGGAAAGGAGACACTTTTCTACTTATTTATATCTACGCATCATCAACACCATTTCTAAACCCATCTGTCAGACATCTGGCTCTAATGGGGATGACTGGTTTAACGTGTCTTTATCATTAAAAGTGCTATAAAACAAAACACACACACATCCATATAAAGTTTGCAGAGTTTAATTCCAATGTGTATCAAGTTAATTGATTATTACTAGTATCAATATAATTGATTATTTACCATTTAAAACAACGTTAGATTGATCTATGTCCCCTGGAAGGCCATCTAGCCGAGCAAAGATCGATGTAGTTGGATCGTACACTGCAAAAACTCCAAATCTTACCAAGAATATTTGTCTTATTTCTAGTCAAAACAAATCAAATTATACTCAAAATAAGACTCATCACATAAAAAGTAGCTTGTTTTGAGACACTTTTTTACTTCTTTCAAGCAGATTTTCACTTGAAATAAGTAGAAAAATCTGATAGTGGAGCAAGTTTTTCTTTCCCAAAAAACTGCTTTCACTGGCAGATTTTTCTACTTATTTCAAATAAAAATTTGTTTGAAACAAGTGAAAATGATCTAAAAACAAGTTAATTTTTAGGTGATGAGTCTTATTTTAAGTGGAAAGAGATTAGTTTTGACTAGAAATGAGACATTTTGACAAGAAATAAGACAAATATTCTTGGAAAGATTTTGAGTTTTTTGCAGTGTATGAATATGAACTGCGTCCTGGTCCTGTGTGGCCTCAGCGCTGGGGGGCGAGGGGCTGTGAAGTGATGCGGACCAGTGGCTCAGTGGGTTGTTTCCTCCTCTGGACGACGAGGTGCCTTCACGGCGCTCGAGGCTGCGCTTCATCTCTGTGGCTGCTGCTGCTGCTGCTGCTGCTGCTGCTGCTCGCTGAGGCATGATGGGAAAATGAAGACGAGGCGTTGTGTCCTTCCACATGGCTGCTTTGTGTCGGCGGGTCAGAGGATCTTCTCCCCGGCCGTGCGGCTCGGCTGGTGTCAGGAACGAGGCCGAGGAGCCGAGGAGCCGAGTCGTTAGATGAATCTGCCGAGTCGCTGTCACAACGAGCGACTCGGCAGATTAACAGCCCTGATTCCTCTGGACAACGAGGGAGAGCAGGTCTGAGGTCAGCTGTCTGTTAGTCTGAGAGGAACTGACCTCACAACAACAACAACGTCCACAGACTGAAGGACTGAGGCTGTGACATCACGTGTTAAAGGGATAGTATCATTTTTTTTTTAAGTGGGGTTGTATGATCTCCAAATAGCCCCTAAGTACTTTAATTGCAGCAGATGACTCTCTGCACTCCTCCCGTTAGCAACGCCAGCCCATAGCCCATAAATTATATTATAGCGAACAATGGAACTGTGTTTTTTTTTTTTCAGGTAAAACCTCTTTTAGGCCGTGAAAATAGGCCGTTTCTTTGGGTCTGTTCACAACACTGTATGTTGTAAATCTCTGGGCAGGGCTATTATGGGCTGGCGTTGCTAACGGGAGGAGTGCAGAGAGTCTTCTACTGCAATTAAAGTCCTTAGGGGCTATTTGGAGATCATACAACCCCACTTTAAAAAAAGTGATACTATCCCTTTAAAGACGAAACTACGGTGGCCCCGAGGACTCAGCTCACTGCAGCTTAACGAGACACACAGAGACACAAACGAGCTACGAAGTCAGAAAACTACTTCACCTCACAACACAACAGGAAGTGTTTCTGGGGACACAATAAAGTGAGGGACCGGTCTGGGGACATACAGGCTGTGTCCGAAATCCCCCCCTACTCACTATATAGTGACCACGCCATTTTGTAGTGGTGTCCGAATGTTTAGTGATTATTAATGTTCACTATATAGTGCACTGAATCTATCCCACAATTCACCACGAAATGTAGTGAACATCCGATGGTCACTAACCGGAGCAAGATATCCCATCATGCATTGCGGTCACGGATCGACGCCGTTAACACACCGGCCCAGAACGACCGGTGTAGCTACCAAATAAATGCAGTAGTGACCGGTGTAGCTACCAAATAAATGAAGTAGTGACCGGTGTAGCTACCAAATAAATGAAGTAGTGACCGGTGTAGCTACCAAATAAATGAAGTAGTGACCGGTGTAGCTACCAAATAAATGCAGTAGTGACCGGTGTAGCTACCAAATAAATGCAGTAGTGCAGCAGCCTCTCAATAAATGTGTCCGGCTGCCAGAGTTGTCCGGTCGCAGCTTCCACAGACTCCCACAACAAACGTTGGAGCAAATTTCCTAACAAGCGTTATAAACTGACCACAGACCCTGGATAGCGAGGCTAATTTCTGTTAGCCCGTCTATGGTGTTTTACATTAACGTTAGCATTAAGCTAGCGGACGTTATGCTTAGTTGTGACACTGGCTGTGTGTGTTTTGAATGTTGTTTCAAACTATGTGGGTTTGATTGAACATCTTTGAAGCTTAAATATATATATATATTACCGCTTAATATATTGCTTTACTCCTCTACACCGGCCGTTACCATGGTTGTATCCATGGTACCTGCACCGGCCGTTACAATTGCGGTCGGAACGTTTTAATTACGCGACGTAATACGTCATTAACTGTGCGGCGGAGTAGTGTCAGAAAGTGTTTTTTTATTTGACCAGTGAGTCACTATATAGTCACTATATTGAATTCACTATATAGTGAGTAGGGAGGAGGGAGGGATTTCGGACACAACCACAGTTTTTCTCCATTGCTAAGACACATTTCTCTAAAGCTTCTCTCATTTTCTCTAAACTGTGAACACAAACCCCAGTTTTCAAGCTCCATTCACAAAACCTCAGACTCCTTTTGCAAAACCAAACTTTCACCTCAAAACAGTTTAATCTGGTGCTCAAAACTGAACTATGTTGTCAAATCAAAACTAAAACCACTACTGAGCAGCCACTAAACACTACATAGACAAATAGAAAACACAATGTTCAGCACATGAAGCTGTAGAAATAAATGTTTATTGTTCACTGTAGCTAAAGGCATGTTGCAAAACAAAAAACCTGTGCAGTTACTGTAGTACTTCTCTCCTTCCCTTTCTTTCACCCTCCTCCCTCCCTCCCCACATCCATTTCATCCCCTTTTCCTTCCTTCTTCTTTTTTCTTTTTTTCTATTTATATTAAAGATAACAACATTTATACAACGAACAGCCACGTTACTGTAACCTTTTCTCATGGTGATAAATCTGAATATCTCATTATTACTAAATGACCGTTTCCATAATTAGGACAATTATCATGAATGAACTCATTCAGAGCTCCGTCTTTTCTTAAAAACTAAAACCATGTATAAATTTGGTGTTTTTTTTCCTTTAATGAACTTGACGGACGTCTGTGTCTGATCTTAAAAATATCTCATCATGTCATTGATCCAAACCTGGAAGAGGAACTAAGAGAGAGAAGAAAGCAGCAGCCGAGCGGTGACAGGAAGCTGAGTTCACTCTGCTTCCTACAATAGAAGATCAGATGTTTGTGTGAAGTCTTTGTTCCAGATGTTTTTCCTCCTCGTCAGCAGCTGGACTCACATTAATAATCATCTCTCTCCGCTCTGCCTGGATTAGCACTTCAAACACTAGCTGCTAAAGGCTAACGGCTAGCGGAGGATGATTAGCACTTCAAACGGCTGCGTCCTGAGGAGAGGAGTTAGCAGCGGCGGCGGCGGCGGATTAGCACATGAAACAACGACGGTGAAACCATGATTCAAACCAGAAATGAGATGAATCCAGACACATCAACAGAAACATGAGGACAGATCAGAGCTGTGAACGTCCACACAGCAGAAGGTGTCAAGTCCTCGTTCTTATCTTCTTATCTTATCTTTTATTTTGGTAACGTACAGATTGTGTTCTGGTGGTTAAAGTCTGCAGCACCAACTGTTTCCAATCCTCAAAGAAGTAGCTGGTCTCCTGTACACTGCAAAAACTCCAAATCTTTCCAAGAATATTTGTCTTATTTCTTGTCAAAATGTCTCATTTCTAGTCAAAACTAATCTCTTTCCACTTAAAATAAGACTCATCACCTAAAAATTAACTTGTTTTTAGATCATTTTCACTTGTTTCAACCTAATTTTCACTTGAAATAAGTAGAAAAATCTGCCAGTGAAAGCAAGGTTTTTGTGCTTGTAATAAGGAAGAAAAACTTGCTCCACTATCAGATTTTTCTACTTATTTCATGTGAAAATCTGATTGAAAGAAGTAAAACAAGCTGCTTTTTAATGCGACGAGTCTTATTTTAAGTGAAAAGAGTTTAGTTTTGACTAGAAAGGAGACATTTTTACAAGAAATAAAGACAAATATCCTTGGAAAGATTTAGAGTTTTTGCAGATTGCTGGTCCGGGTTTGAGAAAATAAAAGCTGAGTCTCCGTTAGAAACAGGGTCTATTTCTATTTTCTACAAGTGAATGTGCAAAACCTCTCAAAGCCCACGATCGCCTGTTCCCTTTCTAAGCTGCTTCATTCCTGCTACAGTTCTCAACGGGCCTGAACATTAAAACCGCATCCGATCATGTTGTTCGGTCCGATGAGGACTGTGACTGGGCCGAGGAAAGAGGCGGAGCCTAAATACAGTCTGTGGGCGGAGCTACACATGTTTTTATTGATTAGAAGTTGAATGTGAGCTGGTTAAACTAGTAAATGAAGCTGCTCTGGATCCAACTCTTCTGTTCTGACTCTGTTAAACAGAACATAAGATTTGTTCTAGATTAAATAAAAGCCTGTCCCATGTAGACGCCTGTCTCTGATACATTAGGATCCTTCGGACGATATTTAGATCCATTCCAGAGCCGTGTAGATCCATACAGTGGGAGTGATCAGGGCAGCAAGATGCAGTCTCTAAATAACACGTTATCTGCTGTGAAACTTGTTCATTTCACCAACATTTTGTTATGAATGGACCACCGTTCCTTTAAATGGGGACATAACCATTAAGCACATAGCATGGGTCCATGGCTACATTGCATGTTTGTGTAATAGGCAACAGCTCATGCAAAGATTCTTTCTTCTCTTTAGCCTCAATGCATAATATTCATTTATGCTTTTACAGAAAAACACCATCATTCAACTTCGAAATAAACGTTCAGTTTAAAGCAAAGTTCAATATTTACAACTGCGTGGACTCCGCGTACGGCGCAAGAAATGTGGGAAAACGGCATCTAAGCTGTCTCGTACGGGACAAAATCAAAATATGGGATGTTCCGGACAAAATCGGAAAAGTTGTCAACCCTAACGAAGCCGTCTTCCACCACAATAAGAACAACTTGTTGAATGTGGCTAAATACACATGACGCGCTAACCGGTTAGCGGCTAGCTCTTTCATTGTTCTTCTGATTGGACCGGTCAGAATTAGATCATGTGATGCAGATGAGACGTAAGCTGTGATTGGACAGTCGCTGCTGGTTTAAAGGGATCGTTCAACATTTTGGCAAATTGTGCCCATTGCCATAATCCCTATAGTTTTAGGAGTAACGGAACACTACAGGACGGAGTTGTTTTAGAGGTAAATTCATGCAAAACCGCTGATGCGCGTTGCCTTCAGGGACAGTTTTTCATCAACAGTCTCTGTATTTCCCTCTAAAACAACTCTGTGTGGTAACGTTGTGTTATTATCTCATAGCGTGGTTAATGTGCAGCTCACAACTTGTCCACCAGAGCGTTGTGGAGTTGTTGGATTGTGTATTTGATGAGTTTGATGAGGGAAACCAAGAAATCCCATAATGAGCCTCCGTAGCGTAGCTCTGAGCAGCTCACGGCTCTGCTCCGCCGTTCTAAAAACAGCTTGCACCGACAATTAAAGGTAACGAACCTACTGCTATGACTATAGGGATTATGGCAATGGGCCAATTTGAACTTCAATGTTGAACTATCTCTTTAACAACTTTATACCACCAGAAAACATTGTGTTGATCATGTGATGCTGAGATAAGGGCTTGGCTACGATGCTATATGAGCGGCAGCAGCAGAGTAGAAGACAGTAGAGTGCAGTAGATTTAATGCAGAGCATCATTGACTGTAACTGAGTTGTCCAGGTTGAGCTCACGTTGTCTCAGAGCCGGTTGGAAGTGGATCAGTGTGGACGGTGTTAGCTTTGTTCTTCCCACTGGATTCTCTCTGCTCACCGACTCTGATGTTTGACCGATGGAGAAGAGCTCGGCCCTGATTGGACCCTGAAGTAGGTTTCTGGGTCTCCTCCTGTCTGACTCCCCAGTCTGTGTCTCAGGGCTGGAAATGCACTGTCAATCCATGATCAATGTGTTTTATTGACTCAATGTGTCGACCCAGACTCAGCCTTTAA
Source organism: Trachurus trachurus (assembly GCF_905171665.1). Lineage (NCBI taxonomy): Eukaryota > Metazoa > Chordata > Actinopteri > Carangiformes > Carangidae > Trachurus > Trachurus trachurus. Next base: position 1,588,168 of record NC_139895.1, on the reverse strand, counting down.
AACTCTGCTCTGGTCACATTCTCGATTTTTCCTCTCGTCATCAAATGTTCAGACTCAGACCAACGGTCAGTAACAACAACACAAAGGTTCACATTGTCTGGTTTTTCCACCAGACAGTTTCATGTTTACAGTAATACACAGACAGAAGGAGATTTAAAGGGGACATATTATGGAAATAGCACTTCATGAAGGCTCTTTAACATATAGTACATTTGGGTGGTTGCCTTCTGCCCCCAAAATGTGAAAATCCACGTGGTTTTACCAGCTGTTTCTGGATTTGCATAAGGTCCAGGTAGAGGCTCATTTGCATTTAAACAGATTAAACTAATTCTGAACAGGGCTGCTTTGAGTGGATGAAAAGAGCCGAGATGTTTGATCCTTGAGGTATTTTGACCGATGCAGGTCACAGACATGTCTGTAAGACACTGGGGAACTGTTTTTAATTTGTGTAGAAGACAGCTCACCATCGCTCTGACTGCTGTTCCCTGGTGTGTTCACTGACCTCATGTACGATCCTCCAACGTTAATGCACCTGATGTGAAGTGGATCGGCCTTCCTCCAAGAACAGAGCTACGGTGGTCCTGAAGCTCAAACTCTGCCTGTTTCACATGTTCACATTCTACCTAATTTCAGATTCGCTGATTTGAAACATCTTTTTGACTTTTCATGAACAATATCATGTGTAGAGTAATCCAACGTTAAGCTCAGTATCTACATGTATGTGATTATGTGATGATTCTTGTATTAGATGTTTAATATTAATAACAACAAGAAAGTTGTGAATGGACCCGAGACTGAAGGTCAAAGGTTCAAACTGAGGTTTTCTTTTTATGATGTTTGAAGTTGAACATCATGACACCATCATTCATGTGTTGCAGCCCCTCCCCTCTGTGTTTTGTGTTCACACATACACACACACACACTGGCATTATAGCAGCACAGTGTTGGTATAATGATCTGATGTGTTCAGGTTTAACACCCCCCCCCCCCTCCAGGTGTCGTCCCCTCTGTTGTGTTTGACGTTTGTGTCTTTGAGCCTCGTGTCATTGATTTACCTGCTGCTGTGTGTTCGGCGGTAAAACAGAGTCACGCTCTTTGTTTTACTGAAACATAAAAACATCAACTCATCTCAAACACAAGCTACACACACACACACACACACACACACACACACTTTACTGTGTGTGGTACTGCACCAGTCCATTCAGTGTTATTCTGTACTAGTCCAACATACTGTCACAGTAATATTGTACAGCAGTATCATTTATTATAACATATATATACTGTATATACTATATGTTACTGTACTGTATGGTGTCTCATAGGACTGTTACTGTATTACACCATGCTGCTACACAACATTAAACTGTATGAAGTAGTTAAAGTGCACTATGGTCAACTCACTGTAAATACACACTGTTACACACACACTGACTCAGTCATCAGTGATAGTGAGTTCAGTGAATTCAGCGATAGTGAATTCAGTGATAGTGAGTTCAGCGAATTCAGCAATAGTAAGTTCAGTGATAGTGAATTCGGCGATAGTGAGTTCAGCGATAGTGAATTCAGCGATAGTGAGTTCAGTGAATTCAGCTATAGTGAATTCAGTGATTGTGAATTCAGTGAATTCAGCGATAGTGAATTTGGTGATAGTGAGTTCAGTGAATTCAGCAATAGTGAGTTCAGCGAATTCAACGATAGTGAGTTCAGTGAATTCAGCGATAGTGGATTCAGTGATAGTGAATTCAGCGATTGTGAGTTCAGTGAATTCAGCGATAGTGAATTTGGTGATAGTGAGTTCAGTGAATTCAGCAATAGTGAGTTCAGTGATAGTGAGTTCAGTGAGTTCAGCAATAGTGAATTCAGCGATTGTGAGTTCAGTGAATTCAGCGATAATGAATTCAGTGAATTTGGTGATAGTGAGTTCAGTGAGTTCAGCAATAGTGAGTTCAGTGAATTTGGTGATAGTGAGTTCAGTGATAGTGAGTTCAGCAATAGTGAGTTCAGTGAATTTGGTGATAGTGAGTTCAGTGAATTCAGCGATAATGAGTTCAGTGAATTCAGCGATAGTGAATTCAGTGAGTGTGAGTTCAGTGAATTTAGCGATAGTGAGTTCAGTGAATTCAGCAATAGTGAGTTCAGTGAATTTAGCAATAGTGAGTTCAGCGATTGTGAGTTCAGCGAGTTCAGCAATAGTGAGTTAAGTGATAGTGAGTTCTGTGAATTCAGCGATAGTGAGTTCTGTGAATTCAGCAATAGTGAGTTCAGTAATAGTTAATTCAGTGAGTTCAGTGATAGTTAATTCAGTGATAGTGAGTTCAGTAATAGTTAATTCAGTGAGTTCAGCGATAGTGGGTTAAGTGATAGTTAATTCAGTGATAGTGAGTTCATTGATAGTTAATTCAGTGATAGTGAGTTCAGTCATATTTAATTCAGTGATAGTGAATTCAGTGATAGTTAATTCAGTGAGTTCAGTAATAGTTAATTCAGTGATAGTGAGTTCAGTAATAGTTAATTCAGTGTGTTCAGTGATAGTGAGTTCAGTGTGTTCAGTGATAGTTAATTCAGTGAGTTCAGTGATAGTTAATTCAGTGAGTTCAGTGCTAGTTAATTCAGTGATAGTGAATTCAGTGGGTTCAGTGATAGTTAATTCAGTGAGTTCAGTGATAGTGAATTCAGTGAGTTCAGTGATAGTTAATTCAGTGATAGTGAGTTCAATAATAGTGAATTCAGTGAGTTCAGTGATAGTTAATTCAGTGATATTGAGTTCAGTGATGGTTAATTCAGTGGGTTCAGTGATAGTTAATTCAGTGAGTTCAGTAATAGTTAATTCAGTGATATTGAGTTCAGTGCTGGTTAATTCAGTGAGTTCAGTGATAGTTAATTCAGTGATAGTTAATTCAGTGAGTTCAGTGATAGTTAATTCAGTGATAGTGAGTTCAGTGAATTCAGTGATAGTTAATTCAGCGATAGTGAGTTCAGTGATATTGAGTTCAGTGATAGTGAGTTCAGTGATATTGAGTTCAGTGAATTCAGCAATAGTGAGTTCAGTGATATTGAGTTCAGTGATAGTGAGTTCAGTGATATTGAGTTCAGTGATAGTGAGTTCAGTGATAGTTAATTCAGTGAGTTCAGTGATAGTTAATTCAGTGATAGTGAGTTCAATGAATTCAGTGATAGTTAATTCAGTGGGTTCAGTGATAGTTAATTCAGTGATGGTGAGTTCAGTGAATTCAGTGATAGTTAATTCAGTGGGTTCAGTGATAGTTAATTCAGTGAGTTCAGTGATATTGAATTCAGTGAGTTCAGTGATAGTTAATTCAGTGATAGTGAGTTCAGTGAATTCAGTGATAGTTAATTCAGTGAGTTCAGTGATAGTTAATTCAGTGGGTTCAGTGATGGTTAATTCAGTGATAGTGAGTTCAGTGAATTCAGTGATAGTTAATTCAGTGGGTTCAGTAATAGTTCATTCAGTGAGTTCAGTGATAGCGAATTCAGTGATAGTTAATTCAGTGAGTTCAGTAATAGTTCATTCAGTGAGTTCAGTGATAGTTAATTCAGTGATAGTGAGTTCAGTGATAGTTAATTCAGTGAGAGTGAGTTCAGTGATGGTTAATTCAGTGATAGTTAATTCAGTGAGTTCAGTGATAGTTAATTCAGTGATAGTGAGTTCAGTGAATTCAGTGATAGTTAATTCAGTGAGTTCAGTGATAGTGAATTCAGTGATAGTGAATTCAGTGATAGTGAATTCAGTGGGTTCAGTGATGGTTAATTCAGTGATAGTGAGTTCAGTGAATTCAGTGATAGTTAATTCAGTGGGTTCAGTGATAGTTAATTCAGTGATGTGAGTTAAGTGAATTCAGTGATAGTTAATTCAGTGGGTTCAGTGATAGTTAATTCAGTGATAGTTAATTCAGTGAGTTCAGTGATAGTGAATTCAGTGAGTTCAGTAATAGTTAATTCAGTGAGTTCAGTGATATTGAATTCAGTGATAGCGAATTCAGTGATAGTTAATTCAGTGAGTTCAGTAATAGTTAATTCAGTGAGTTCAGTGATATTGAATTCATTGATAGTGAGTTCAGTTAGTTCAGTGATAGTTAATTCAGTGATAGTGAGTTCAGTGATGGTTAATTCAGTGAGTTCAGTGATGGTTAATTCAGTGAGTTCAGTGATAGTTAATTCAGTGATAGTGAGTTCAGTGGGTTCAGTGATAGTTAATTCAGTGATATTGAGTTCAGTGATGGTTAATTCAGTGGGTTCAGTGAGTGTGACCTTGGTGTTAACGTGTGTGTGCACCTATCGTATGATTTATTTTAGGATAGGAAAAGTGGTAGAGAGACCGAGTCCAAACTGAAAACCTCTTTTAGGTCCACGACCTCCGACCTCAAACGCCTCAGGGCCTCCGGGGACGCCACGGTAAGGAGATGAAGAGCACCTCCTCCTCCTCCTTCCCTTCCTCCTCCTCCTCCTCATGTCTGCCTCCTCATCTTTTATCTTTTCTTCTCTCCTCCCTCTCTGCGTCTGTCACATATTTTTATTTGGTCACTACCAATGTTTTTGTTTGTCATTTCTCCTCCTCCTCCTCCTCCTCTTCCTCTTCCCCTCTCCTCCTCCTCCTCTTCTCCTCTCCTCCTCCTCCGCTTCCCCTCTCCTCCACCTCCTCTTCTCCTCTCCTCCACCTCCTCTTCTCCTCCTCCTCCTCCTCTCTCCTCCTCTTCTTCCATCATCTCCTTGCTGACTCATCCTAGCAGTCGTCTGTCCGCCATCTTCTCCATCAGCTCCTCTGTCCCGGTGAAGTCAGACAGACGAAGGACTGAAGACACAAAACGTTCAGTTCATCAGTTGAGGACCGGGGGGGTGGGGGGGGTGCGGGGGTGGGGGGGTCGGTGGGGGTGTTTGGTATAAATGACAATGTCCTCTTGCAAAGGAGAGGTGAGGAGGGTCAGACTGTGTGGTCTCTTTTCTCCCGTGGACCTTGTTGTGCTGTCGTCGTCGTCCTGTCTTTGTCTCCTTCCTGTCCGCTGTCTGTCCTCTCCTTTATGTCCTGTCTTTGTCTTTGTCTTTGTCTTTGTCGTCCTGTCCTGTCCTGTCTGTCCTCTCCTGTCTGTCCACTGTCTGTCCTCTCCTCCCTGTCCTGTCCTGTCTCTGTCCTCCATCTCACCGTCCATGCTTCACCAGTTCTGCAGGACTTCAGACCGTCAGACGTCGGCGTTCGGCCGCTGGAGACCAGTTCTCCTCCTCCTCTAACTCCTCTTGTTTTCAGGAGCTGCTGAGGTTCACCTGTTAACTCCTCCTTCCCCTCCCCCCTCCTCAACCCTTCAACCCCCCCCCCCCCCCCCCATACAGGACTCTGCAGTTGTTGATTGATTGGCTCCGCCCACTGCCGCCTCGGGACGATCACATCAGTTTGACTCTGTAGCCTCCACAGATCAGATGACATCACTTTTTTTTTTTTAATGACTTTCTTTATTGGAAGCAATTCCACAGGTAGCAACATATCAGTACAAAGTGACAGAGAAGACTTCCATTCTATCATTTTCCCCCATTTTTTTTTATCCCTCCCACAATCCCGACCCACTCAAAGGTTTACAGTTCTATGAATCCAATAACAACATGGAAACAGTACAGAATACATAGGCTACAACAAATACATGAATAAGGAAAATGATAAAGTAGACAAGCAAATGAAATAAAAATGTTAAAAACAAGAAGAAGAAAAAAAAAAAAAAAAAAAAAGCCCCAACAATAATAACGTGGGGGGGGGGGGGGGGGGGCGGGGCTCTAACTCATTTCTCTTTGTTCTCATCTCTCTTTATTTTCTATATGAGTGTTTTTCCTCTCAGTGGATTTCAATGGTGTCCAGACTCTACACACACACACTCACACACTAACACACACACACACACACACACACACGCTGCCTCTGTCCTCCTCTGCAAGCACGACTCACCTGTAGAGCCAAACAACAACGACAACACAACACACGACCCCTCATGTTACCCCTGGACATTTTTGTGATAGTGATCACTAGTGATAGTGAATTTGGCGATAGTGAATTCAGCGATAGTGAGTTCAGTGAATTCAGCGATAGTGAATTCGGCGATAGTGAATTCAGTGAATTCAATGATAGCGAGTTCAATGAATTCAGCGATAGTGAATTCAGTGATAGTGAATTCGGCGATAGTGAATTCAGCGATAGTGAGTTCAGTGAATTCAGCTATAGTGAATTCGGCGATAGTGAATTCAGTGAATTCAACGATAGCGAGTTCAATGAATTCAGCGATAGTGAATTCAGTGAATTCAGCAATAGTGAGTTCAGCGATAGTGAGTTCAGTGAATTCAGCTACAATGAGTTCTGTAAATTCAGCGATAGTGAATTCAGCGATATTGAGTTCAGTGAATTCAGCGATAGTGAATTCAGTGATAGTGAATTCTGTGAATTCAGCGATAGTGAGTTCAGTGATAGTGAGTTCAGCGATAGTGAGTTCAGTGAATTCAGCGATAGTGAGTTCAGCGATAGTGAGTTCAGTGAATTCAGCGATATTGAGTTCAGTGAATTCAGCGATAGTGAGTTCAGTGATAGTGAATTCAGTGATAGTGAATTCTGCGATAGTGAGTTCAGTGAATTCAGCGATAGTGAATTCAGTGAATTAATCGATAGCGAGTTCAATGAATTCAGCGATAGTGAATTCAGTGATAGTAAATTCTGTGAATTCAGCGATAGTGAGTTCAGTGATAGTGAGTTCAGCGATAGTGAGTTCAGTGAATTCAGCGATAGTGAGTTCAGCGATAGTGAGTTCTGTGAATTCAGCTACAATGAGTTCTGTGAATTCAGCGATAGTGAGTTCAGCGATGGTGAATTTAGTGATAGTAAATTCGGCGATGGTGAATTTAGTGATAGTAAATTCGGCGATAGTGAATTCAGTGAATTCAGCTATGGTGATTTCAGTGAATTCAGCGATGGTGAATTCAGTGAATTCAGCGATGGTGAATTCTGTGAATTCAGCGATGGTGAATTCAGTGATAGTGAATTCTGTGATAGTGAATTCAGTTATAGTGAGTTCAGTGATGGTGAATTCAGTGAGTTCAGTGAGTTCTCCGATAGTGAGTTCAGTGATGGTGAATTCAGTGAGTTCAGCGATTGTGAGTTTTTGTCAATCTCTCACACTTTTCCAGAACTGAAATCTGAACAATGGATAAAGCTACTTTCAAAATTCTTGTTTTATTTTGTTGACACATTAGAGTCAGAAGTTTTGGAGGAGGAGGAGGATTTTGGATATCTCTTTTTATCACAAAATACTGTCACCAGCCCTAAAGAAAATAAAATTTCGCTGTTTTTGTTTTTTTCTTTTAGTAATAAAATGTTGTATGAATGATATATCAACAATCCCCTTAAGAATATAGACAGGAATAAAAAAAAAAAATTTTAAAACTTAGTATGAGAAACCATGTGTTTTTGCAGCTAAAACAACTGGCCAGGAAGGGGTTAAAACATTTGAAACTCATGTCAAAAGTGATTTTCATGTTTAGTCAAGACCCAGCCCGATATGTATCACAAATATTTTGTGAGTAAAGTTAAATGTCTCACTGGAGGTAAACAACATTTTTGTCCAGATTGTAAAAACTGAAGGGTCGTCTGAGGGTTGTTACTGTTGTTGTTGTTGTTTGGCTGCAGGAAGCAGAGAAACAAACAACTGCTTCGGTCTCTGGGATTCTCAAGTCGTTTCTACTTCCTGTTAGAGCGACTTCAGTATAAAGCTCCGACTTTATTCTTCTCCTGTGTTTTATTTTGAAAATCTAAAAAAACAAACCCTCTCTCTCTCAGCTTCTCTCTGGAGCTCCAGTTGCATCAGGCCGGTGTCAGCCAATCAGAAGAGAGGAGGAGGAGGAGGTTCTGAACCTCTCTTCTGATTGGCTGACTGTTTTCTAAAGTGATCCAATAGAAAACAGAGCAGATTTCAGAATAAAAGACTCAGAGAAACCAAATGGTAACAAAGAGTTTGGGTTCAACTACAGATTATTAAACGATTATCGATGATCAATACAGCTGCAGGTTCATCAATCAACCAATCGGCTGTGACTGGGAGGTTGGTTTCCACGGTTTCCACGGTGTGTGTGCGTCGCGGCCTGAACAGCTGACGTGTGCGTGCGTGTGTGTGTGTCTTCAGTGAACTAATTAATGTGTGTTTGCTTCTTTTTTTCTCCCCCCTTGTTTGTCCCTCTGCTGTAGCCGTACCCGACTGACATCACCGGCCAGCTCAACCTATCAGATCCCTCCGTCAGCACCGTGGTCTGAGAGAGAGAGAGAGAGAGAGAGAGCTTCACTGCTGCTGCTGAGCCACACACACACACACACACACACACACACACACACACATAGACACACACACACATTATGTAAACACACTGTTGGACTGAGCCCCTGAGACAGGAAGGAGATATGATGGCACCACTGGTCTTTTGGACACAAACACACACACACACACACACACACACACACCATCTGTTGTTCCGACCCCCCCCCCCCTCCCCCTACACACACACCCCCACCCACCTACTGCAAACACACACATACACACACACACAAACACACACACTCGCCTTGCTCCACTTGTAGCCATCAGCCTCCTCCAATCAGAGGGTCTTTTACTTTGAAAGAACTGTTACTATACAGACTGCTTTTATTTTGGTAGATGTCTGTGATGTTGCACAGTTGGTTTCCTGTTTCCTGTCTGTCGCACCGATGTCATTCATCCATCCATCGTCCTCCTGATCCTGATCCTGACCCGGTCTCAGACCCGGTCCGGCTGCCGGCCGGGCGGCGACGCCTCGCTCCACAGCTCCACAGCTCCACAGAACGTATCGACCAATCAGGAGCCTGATCAGTGGTCGGTGGGCGGAGCCTCTGGGACAGGAAGTCGTTTGGTAACGTGGAGCCACAGACGAACCGGACTGAGGTTCTGTCCCGACTTGTGGGTTCTGAACCGACAGTTTGGTTTATCTACTTAACGTCTCCTTATATGAACACACACACACACACACACACACACACACACACACACACACACACACACACACACACACACGTAGATTATTGTAGAAAGTTTCAAAGAGACAAGAAGAACAGCAAAACCTAGTGGATGACCAGCAAAAGTGCGTCACTTGCTCAAAATGGATTGTCCATCCCTCAAAAGCAAGTAGGGGAGAGCAGGGTCGAAAGTAACATTTTTCAAATAAATGTCATTTAAAAAGATAGTATTAATTCAAACGTTTCTATCCTGAGACTTTTATTTTGACAACAGGAAAGGGTTAGATCAGTGGGTCCGACCTTTTTTGGCTCGTGACCCCATTATTATTATTATTTTTTTTTTTTTTCAGTTTAGTTTATTTGAAAAGGGACAATGCACATTAATAAACATTGTATAGAAAAACGCATGTAAATGCACCAGAATTAGCTTAAAAAGCTAGTTTTCATCGACTGTCCCTCTGCCAGATTGTAGCTACAAGGCGACCTTGAAAAGGAAACAATGGAATAAAATATTGTAGCCTACTACCACACAGGGTAGAACACATACACATACAATTACTAGACCTTTCAGACGACCCCATTTGAATTTCAGGCGACCTCACGTGGGGTCCCGACCCCAAGGTTGAAAAACACTGGGTTAGATGATTTACACACACACACACACAGTTCTGTCACTTCTATAAATCCAGGTGTTGATATTTAATCGTCATTTTTCCTTCTCCCCTGGTGTATAAATCAAACTCCCCTCACGTCACCGTGTGAGACGTTCAAGTGCAACAGGAAGTTTCAAGACGCGAACAAACATCTTGAATCAGATTGTTTCCCTCCATGTTCTTAAAGACTTCCCGCCTCAGAGGCTCCGCCCCCTCCACCCTGACAGGCCCAGTGCATGCTGGGTAATGTAGGCTAGTCGCTGCTCCGTTGTGTCCCCTGCTGATGATGTCAGTCTCTGTCTACCTCCGCTACACTGCCACTAACAGGAACTGATGTCCAGTGAAAAGCTCCGGGCTCCTCCCGCCACCGCCAACACAACACAACTAGAAGGAGAACGACAACGTCACTGAGAACAAGAGAACCTCACTCCATCAGCTGTCACAACGAGGTGAAAGAAGCTTCGTAGCATTAACAGTAAAATAAGAATCAAACAAACATTAATAATTAATCAAAACAGAAGCATCATTAGCCGTTAGAAACTGTTACTAACAGAGGTAGCTAATGCTAACATAGCAGCTAAAGCGTCTGAACAGGCTAACACCGATGCTAATGTACATCTCCTTCTCCCCTTTGTTAAAGGTTCAGTATTAAACTGTTTTTCAACCATTTCACATCGGTCCAACCACTCTGTATTTAGAGTGTCAGTCTGCGCTACATAACCTCAGCAACCTGAGAGCCCGTTCAGACGAATACAAGTAGCCTAGGCTATTTTATCGTTTCGTCCGGACGGAAACTGTGTTTTTTGGGGGGGGAAAACAGTATTAAAAACAGCGGGAAAATCAAAAAAAGGCCGCTGCAGTGAGATGATGTCATACCCCCCACCGCTCTGACCTGTAACCTGAGCCACCTCTAGACGTTACATCTATGGACGTAACAACAACAACAATCTCTCCAATTAAATCATCATCATCATCGTCATATTTGCTCCGACACGACTCCCAGTCAACATTTAATCTACTTCTAATGTTTGGAAACATATAAGTTGGATAAACAAGTAATAAAACCAACACGCCTAGCTCCAATGCTAGCTAAAGCTAAAGCTAACAACTGTTAGCTTTAGCTTTAGCTAGTATTGGAGCTAGAACTTGCTGAAGTTTCCACGTTTGTTGTGTAGCTTATTAAGCTTCTTTAGGCTAACTGTGACTACATGAATAAAACTGGCGCAGCTAATGCTAACAGAGGGAAAACCGCTGTCTGTTTCCTGTTGCTAAGCTAAAGTTTCTGAGCGTGTAGCTATTAGACCAGTGTGGCTAAAGCTAATGCTAATGCTATAGATAGAGCTCAGCTAACTGTTACTGTCACTGAACATCAATATGACCAGAGTTACTTCTAATGCTAAAGCTACTGTATAGCCTAGGCTAACCAAAGCTACAAAGCAAAGAAATGGTTCGTGCTAAGCTAATGTTCAATGTTGGGATGATCACTAACTCGTTGATCAGTCCACTGATTATTGATTGATGAGTTGAACCTAAGAGGTTGTGTGCTCTGTGTTTATCTCACACACAGACGAGTTGATCGACACAAACTCAAATCAGTTTTCCGCTCAGATAAAACCTGAAGTTCAGAATAATTCATCAGTTAATTTGATCTTTAGTCAGAAAATGGATCTGGTTTATTTCTGTAACTTGAATACAAGTCGCCCATAAACAACCTCGTCGGTTTAATGGAGTTCAGTTTCACAGACGACCCCTGAACGTGTCACGTGTGTGTGACAGAGGAACATGAGTGAGCGGTGAACTCAGCAGGTGAAGGTCTGATCGACCGACCAGTGTTTACTGGTATTGATCCTAGTTCACCCTCGGCCCGTGGACGGACGTGACCCGGTCAGGGGGAATGAGGCACGTGTTCACCAAAATAAAAGCCCCAACAGTGCACTGTGCAAAATAAAAGTCTGAACAGTGCACTGTACTAAATAAAAGCCCCAACGGTGCACTATACAAAATAAAAGTCCCAACTGTGCACTGTACTAAATAAAAGCCCCAACGGTGCACTGTACAAAATAAAAGTCCCAACTGTGCACTGTAGGCTACAAAATAAAAGCCCCAACGGTGCACTGTACAAAATAAAAGCCCCAATGGTGCACTATACAAAATAAAAGCCCCAATGGTGCACTGTACAAAATAAAAGCCCTAACGGTGCACTGTAGGCTACAAAATAAAACTCCCAACGGTGAACTGTAAAAAATAAAAGCCCCGACGGTGCACTGTACAAAATAAAAGCCCCAACGGTGCACTGTAGGCTACAAAATAAAAGTCCCAGAGGTGCACTGTAGGCTACAAAATAAAAGTCCCAGAGGTGCACTGTACAAAATAAAAGTCCTACAGTGACAAGAAGAACAACGAGGCCCGAGGCGGTCGCACTCTGATGACATCATCACTGTGTCATCACTGATGCATTTCACTTAATTTATCTGATCAATGCTCTTGATTGATCGATTGATCGATTAACTATTGATCGATCAGCTGTTCCAGTTTGATTATTGGTTCTGTGGTGAACTGGGACTCTCGGTTGTTCTCAGTGACGTTTGTCTCGTTTCTCACGTCGACTCACTGAGCCGCCGCACGACTCAGTGTTTACACAACAACAACAACAACAAACAACAACATGTTTATGTGTGTGTTGTTGCTCCTGTTAACTGTTTATTTATTTATTTATTGATCTGTTTGTTTGAGTGTCAGCAGCGTTGTAGAAAGAAACTCTGAGCCCGTTGACACCGATCTTGGTGGAAGGAGGTTTGAGTCAGGTCCCATATTCCTAAAGATTCTTTAGAGAGCTCCTAACTGAACCTAAACATTCCCAGCGAGGAGTCTTATGGTGCGTTCCAGGCAACCCGTAACTCGTGTTTTTCCGACCTGTTCCCATGGTTACCCGTTAGAACGTACAGTCAAACTTGTAACTTCCCACCTGTGAACTCGTACTAGATCGATGTAGCTACTCCCAGTTCCCAGTTAGTAACTCGTAACTTGCCTGGAACGCTACAAACTCGTAACCGGTGACTTGAAGTCGTGACTTACGGGTTGAAAAGCCTGGAACGCACCATTAGCTTAGGGGTGATTCCATCCAGAACATTCCCAGAGAACTCTGAGCAGGGATTGGACAGAAACTCCTGTCTTATGGTGCGTTCCAGTTGCACTCAGAAGTCGGGATTTCGGAGCTCCGAGTCGGAACTTTCAACTGGAACGACCCCCGAGGTTGGATTTCCGACTCGGAAAGTTGGACGATCCACACAACCCCCCCCCCATTTAAAGATGGCTGCCCCGGTTGTAAACAGTAGTAAAGCTCCTGTAACAATCCTTTTATTAACACTTTTTACTATCTGTCGTCACAATAAGTCAGCCATGTACATAGTAGCCTACCTGTTGTTGGATGTGTATAGGCTATATGGAAATGCTGTCATAGTGTAATTTACATTTTTCATGTGTATATGCGAACTACAAAGCAGACCGTGCTAACAGCGGCTAACCGTTAGCCTGGTAGTTTCAGCTTTTTTCCGACTTTGTAACTGAAACGCTGATAACTCGGGTGTGACGTCATTCCCAGCTCCGACTTCCGACTTCCGAGGTAAATGGAACGCACCATTAGTATAGTGAGGAGGTGTGGTTGACCCCCGTTGCTAGGGATGAGTCATCATTTCAAAAGCTGTGATTGGTTGATCCTAAAAGCTAGATAAAAAATATACTTTTGGTGATAATGGGCAAAGGATGGACCCTCAAATCGATAAACTGAACCATAGAATCTAATCTTATCAAGACTGTAATATTTCACATAAAAGAAAATATCTGTTAAATGAATAGTAAGCTAAGCTATACTTTAAAATTATCCTACAACATGTGTGAAAACTTCGGCCCACTTGCACAGTATTCACATAGCGATAGTTATATTTATTTGCTTATATTATATTAATTGCCATGCTGGTCATTTTTGCACTTTCAACTTTCAACATTTCAACTCGATTTGGTATTAATGAGGGAAAGCTTTTATCTTTACTAGGATCTACTCTTCACTTTTTAGGGGAAATTCTAAGAAAACATCATGATTCTAAGAATTTTCTTAGAATTTGGCCACGAGGAGCAACTTTAACTCTTTGCACTAAGAATCTTTAGGAATACGGGTCCAGGTCCACATCTCCAACAGATCCTGGTTCAGCTTTGATTCGATTGTTTTTTATTGTTATTGCTCTTTTTTTTTTTTTAAATCTCCTTCATGTATTTATCGATTGCTGTTTGGGAGACGACCAATAATCAATAATGGGTGTAGTTCAACGTGAGTCTGTGGTGCAGCTCGCTTCTATAATGATGTCACAGTTTTTCTAACATTAAACGTTTTTGTTTTTATTTTGTAAAAAAGAAAAGAAGAAAAAAAAAGGTGTTTTTGACTTGTACAGACGTGTTGATGTGAGGTCAGAGGTCACATCGTTCAACCAATCACTGTAGACGTGCGTTGTTTAGTTATTGAGCTGAAGCCCCGCCCCCCCCTCTGGCCTCCGAGCTGATTGGACACATGTAGCCGCTCGACTCGGAGCTTCTGCTGTTTCTCATCAAACATCCCAGTCTGAACGCGTGAAGGTAGAAAAAACTATAAACGCCATAGGTGGGTTTCCATGGAGACCGTTTCCTCTTTCTGACTGAGTTCATCCTGAATGAGTCGTTCAGGTTTTAACTGTTCACATGTGGTCTGGTCTGAACTGGTCTGGTCTGGTGTTCTCATTAGCTGTGTTTACATGGGTCCAAAATCCTATTTACAATCAGATTAAGAGTCAATCAGATTCTGAATGTCTCATGTAAACACTGTACCCAATCCCATTCACCCGGATCGGATTGAATTCCGGATCGGATTGAAAGAGGAAGTCTACGCCGATTGATAATCAGCTTCATGCCGCGTGTAAACAGGGATTCATGTGCGTCATAGTAGCTATGTAACGCGTCACGTATTGATGTTCGCGGGATATAGGGAAGACAAAGCCGGTCAAAACTAAAACAAACATGGCGAATAAGCAGAAAAATTGGACCAGCGTCGTCGAGACAAATCTTATCTTATAGAAACCAAGGGGGCAGTTGTCGGTCTGAGAAGTGAAGCTCACTTCCGCGTTCAAAAAACTGCAATCCCCTGGGCTGTCGCTGGGGGCTGGCTCCAGAAGGGAGCAACTCCAATTGAGTCCCATGTTAAAATAGCCGATTTTACAGCTTAAAAAAACATATTTACAGCCTGGTACATTTTAATTTTTTGGTCTCAATCGATAGTTTCTACCCCCGCACACACTCTGAGGGGGGTGAATTTTTTTAAAACTCTACCGTTTTACTATTATTAGGTTTAAAGTTCTGGCCAATTAGGGCGCAGAACCGTTGAGTGACAGGTCCGGAGACCGCTGCTTCGAGGCCAGTGGGCGGGTTCTCGGCCGGCCAACGGCCGCACCGCTCCAAATATGGCAAGTAGAATCCAACATGGCGCGGTTCAAACCCCCGTAGTAGCGGCACAAAACAGACTCCCCCAAACCAATGGGTGACGTCACGGGTGCTACGTCCATTCTTTTTACAGTCTATGATAGAAACGTTAAAAGAACAAAAAATAATAGAGAGACTCGACGGGAGAAAGTCTCATAAGTGTAAACACGGAAGTGCCACTCTTCCTGTCAGAGCCGTGAGGGAACGACCGTTTCCCCATAGACATACTTGTGAAAACGCAGCATTTTAAACCTTTAAACCTGTCTAACGCTTGTCCACAGTAAATTCTTAGTTTGAATCACTTGTATCTGCATTTTAAAACACTGTGTCTTTCACACAGTAACGTTATACTGTTTGTCTATGGGCGAATGGCTCCTTTTCCTCCATGGCTCTAACTGGAAGTGACGTTTCCCTCGCTCGCCGACTCATCTACAATCGGCTTCAGCTGGTCCATGTAAACGCGGATGAATTGAATGTGGATAACTTTATTTAGTGTTCATGTAAACAGGTCCAATAAGATTCATTTAATACGACTGTTTACAACCAGACTGAGGAAAACACTGCATGTAAACGCAGCTAGAGAGCCTCGTTAACCAGAACCAGAACCAGAACCAGATGACATCCAGTTTCACCCTTTACATGACACAGTTTTCATTCCCTTTGGTTGAATTAAAGGTGTATTCCACCTCTCTGAGTCTGAGTGTCTCTGGCTCCATGTGAACCCGCCTCAGGTTGGATTTATTTTTCTAGGACGTAACTTGAAAGTGTAAAAAACAAACTAAAAGTGTCAGCCGCTCCGTTGTTGTTAGATGTAGATGATGTGTAGCTGAACCTGTCACATGTTCAACTCTGTTACAGCATCACATCCTGTTGAAACCAGACTCAGTAATAAACAACATGGAACAACACCAGTCTGTTTGTTCTTACCGCGTGTGTGTGTGTGTGTGTGTGTGTGTGTGTGTGTGTGTGTGTGTGTGTGTGTGTGTGTGTGTGTGTGTGTGTGTGTGTGTGTGTGTGTGTGTGTGTGTGTGTGTGTGCAGCCGGCCTCAACAGGCTCTCTCAAGGAATTCTGGGAATTTTTTTTATTATTCAAATAGTTCAGATTATATAACGTGTGTGTGTCTATAATCTATGAGGTTATGTAAAAGAAGGGGACGCTTTATTTTGAAGGTCAGAACATCCTCTGTGTGTGTGTGTAGGTGTGTGTGTGTGTAGGTGTGTGTAGGTGTGTGTGTGTGTGTGTGCAGACGGTTGTTGACTCAGTCTGAAGGTCAACTCTTCCTGACAGACGACGTTCCGGTCACGCCGATCCCTCGTTCACTCGTCCCGCTGCTCCGCCGCTGAACGCACCTCTGATGGATCACTGATTTGATTATTGGTGAGAATCGGCTGCTGTGATTGGCTGAGGCTGCACGGAGCGGAGTCAAGGTGAGTCCGGTCGCTTTATCCTCAGAGACACGGGCACACTGCAAAAACTCAAAAGAATATTTGTCTAATTTCTTGTCAAAATGTCTCATTTCTAGTCAAAACTAAACTCTTTCCACTTAAAATGAGACTCATCACCTAAAAATCAACTTGTTTTTAGATCATTTTCACTTGTTTCAAACTAATTTTGACATGAAATAAGTAGAAAAATCTGCCAGTGAAAGCAGGTTTTTTTTGTGCTTGTTATAAGAAAGAAAAACTTGCTCCACTATCAGATTTTTCTACTTATTTAAAATGAAAATCAGCTTGAAAGAAGTAAAAAGTGTCTAAAAACAAGCTGCTTTTAATGTGATGAGTCTGATTTTAGGTAAAATTAGATTAGTTTTGACTAGAAATGACATTTTTGACTGGAAATAGGTAAGATTTTGAGTTTTTGCAGTGTATTACTGATGTGTGAGTCCATTAACACGCCTGTGACCTCTGATTGGCTGTGAGGACGTGATGATGTCATAGCTGTGGCTCAGAACCAGGACCAGGACCAGGACCAGGTCTAGGACCAGAACCAGGTCCAGGTCTCTGCTGTGACAGACTCCTCGGTGACCTGGTGCAGTCTGCTGCGTCTCCTCCTCCTCCTCCTCCTCTCTGTGGTAGTCACGGCGACACTGAAGCACTTTCAGTTTGTTGCCGTGGTAACCACATGGTATTTTTAGAGCTGATAATGAAGCAGCAACAAGAAGAAAAAGGAGGAGGAGAAGGAGGAGAAGGAGGAGACGACGGCAGCACAGACCAGGTCCAGATTAGAATCAGAACCAGGACCAGGTTACACTTTACAATGAGGTACAAGAGTAACTAGTTACTGAGGAACTAATGAGTAGTTACTGAGGAACTACGGTAGCCTACACAAAAATGAGAGTAGGTAGTTACTGAGGAACTACACAAAAATGAGAGTTACTAAGGAACTACACAAAAATGAGAGTAGTTACTGAGGAACTAACTATTACTTACCCATTAGTTACCCTTTGTGTTCCCTAAAGTACAGTGAGTAAAATGTTCCCAGTTCAACATTTAGTCAGATCCTCCTCCCACCATAACTCCTATAGTCACAGCAGCAGGTGATGTAAATTTGTGGAAATATTGTAGAGCAGGGGTGTCAAACGTGTGGCCCGCGGGCCAAAACTGGCCCGGCAGAGGGTCCAATCTGGCCCTAAGGATGAATTTGCCAAGTGTGAAAATTACATAGAAGGCAGAAGAGGCATAATATTGTTGAAATTGCATATATTTTTATCAAGAAATTTCAGATTGTTCATAATATGTTTTGTAAAAGAATAGGTCATTAACTGTAAACATCTTATAATACAAAGGGGAAAGTTCCTCTTTTTATTTATAGATTATCATGCTATTATTTTACTGGTCCGGCCCACTTGAGATCCAATTGTACTGTTTGTGGCCCCTGAACTAAAATGAGTTTGACACCCCTGCTGTAGAGAAAAAAAAGTGGGAAAATGTTTTAAAAAGGTTTTTTTTTTTAAATCATAGAAAAAAGTGGTAAAATTTCAAGAAAAGGTTGAGGACCCCTTGAACACCACTTTGAGAACCAATGATGTAACATTAGAGACAGAGTTGTTTTAGAGGGAAATGCAGCCAGAACTACTTTCCAGACACGGCTGCTGCTGCTGGGCGGAGGGATTTCAGAAGAGAAAGTAGTTCAGAGTATTTGCTTCATGTGTCGTAATGTTACATAATTATACGTGATTATTTTGTCTCTACCCCGCTGATCTCAAAACGAATCTCAAAAATCTCAAATCTTGATTTTTTTTTCTTTTTTTATAATTCAACGAATCATGTCAAGCACAACTGTATAGATTTATATTTTCATATTTCAATGAATCATGTTAATCGCAGCTATATAGATTTCTTTTTTTCTTTTTTTTTTTACAATTGAAAGAATCATGTCCAACCCTGTAACTATGTAAATGTACTTTTCCTGTTATCTACTGGTCCTCTGTCTTTATGGACTTTTTATGTTAGTTGTATTGTTTTGGGGACTACGGATGTAATTTAGCACCATTTACTGTGGGTACTCTAGTACTCACTGTCCATTAATATGCACTGTCCCGCCTAAATAAACTAATAAAGTAAAGTAAAGTAAAGTAAACAACATGAAACCCATAATTAAAGGTGATGAACCTGCTGCTGCTGTGACTATAGGGGTTATGGTGAGAGGATCTGAATAAATGTTGAACTGGCCCTTTAAGTGGCCTGGACTCAGACTCTGAGAAGCTTCAGACTTGGAGAATCACTGATGTGTTTTGTCTTTAATCTCCAGAAACCAGCTGAACCTCCAGAACCAGAACCACCAGAACCAGAACCATGTCGTCTTCCTCTCAGACCGGATGTGAACTCAGACCATCAGGACTCAAAGGTTTCTGTTGGTGGCTCCATCACAGCACCTCCTCCTCTGCTCCTCCTCCTCCTGCTCCTCTTCTTCCTCTCCCTGTGGTCTGCTCCTCCTCCTCCTCCTCCCCGGTCCAGGTCCAGGTCCAGGGCCCGGCGTGGCGCTGCCGCCCCCTGCTGGTGGTCCTGCTGCTCTGCAGTCTGCTGCTGATGCTGCTGCTGCTGCTCTGGAACTACCACTGTCTGTTCATCTCTGGGCTCTGCTCTCCGCCCCACGACCACCACCACCACCACCACCTGCTGCTGCACAACCAGGTCCAGAACCAGGTCCAGAACCAGGTCCAGAACCAGGTCCAGAACCAGGTCCAGAACCAGGTCCAGAACCAGGTCCAGAACCAGGTCCAGAACCAGGTCCAGAACCAGGTCCAGGAGCTGGTCCAGGACCAGGTCCAGAACCAGGTCCAGAACCAGGTCCAGGAGGCGGTGACCCCGTCCCCGTGGCCGTGGCGGAGCTCGTGACCCCGCGGTCGAGGTCAGCGCTGACGAAATGACATGAAAACATAAAGACTTGAGGAAACACATCTCCCACCTTCATGTCGCTGTGAAACCAGAACCAGAACCAGAAACAGAACCAGAACCAGAACCAGAAACAGAAACAGAAACAGAACCAGAACCAGAACCAGAAACAGAACCAGAACCAGAACCAGAAACAGAAACAGAACCAGAAACAGAACAAAAACCAGAATCAGAACCAGAAACAGAACCAGAAACAGAATCAGAATCAGAACCAGAACCAGAACCAGAACCAGAACCACACTGCAAAAACTCAACATCTTTCCAAGAATATTTGTCTTATTTCTTGTCAAAATGTCTCATTTCTAGTCAAAACGAATCTCTTTCCACTTAAAATAAGACTCATCACCTAAAAATTAACTTGTTTTTAGATCATTTTCACTTGTTTCAAACTCATTTTCACTTGAAATAAGTAGAAAAATCTGCCAGTGGAAGTAAGTTTTTTGTGTTTGTAATAAGAAAGAAAAACTTGCTCCACTGTCAGATTTTTTCTACTTATTTCAAGTGAAAATCTGCTTGAAAGAAGTAAAAAGTGTCTAAAAACAAGCTGCTTTTTATGTGATGAGTCTTATTTTAAGTAGAATGAGATTTGTTTTGACTAGAAATAAGACAAATATTCTTGGTGAGATATTTGAGTTTTTGCAGTGTAGAAACAGAACCAGAACCAGAACAAGAGACATTTGCTGCGTTCGTAACAACTCGGAGGTCGGAATTCCCAACTCGGAAATCTCCGACTTCCGACATCATTGCGTTCACGCTGCAGGAACTCTGCAGGAAGAAAAAAAAAACCTGGATACCTGAAGGAAGTTTGGCGTATTGTGGCTCAGAGCTGAATAGTAAAAATCAGTGCAGCAGTAAATGATGTTTATTCTGGAGGAGAGGAGACGCTGCAGATGAGTGCACATATAACGTTACAGCCTTGTTAACAGTTAAACCTTATTTCCGTCACATACGAGGAACACAATTTCACACCATACAACAATCACAGCTTCATATAAACGTATTTCATATCGGCTACTGCAATAATACACAAAAATATGCATTCAAACCTCAACAAATAACTTAAAATGTCTAAATTCTAACCGTTTACACTACAAAAACTCAAAATCTTACCAAGAATATTTGTCTTATTTCTAGTCAAAACAAATCTCATTCTACTTAAAATAAGACTCATCACATAAAAAGCAGCTTGTTTTTAGACACTTTTACTTCTTTCAAGCAGATTTTCACTTGGAATAAGTAGAAAAATCTGATAGTGGAGCAAGTTTTTCTTTCTTATTACAAACACAAAAAACTTGCTTTCACTGGCAGATTTTTCTACTTATTTCAAGTGAAAATTAGTTTGAAACAAGTGAAAATGATCTAAAAACAAGTTCATTTTTAGGTGATGAGTCTTATTTTAAGTGGAAAGAGATTAGTTTTGACTAAAATTGAGACATTTCGACAAGAAATAAGACAAATATTCTTGGAAAGATTTTGAGTTTTTGCAGTGTAAGACGAGGGCCGCCATGTTTTGATGTTGCCGTGACGTCATGAAGTCGGAAAGTCGGAGCTCTGATATGACACCCGAGTTTCCCACCTGTAATTTTCGAAGTTCAACGCCGCTCAATTCATTTTTTACAACTCGGAGCTCGTTTTTTTTCCGACTTACGAGTTGTCTTGAACGCAGCAATAACCAGAACCAGAACCAGAACCAGAACCAGAACCAGAACCAGAACCAGAATCCTAGATCCTACATTTCCCATGATGCACCTGGAGGCCGTCTGCCTGGTGAACTCTTTTCAAGCTAAAAGAACCAAAATAAAATAAAAGTTTACCAAAATAAAAGCCTGGTCATTGTTTGGCTTTAATTCTAATTTTTCAAAATAAAACATGAGCCGATCTCTTCTGTGTCTTCAGAATCATTTCACACAGCTTTATTGATTATTGATTAGAACTCAACCCAGTAAACATCAAGTCCGTTGATCTGATTGGAAACTCTTTGAAGAGATGTAATGATGTCATTTAAAGGTACATTCTGTCCAGATGTGAATAAATATAATACATTTTCTTTCTATCATAGACTCTCCTGGTTTGACCTGTGTGACCTGTCATGTGAACACACACACACACACACACACACACACACACACTGGGCTCATGTTAAGCTGCAGTTTACCTGCTCAGGTAACGAGCTGCTTCTGTCCAGACTCGTCCAGACACCAAACAGCAGCAGCCATGTTGCAGACGGAGCAGAGACAAACCAACCCTCCATTACGGCTCTATTTCTGTCCCGTGGCTGCAGCACAGGGTTACCCAGGCTGCACAGCAGGGGCCCTGCATGGGGCTACAGAGGCACAGCAGCAGGGGCTCCGCTAATTATCAGTTTGAGTCGTTTTCTAAAGAAAAAAAAAAGTCCAGATTCTCTGATTTCAGCTTCTTCAATGTGAATATTTCTGGTTTCTTTGTTCCTTTATGACAATAAACTGAGTCTCTCTTTGGTTTGTGGACAAAACAAGACATTTGAGGACGATGTCGTCTGGTGGTTTGAGAAACACTGGTTGATGTTTTTACAACATTTTTTAACATTTTATTGACCAAACAACTAATCGATTAAATAATCAACAGATGAATCGATAATAAAAATAATCATTAGTTGCAGCTGTAGAACAAACCTCCAGGAGAAATGTATTATAATATCATTCATATTCATGTTCCAGGGCAGAGGTCCAGTTCTTCTGTTGGCAGCAAAACACAGTAATGTTCTTCACAGGAAACCTCTAGTTCTTCTCATGTAGCTACAACCTTCCTGCAACTATTATTACTATTAGGCTATTATTATTATTATGGTTATGGTTATTATTGTTGTTATTATTATGATTATTATTATTGTTGGTTGTGATGAGCCTCAGTGGAGAACCTTTCTGCAGAACCTGAAGCGTCCTGAGACCTGGTCCACACGTTAAAACCGGTTTCCTGCCGGTGATGAGTGTAACAGCTGTCAGGTAGAGCTGGGGGAGGGGAGCACGAGCCCCGAGAACAGTCCCCAATCCAAAAAAAAGAAAAAAAAGAAAAAGAAAAAAAAGTGTCAGGTGAGAAACAACTACACCGGAAATGATGACAGTGTGTTTTAAAAATAAAAGCCTTGACCAGAAAACGGGACATGTGGGTTTTGATCCAGTTCCACCTTCTTCAGGAGTGAAACTAAGACAGTCAGAGCTTCAGACCAATTAAAGGAAATTAGAAGAACTCATCAACACAGTTCAGACTTTCAGGAAAGTATCCTCCAGATGTTTTACACGACGGTTTTGCAGAGTGTTCTGTCCCTTGTCCTGCTCTGCACATTTGGAAACATGCACCAAACTACAACGCACGACGCAGGATCTCTGGGATTGATTATTTATTTATTTATTTGCACATAAAACTTATATCCTATCATATATTGTCCCCACCTTGACTTGCAGATTCTTCAGCGAAAAATCTGATAAATATACAATTTATGAGGTGAAGGTTGAATAAATGGTGAAATAAAGAACATCAACAGCAGAAAAACTTAACTAAAAGACCAATACAGGTGACGAAAGAAGAAGAAAAGAAAAAGGAAATGCATCACAAAAAATGCATAGAGAAGTCAAACATATATTATATTGCATTATGCATAGCATATGTACATTTTGAATTATTAATATGGGTTGAGGCATGTGTATGCCTGAGTGTGTGTGTGTGTGTGTGTGTGTGTGTGTGTGTGTGTGTGTGTGTGTGTGTGTGTGTGTGTGTGTGTGTGTGCTTGTTCCTCCTCTTTTTCTGAACTTGAGAGAGCTTGAGAAAAATAAATTAATACAATAAAATAAATATTTATTCATTAGCCGACTGTTAGAATCCATGCTGAAGCTTTTATTGTGAAAGGTGTAACCGGATGTCTCGTGCTCAGCCGCGGCCGCTTGGTCTCGCGCCGGTCTGAGTGCGGCGGAGCAGCGCGAGCCGCTCAGCTGTTCAAACCTCAGACGGTTCGAGTCCGAGTCCGGGAGGAGCGGACCAGGCTGTAGACCAGGCGGACCGGTGCTGTGTGGCGGACTGATGCGGGACTCGGACCTGGGGCCGCTGCTGCAGCTGTAGCTGTCTCTCCTCTCTCTCTGGGACTCCTCGGTCTGTCTCGACTGTTCTCGGGTTCTGTCGGTCCGGACTGACCCGGAGGGAAGGAAGAGGTAAAAACATATAATAATAATAATGAGTTGAATGTGTTTCTGTTGTCCAGTCAAACTGAACTTAGGATTCTGAAAAGTGGTCAAATCCTTCCTTTACAAGTAGCAGTGTAGCTGTGTAACAATATTTAACTCCAACTTAAAGGGACATTGTGTAACTTCTCCTGTTCCCTATTCATGAAAATCTATTATTTGGTTCAAAAGTCTGTTTTTCATTAAAGGGACAACGAGGAGTTTTGTTAAAGTGAAGTGTTTCCACACTACATTTATGAGCCTCCGCACCGTGAAATTCTTTGACCGGTGCAAGACAGACTCATGTTTTCATTCATCAAGAATTAAAGTCAGAGGTTGGAAGACGATCACATACCGTCGTAGTTCCCACCATAAACGGAGATTCGGCGGCGTTATTCTCATGACTCGCCACGAAACCGAAAGTAAAGAAACGCTGGTCGGCTCGCCCAGCATTTCCACCACCACTAATAATAACAAAATAACCATAGAGACAAAACCATAGATTTATCTAGAATGGACCATTAACAAGTGGTAACGGAGATTCATCCACATTAATATGAGACTTTTTTATAACCAAATAGAAACTCCTCGTTGTCCCTTTAACCAGTAATCCCCCCATCAACAAACTGAAGTGTTCCTTTCAGCTCTGAATTAGCCGTTCATTTTTTAAAGCAGAAGTAAGTGATATATTTGTGTTAATATAAGTCTTAAATAGTTGTATCTTCCGACAGCAATCACTTCTATAGAGTGTTTGGCCTGAAACACGGGTCTGTCAGTGACTCTGCTCTGCTCTGAGCCCAGGAGAAAACTTTCCTTGTATCCTACAACCTTTATCCAATGAGGAGAGAGAACGGCATAAAGGGGCAGTCCTCTCTGTGTGTGCAGCCAAGGGATGCGCCTGAATGTGGTGACGTAGGGACGAGGGCGGGGACTGCTAACTCCATCTGCTGACAGGAAGTTAGACAAAACCACCGGATCGCTTACTGCTGCTTTAACCTTTATTTACCCAGGCAAGCAAATTAAGGACAAAATTTGAAAAAAATGTTTTGCCTCATGCTGACGGACCACTTGTTTACATAGAGGCTTGTTTATGCCGTTACGTGCAGCGGCTGTCGTCCGTCTGCCGTCTGCCCAATTTCACGTGAATGCAGCATGAAAAATACAACTGAGTTGCTTGAGATCTACAACCACAACACTAGATGGAGGAATTCCTACACAATGCACCTTTAACATTTTAACCTTATTTCAGAGTTAACTCTGTCTGTGCATTGAGGCAAAATCTAAGCTGAGCAACACAAGAAAGGGTTAACAGTAGCGTGTCCACATGACGTAGCAGAACCTTTAAAGGTAGGGTCTGGAGTTTTGTTCGTTGCAGTTTGTAAACAAAACATTGAAACTCAGCCCCTCCTCCTCTGGGGCTAAGCTGTGTAGCTTCCTGCCCCAGACAGCAGCCGTTGTCATGACAACAAAGGAAAGGAAATACAGTCTGAGTGAAGCTCTGGAGCCGTGGGCCAATAGCCGACCGTCACCAACACCGGGAGCCTCCAGTGTTGTGTTGTTATGTTGTTGTGGTGAGCTGGGAAGACGGTGTTAGCGGCGGATGCTAACCGCTACCGCTAGCCGAAGTTAGCATCGAGCTAGCTCACTACAACGGCCCTAATACTTGTTACCAGTCGAGGCTTTAGTTGTCGGTGACGGTGGGGAATCGGTCCGCGGCTCCAGCGCTTCACTCAGACTGTATTTATTTTTACTTTGTTGTCATGACAACTGCTGCTGAGAGAGAGAGACGTGCTAGCTGCTAGCACTTGTTAGCATCAGAGACAGCTAGTGCTGCTAGCAGCCCTGAGCCTCCTACTTAGCGTTGCCAACCGTCCCGGATTGTGCGGGACGTCCCGGGATATAGCCGGTTTTGATTTGTCCCGGACGGGACAGCCAACGTCCCGCACTCCAATCACAGCCCTCCCTTTACACGCGTGGCGTGGTGTGCAAGCCAGTTTGTTGGTGCATGCAGAAGCGCCAACTCCTCAAAAAAAAAAAAAAAGATCAGCGGATATGTGCTCTGTATGTGCGGCTCTGCGACGCGCTCATACAGAGAGAGCAGACGTCGGAGCAGCATTGCCTCTGCTCACAAATTGCCGAAGCGAGTGCAGCTGCAGGGACGGACTGGACACCTGTGTGTTCTGGAGAAGAACGGCCGGTAGCCCAGGACGGCCGGCGGCTAATTTGTAGTCACTGTTTTCTTTTTTTTCTAAATACCCTAGAGCCTGTTTATCTGTGATCAGGGCCGGCCCAAGCCTTCATGGGGCCCTAAGGGGCCCTCTATTAATGTCAGGCTACTGATTTTTGATCATTTACACACCTAGCTAGGCTACTACAAACTAATTAAAAATTTTCTAATCTGTTGTTACGGATCATCATCCTAGCCTGGAATTTTTTTAGCCATCTATGGTTTTTAATCTGAAATTATGTCAAATTCAGCCAAGTGCAGCCTGGGGTTGATTTACACTTAATATTCGAAGTGATAGGCCTAGCACAAGATATCATATGGGCCTACTAAAATAACAAAATAAACCAATAGCCAATGCATTTGCTGTAAACATGTCATAATTTGTCTTTGGTTTTAAACCCCCCCCTACTCCTACTCTGCTGCACATAGCTTCACCTGAGCTCCGTCATTGGCTGGAGAGAAAACACCGACTCTCCCGCCATAGATATCTATGCTCTCTGGCGACTCTCTAGCTCCACACAGAAACGTCCACGTGCAACAAAACCTGAACAAAACAGAGCAAAAGACCAAAATACAGGCAGGGGGAGGGGGGGCTGCAGACACAGCCCCCACCTCACAGGACTAGAAGCCCAGAGGTGATGATTAAGACGGATTTCATCTGTACAAGTCTAATGTTTATTTTTGGGCACAAAACTCCAGACCCAACCTTTAATATCCCAGAAATGACCAAATCTCATTTTTGACAAAAAAAATGAGTTACCCCCTTTTTGCGTTGTAGGGCGGTAACTCTCACCCGGACCGGACCAAACCGGACCTGAACCGGACCGGGCCGAGCCAGGACTGAGCCCAGGATGCCGGGTCTGGGGGTTCTGGTCCTGCTGAGCCTCGGTCTGAACCTGCACCCGGGCCGGGGCTTCCCCAACCAGCTGCCCCACCCCGACCCCGACCCCGACCCCGGCTACGACCCCGACACGGACCGGCTGCTGGACTACGACCGTCTGGACGAGGAGCTGGGAGGCGGCGGGGCCTGGAACCGGACCGGTCCCGGCGGTCCCGGCGGTCCGGAGCGCTGCGGGCCGTGTGAGCGCGGCCTCTGCCCCGAGGCGCGCGGCTGCCGGGCCGGTCTGGTTCTGGACGCCTGCGGCTGCTGTCAGGAGTGTGGCAACCTGGAGGGTCAGGCCTGCGACCCGGGGGAGCGGAGCGTCTTCTACGGCCGCTGTGGGACCGGACTGCACTGCCGGGCAGAGCCACGGCCCGGAGGAGGAGCAGGAGGAGCAGCAGGAGCAGCAGGAGCAGCAGCGGAGGAGGAGGAGGAGGAGGATGAAGAGGAGCAGGTACACTGCAAAAACTCAAAATCTTTCCAAGAATATTTGTCTTATTTCTTGTCAAAATGTCTCATTTCTAGTCAAAACTAATCTCTCTCCACTTAAAATAAGACTCATCACGTAAAAATTAACTTGTTTTTAGATCATTTTCACTTGTTTCAAACTAATTTTCACTTGAAATAAGTAGAAAAATCTGCCAGTGAAAGCAAGTTTTTTTGTGCTTGTAATAAGAAAGAAAAACTTGCTCCACTATCAGATTTTTCTACTTATTTCAAGTGAAAATCAGCTTGAAAGAAGTAAAAAGTGTCTAAAAACAAG
The DNA here is from genome assembly GCF_905171665.1 of Trachurus trachurus. NCBI lineage: Eukaryota > Metazoa > Chordata > Actinopteri > Carangiformes > Carangidae > Trachurus > Trachurus trachurus. Next base: position 1,560,530 of record NC_139895.1, on the reverse strand, counting down.
CTACTTTTTATGTGATGAGTCTTATTTTAAGTAGAATGAGATTTGTTTTGACTGGAAATGAGACATTTTGCCTAGAAATAATACAAATATTCTTGGTAAGATTTTTGAGTTTTTTTGCAGGTGTGTGTGTGCGAGCAGCAGGACGCGGTGTGCGGCAGCGACGGAACCACCTACATGAACATGTGTCAGTTCAGAGAGGCGGCGTTCTCCAGACCAGAACTCAAAACCAGAGGGAAGGGGCCCTGCAAGACCGGTAGGCCCCGCCTCATGACCTCACAGTAGTCCAGTCATTTTATGAAAAAAGGTTGAACAAATGGGCTTTATGCACAGCTCCACTACTTCCTGAAATAAGCCAGCTCCTTTATTTCCTGTCTTACATTATTGGACCATTATATATCAAAACGTATATATCAAAACGTGCGGTTCGATCGGGATCGGTGTGCTATTACTTTTCTCAACAGTTTACAAAAACTGGGCAAAATTTTGCATTGAAGTCAATGGGACGGGCAAAAAAAAAAGAGCGAAAAAGACCAATCATTGGAGTTTAACAAACGTCTACTGCTCAGGCATACTTTCACCTAGAGACTCCATTTAAACTTTAAACAGTAGACACAAGTCTTGTGTATTGGTGTATTACTCCACGTTTTGATAGGTCATATAGTTTTTGATCAATCCATGATCAATGACCATGATCATTTTTGGAGAAATTATGAGATTATAATGGGTGTGTATTGCACGGAATGTTCGTGTCAGAGCACGTGACATCATCGGTTAGAGTGGGAGAAAGCCCAGAAAAACTCCAGATTTTTTCACTTTCCAAACTCGGCCCGGCCACAATTTACACTCTACACACATAATTTTTTCAGAATTTGTAAGACAAACTTGTTATCTCTCATATCATGTGCTCAAAATATCAGAGAGACTTACAGAATTTAAACTCTGAGCCTCTAAGTGCGGCCACGTCTGTCTCTGCTCCTCATTGAGTCCAATACAAATATTTTCTGAGAGAAGCAGAACGGCCTGATGTTTTAAAACTGCCAGCGTCTCCAAAATATTTACTGTAGAAACACCAAATCGTATCAAAATTTTCAGTAAGTCCTTAGAGCAACGTTGATCTGTGTTTTGTTCTGATAGGAGTTACCGTTTTCTCATGCTAAGCCTAAATGTGAGACCGGTGCAGAGGCAGAAAATGGCTCTTTTTCTCCATGTTTCTGTCTGTCTCAGCCTGCGGGGGCCCCTATCGCCGTGGTAACCTCTTTGATCCTCAGGCCAGAGCTCGTTAACTTCATAAACAATCCACCTGGCGCTCGTTTAAATGTTTATAAACACCGACACAGCTAAATCAGACTGACACAGGATGCAGCTCATAGTCACACACACACACAGACTCTAGAACCAGCTTCATGTGATTACAGTCACACACACACACATCAAAACACACAGGTAACAGCACTCCTCTCCCACACTCTAACACACACAGGTAACTTCATGTGATTACACACACACACACACACACACACACACACACACACACACACACACACACACACACACACACACACAGTTAACCTAATGTGGTTACAGCTCCTCCATATCAGTGCTTATAGAAAGATGATCATGTGTCTGTCTGATCAGCTCTGTCTTGACCTTAAGATCGTGGGTTTGATTCCCATGTTGACAGAGATGGCAAAACCGGCCGTAGCCCCGTGGCCCTCTCAAAATTTCCCAGAGGATATTTTCTAGTTTTTTTTATTATTGTTTGCCTTTTTTTGCCTTTTTTTCTGAGCGACCCGATGGTAGTCGGCCGTTGTTGCTGTTACGTCCATAGACTGTGCAGCTGCTGCAGCGGTGTGTGTGTGTGTGTGTGTGTGTGTGTCTCAGGTTACAGGTAGAGTGGTGGGGGGTATGACATCATCGTTTCAGAAAAAAATCCGTTTTGGCCGTCCAGACGAAAACGCTGGGGCGGCGTTTTCAAATGTTCCCACTCTGGGACCCGTTTTCAAAAAATACAGTTTTCACCCCCCGAAAACACCGTTTCCGTGTGGACACGAGGCCGATCCGATAAAGTATTTATCTGGATTCTAAAAAAACGGATTCGTGTGGACGGGGCCTAAATTCAGCAGCGCTATGATAGAGTTGACAGCTGGACCTCAGCACTGTTCAGACTGTAGAGAGTGTGTGTGTATATAGATAATATCACACACACATCGTTTAGAGCCACATGATCTGTTTCCTCAGCACATTCCTACGAAAGAAATAAACTCAGAGCAGAGAAACACACACACATACACACACACACACACACACACACACACTTAGTCTATAATTTAGCTGCCTCTCTCTCTCTCTCTCTCTCTCTCTCTCTCATTTGATTATAGTGTCTCTCGTCCCTCTTCCTGTTCACACTGACCCAGAATAAAAACTGGTTTCCTGTTGGTCTGAACCGACTTAGACTCTGACACGCACAAACACACATAGACACACACACACACACACACACACACACACACACACACACACACACACACACACACACACACACACACACACAGACACACACACACACACACAGATGTGTGGTATGTTGGAGCAGTGTGAGGTTCAGTGTCCCGGTTGAGGCGGGAATCAAACCCAGAACAGCTCTTAGTGTGTGTGTGTGTGATGTCATCAGACTGTGACTGTAGCTGTAGCTCCCCCTATCACGGATGTAGTGCACTAACTATAGAAAAACACCCACAATGCACCACAAAACTGAGTGAACAAGCGATGTACACTACTTTCTACTCCCGTATCCCACAATGCAATGCGGTCCTGTTTTGCCAGAGAAGAAGAGCAACAAGCTAATTAGCATGTTAGCTAGGATTTCTTTAGGTTATTTAGCAGTAAACTCCTCAGACTCCGTTTGCCTGAGCAGCAGGAGTTGGGCAGCAGCATCCCAACAATAACAGGCAGCATTAAATCAATCTAATAAAGAAACTGTAGTAGAATATGGAGGAAATACCAGCTAACCAGCTAAGCTAATAGCCACAGCTAATGAGCTAAGCTAATAGCTACAGAGCCGTTAACGGCTCACGGTCGGGACACACAACAGTAGTCGACCAAACCAAACTTCATATTTCAACAGTTTATTGTAGAGAAACACAACCACACAGAATCACATCCTCAAATGTTCCCGCAGGTGTCCAGTTTTTATTATTTTATTCGTTTTTTTCCGGTTTGTTTCATACATCCATGGTTTGTTTAACATGACTCTCGGTGCGTCTGCTTCCGAATACTGGTCTGCGCATGCGCGAACCGGCCGCCGTCTTTGACCGCGTTCTACGGCAACACCACTTGGACAAAATTCATTAGGCCGCTGCCCGATTTGCGTACAAGCCGAAGTCTGCTTAAAGTTCTGTACATTTAAAATAGGGCCTACAGTACTGTAAAGTTAGGATATGTTTTGGTGTTACATTTCGTGCATATAAAAGTTAATATATTAATAGTTTATTCAGTGAGTGTGTTGTGGTAGTTGTGATTGTTTGTGGTTGTCATGGTGATGAGAGAAAAGAGGAGAGTAAACACTAAAAGTCGCCTCTGTTCCTGTTTTCTGAGCATCAAGATCCAGACCACCACAACCAACCCTCAGTTTACATTACTAAGAAAGTATTTATTTTTTTAAATAAAAAGATAAAGCGTCTCTGGCAACGCACACAGGGCAGTGATCCTAAGTCAATTCAACTAAGTTTGTCCAAGTGGAGAAGCCGTACGTAGCTGTCACAAATCGGGCAGCGATGCAAATCGGGCAGTGACAAAGGAATGATTTACAACGTGTGTGTGTGATGTCATCAGTCCCCGTCATCAAGGTGGGCCCTCAGAGCCAGGTGAACGGCAGCGGCAGCAGCCTGGTCTTCCTGTGTGAGGTGTTTGCATTCCCCATGGCGCTGGTGGAGTGGAGGAAGGAGGGGAGGGACGTGGTGCTGCCGGGGGACGACCCCCACATCTCTGTCCAGGTAACACACACACACACACACACACACACACGCTAGCACAGGAAACCGTCCGTCTCACTTGTAGTATGTAACTTATTTGTCTTTTTATGATCAAAAATCAAACATGTCTTTCATAAATCCGTATTTCAGCTTTCTGGTTCCTTAGAATGAGTTGTTACAAGTCGTTACAAATACATAAGTGGGCGACGCACCGAACCGAGGCGGCCATGTTGCATCGTGACCGTAGGTAACCACGGAAACGGCCTGTTAAAACTGTCACCACTGTGTAGTGTGAGGAAGGACGGAGGCACCGGTGTTGCATTCAGGTGCAGTCAGGCAGACGGCCGTCGGCAAACCAACCGGATGTCATTTTACTCCACCAGAGAAAGACGGTAAAACAATACCACATCACCATGACAACATGTTGTCAGACCACTTGTTTACATAGACGCTTGTTTATCCTGTTACATGCAGCGTCTGTTGTCTGTCTGACGTCTGCCCCATTTCACCTGAATGCAACATCAAGAATACGTTCAGATATGCAACCGCACCGCTAGATGGGGGGAATTCCTACGTACTATACCTTTAACTTATAACCCCCTTCCCTTTTTGAATGTTTCCATGTTGTAAATTGTTTGTCGCTTTAAATATTATCTGTACTGTCACTTCCTGTCTCGGTGTGTCAGTCTCGGGGCGGGCCTCTGAAGTTCGAGCTCTCCAGTTGGCTGCAGATCGAGGGGGCGGAGCCAGGAGACTCGGGGACCTATCGCTGCATCGCTCGCAACAACCTGGGATCTGTCTCCGCCTCCGCCGTCCTGGGAGTACTGGGAACAGGTGAGACACATAGTTCACCCAAAATTCAAATGTCCCTCATGATCTCCTACTCCCCCTCATGTTGACTAAGGGCTGGGAGAAGTTTCAGAGTCCTCCGTGGCTTCTCTGAGTTACAGGGGGTCTCGGCGTAGCAGTGCATGTCCATATAACGGTTGCAAATGGATACCAACTGTCTTCGTAACAAAAAGACACACCAAAAAACATCCAAATACCTCCATACTGCTCGTATGTAATGTCCCTCTTGTATTGAAGCCCCGAAATGAGGAATTGTTCAGAAAAAAATTAAATAAGTCCATGTTTTAAGCTTGTTTGTAGCGGAAGCTCCCAGTGTCTCAGTTCACTGCTCTACCGGCGGAACAATTTCTCATGTCGGGGCTTCAATACAAGAGGGACATTACATACGAGCAGCATGGAGGTATTTGGATGTTTGTTGGTGTGTCTTTTTGTTACGAAGACAGTTGGTATCTATTTGCAACCGTCATATGGACATGCACTGCTACGCCGAGACCCCCTGTAACTCAGAGAAGCCACGGAGGACTCTGAAACTTCTCCCAGCCCTTAGTCCACATGAGGGGGAGGAGATAATGAGGGACATTTGAATTTTGGGTGAACTATCCCTTTAACCTCCAAACCCCCCCCCTCAGAGGAGCTGTCCTCCTACCTGGCCGACAGCGTGGCGGAGATGAAGCAGCTGATGGACGCCGCCACAGACTACGACCAGGACTTCTACTGACCAAACTGTGATGTCACTTCCTGTGGAGTGACCTCAGCAGCAGCAGAGACAGTGAACGCATCACGTGGTCTTCAGGTCCTTTTATTCCCAGTGGTATATGCTAATGAACCTCTCATTATTGTTATTATTATTATTATTATTATGATGATGATGTGTGAGTGTAACGTGAGGTCACTGTGACATCACACAGGAAGTGATGTCATCTCACTGTGAAACACACAAACCTGTTTATCTGAAATAAATGTAAACAACAGCTGCTTCCTGTCTGTCTGTCACATGGTGACATCATCACACAGGAGCTCAGAGCTAACCCGTATACATACAGTAACTACAGCACATAGAGCATTAAAGGGATAGTTCAACATTTAGTCAAATTGGCCCATCACCATAATCCCTATAGTCATAGCAGTAGGTTCGTTACCTTTAATTGTCGGTGCAAGCTGTTTTTAGAACGGCGGAGCAGAGCCGTGAGCTGCTCAGAGCTACGCTACGGAGGCTCATTATGGGATTTCTTGGTTTCCCTCATCATCAAACTCATCAAATACACAATCCAACAACTCCACAACGCTCTGGTGGACAAGTTGTGACCTGCACATTCACCACGCTATGAGATAATAACACAACGTTACCACACAGAGTTGTTTTAGAGGGAAATACAGAGACTGATGATGAAAAACTGTCCCTGAAGGCAACGTGCATCAGTGGTTTTGCATGAATTTCCCTCTAAAACAACTCTGTGTGGTAATGTTGTGTTATTATCTCATAGCGTGGTGAATGTGCAGCTCACAACTTGTCCACCAGAGCGTTGTGGAGTTGTTGGATTGTGTATTTGATGAGTTTGATGAGGGAAACCAAGAAATCCCATAATGAGCCTCCGTAGCGTAGCTCTGAGCAGCTCACGGCTCTGCTCCGCCGTTCTAAAAACAGCTTGCACCGACAATTAAAGGTAACGAAGCTACTGCTATGACTATAGGGGTTATGGCAATGGGCCAGTTTGACTAAATATTGAACTGTCCCTTTAACTTACAACTCTCTGTAGAAGGTGTTTTATAAAGTTCAGTCAGTTCAGATCTGACACATCCAATATGGCCGACACGTCTGTGTGTGTTTACCCTCCTCATCCTCTCTCCATTCATTCATGAAGATGAAGATGAAGCTGCAGCCTCAGACAGCAGGAACTTCCTCAACCTGATCCAGACTGGACCGGCTTCAGCAGTGTGTGTGTGTGTGTGTGTGTGTGTGTGTGTGTGTGTGTGTGTGTGTGTGTGTGTGTGTGTGTGTGTGTGTGTGTGTGTGTGTGTGTGTGTGTGTGTGTGTGTGTGTGTGTGTGTGTGTGTCCGTCCATCAGAGGAAGCTGCAGCCACATGTGGTGAATCCATTAAACAGCAGCAGTAACTCTCTTTTCTTCTCTGAGAAACTTTTTCCACCCAGAATGAAAAACACATTTTACTGAGAGATCAACAACAGACAGTGTGTGTGTGTGTGTGTGTGTGTGTGTGTGTGTGTGTGTGTGTGTGTGTGTGTGTGTGTGTGTGTGTGTGTGTGGTACAGACAGTCACAAACACAAAGCCATAAAGCAGCTGTTCATCTTCTCCTCTGTGTCTCAACATGTTGCTTCTGCAGCGTTGGACACGTTAGTTAGTTAATTAGTTCTAGTTTCTAGTTACTTTTCCCCAAGAAGTAACTGAGTTAGTAACTGAATTACTACGTTATAAAGTAACTAATTACCAGGAAAAGTAAGAATTGTATTACTTCTTTTTGAATAAAATGCCCCCCCCACCCCCAACCTCCTGTTTATCTTCTGGAACTAACCAACTCACAGGCGGAGGGATACTGAGTCAGTTGGTTAGTTCCTGATAAACAGTTGATAAACTGAAACTAATGTGTTTATAATTGTGCTCTAAAGTTGACATACCTGGCAGAATTTATGAAATTCTGGCTCCATTTCAGAGAATATAATTGATAATGCAACAAAACTGTTTTTTATTCAGAGTTAGTGGCTGGACGAAGCCGTTTGTTATCACACAACTGTGTTTGATCTTTTTGAATCCTAATGAGAAGTGCAAACACCAAAATGTCCCTGATCAAAAGTTTACATACATAAGTTTGACCCTGATAATAAACACACAGACTGACAGACTGGTTCAAATGGTTACTCAGGGAAAAAAATAAAATGAAAACAGCTTGCACCGACAATTAAAGGTAACAAACCTACTGCTATGACTATAGGGATTATGGCAATGGGCCAATTTGACAAAATGTTGAACTATCCCTTTAAAGAATGGTTCACAGTTACTAAATCTTCCAGGGTGTTGATGTAACAACTATAACTACAATGTAACAGGTGTGTTATTATCTAGTAAGTAGCCTAACGGAGTGTTTTGTACCACAGTAACGATAATGAGGTTATAATGGAGGGAACAGTAACTGTCTGGATTACAGTTACTTTAGTAGGCTACATTACAGTTAGATTACAGTTAGTGAAGAAGCAGCTCTGTTAGTTTATTTTCTCTTTGTTTTGTGCTGAGTCACTGTGGTTTTCTCCTTCTCTTGTTTAGTCAATAACAACACATTCCACCGTTTATTGAAAACACTGTTGTGAACAATGTGTGTGTGTGTGTGTGTCTGTGTGTGTGTGTGTGTTGACACTGATGGGAACAGTGTGTGTGTCCTGTTCACACACTCTCTGTGAGTCTGTCATCACTTTAAACGTTGTTGCAGCAGCAGCAGCAATGCATTGTGGGACGGAGAGAAGTCCACTCAATGGATCCAGGAAATACCACCGAGCTGCAACTCAGCCAATCAGAGCTCAGACGTCTCTCAGCCAATCAGAGCACAGCCCTGCAGCCTGGAAACACAGGAGGGTAAATACAACTGACTGATAGAACCAGTGTGTGTGTGTGTGTGTGTGTGTGTGTGTGTGTGTGTGTGTGTGTGTGTGTGTGTGGTTATGAGAAAATAGCAGAATGAACCTGTAGATCCCATTTCACCCCTTGGCCCTACCACTTACCCCTACCCCTCCGTTTTGCGCGTTCACGTGTAGGGGTAGGGGTGTCCCAATTCCCGTTAGGACAGAGGGGTAGGGGGAAGTGGTAGGGCTATAGCCCTCCAAACGGAGATTTTTCAGAGGCACACTCCAAACGGAGGGATATGAAAATTTCCCAGAATGCATCTTGCGGCAGCCGGCAGCGGTGGCTGTAAAACGAAAAGCTGTTTTATTTCTCACTGTAGCGCGGTTATTACGTCACTTTATTAAGTTTTAATATTTTTTCTTGCGAGAAAGTAACTGTTTAGGTCCCAAATGTGCGGTTAGTTTACCCAAATGACGGCGGGTTAGAAGTTTGCTCCGACGATTTTTGGGAGAAGTGAAGCTCCAGGAGGAGCGGCTCCTCACAGAGGCAGCAGCCGGTCTGCAGTGCTGCTCCACCGGCCAAATTACGTCCTCGTCCCGGTCCCGCCGGGAGAGAAGGCGGTCGTTAATTAACTTATCCGCGGGTTTTTAGAGGTTTACCACCAGCATGTTAAATTCTTTTCAGCATTTAAATGTTGGTCTCATTGATGAAATCTGACAATTGTGGCAGTAGCATTAGTTTATTTGGATGAAAAGTTATGCTTCATGTACCAGTCAGAGGAGCAGGCAGCGCTGCCTCTGGGCTCTGTGTACAGAAATCACCACATTTACATCAGTAAATAAATGTTTTACAATGAACTGATCAGTCTGCATTAAGTTTTATCTTATTTTATTAAGTTATATGGAACACGCTATTTGATTTCTGGCAAAAGCTCGCCGCATCAGCTTACGTAAAAGCCAGTGAGACTACGTGATGACGTATGTGATTGTTGAAGGGGTGTCCCAATTCGGAGGGGTTGACTTTCTACCCCTACCCCTTGTAGCTCCGTTTCAAGGGGCGAGGGGCAAGGGGTAGGGGTAAAAAAGAGAAATGGGATTGGGCCTAGAGGAGGTTCGACTCTAGGAGCTGAGGAGAATTGACGAGACACACACACACACACACACACACACGCACACAACTAAATTGCGAAGAGGTTAAGTGTATTGACAAAATATGTACACAGAAAAGTAAAGTGAATAAATAATAAGTAACCAAATAATGAAACAAAATAAAGACCTTTGAGGGGAAAATATTTACAGAAGTTCAGTATGATAATTCATAGTATAGCTACTACCAGGAATAATCACAGTTCTCCAGGCAGCTTTAACGTTAGCTGAGGTGAATCAACTCATTGCACAATACATTTCCCCAATACCATATTCACTCAAATACTCAGTGATTAATAAATACTTTAGTAAACAGGATTCAAGTATAGTAATATTGCACCACTTCAGGAAATAATTGCTACTAGCCAATACAGTATGTAAGGGGTTAACAGGCTGTAGTGGGGGGAAAGTGCTTGTAGTTGTACTGCACAGTGACGTGACACAAAGTCAGAACAGACAACAATAAAACACAACAGACTCATCCATCACATGAGATCACTGCTATAAACTGTGTGTGTGAGGTTATTAAACTGTCACTAATTATATAGTATGTATATATGTTATGTTATGTTATATTTTATAATATGTTATATTATGTTGTGTTATACTATGTACCAGAAGCTTCCTTCATCAGCTCTTGTTAACATTTCCATGTTTCCCACATTCTGTGTTATAAACTATAAACAGTTTTCTTGTCTGTAACAACATCTCTGTCCTGGGTGATGATCCCTCCTCTGTTGCTCACCCTGAGCTTTCTCCTGGTTTTCCCTGTTAAAAGAGTTTTCCATGGAGTTATGTTATGTTATGTTGTTATGTTATGTTATGTTGTGTTGTGTTGTGTTGTGTTGTGTTGTGTTGTGTTGTGTTGTGTTGTGTTATACTATGTTATATTAAATTATGTTATAATGTTGTGTTATGTTATATTATATTATGTTATGTTATGTTATATTAGGCTATATTATATTACATTATGTTATGCTATATTATACTATGTTATATTAAATTATGTTATTATGTTGTGTTATGTTATATTATATTATGTTATGTTATATTAGGCTATATTATATTACATTATGTTATGTTATGTTATGTTATATTATGGTAAATGGTTACAGTACATCACATTCACCCATTCACACACACATTCACACACTGATGGTGGAAGCTGCCATGCAAGGTGCCAACCACGACCTATCAGGAGCAAGGTGGGTAAGTTATATTATATTATATTATATTATATTATATTATATTATATTATATTATATTATATTATATTATTCATGGTCAGATACAGACAGATGAGCTGGATGCAGTTCCTCCTCCCTGCCGCCGGCGGCGCTGCTGCTCGCTGTGTTTACATGGTTAGCTTTAGCTTCAGCTGCTGCTGTTTACATGGTTAGCTTTAGCTTTAGCTTCAGCTGCTGCTCGCTGTGTTTACATGGTTAGCTTTAGCTTTAGCTTCTTTAGCTGCTGCTCTCTGTGTTTACATGGTTAGCTTTAGCTTCTTTAGCTTCAGCTGCTGCTCGCTGTGTTTACATGGTTAGCTTTAGCTTCTTTAGCTTCAGCTGCTGCTCGCTGTGTTTACATGGTTAGCTTTAGCTTCTTTAGCTTCAGCTGCTGCAGAGCGGTGAGACTGGACTGGACTCCACTGGACCACGGAGACAGAACCAGGGTCAGAACATCTGGAACATCTGTCTGTGTCTGTTCAACCCGGGGACAAGTTTGTCTCTTCATCAGTTTTGGGTCAAACGGCTGCTTCGTTCTAGTCTAGAAGGTTCATGTGCTTCTGTAGCTGTAGCTGTCTCTGTTTCTCTGTCTCTGTCTCTCTGTGTTGTGGACAGGAAGCAGCAGCTCTGTAGCTACAACTAACAACTGGCTTGATTTATCTCACTACAGCGGCTGTAAAATCAACCCATTAATCGATCATGTAACAATCCTTAGTTGCACTAAGATCTAGATAATATATTATCTATCCATCTATAATATATTATATATATTATCTAAGGATTGATGAATGGTTAGGGATCTGGGATGTATGTGTTTCAAACCATAGTAAATGACTGTTATATGATCATTATTGTGAGGAATCATTAACATGTGTAAGGTGTTACAAAGTTTCTTTCTCTTTTTCGCTCTTATATATACACATAGCTATGTGGCCTATGAAAATATTAGCTAGGCTACATATTTAATATGGATGTTACAACTTTATTGTTTGGATCAAACAAGTAAACTCTCAGTTCCAAGAAGATTTTCACTCGTGTCAATACGACAAAAAAAAAAAAAAAATGTAATTTAGAATGAAAATACTGTAAAAACACAAGTGTCACCTTGGTTTTGTGGTTTTGTGTGTGTGACGTCATGTTTGTTTCTTTTCTTCTTCCGGTTTAGGGTCAGTGTTGGTGAGCAGAGGTCAAAGGTCATCTGGTACCAGCCCTCCTCCTCCTCTTCATCATCATGGTCAAACAGCAGCGGAGGAGCGACAGGTGAGGACTGGTCACCATGGTGACTGATGCTGCTGGATGTTCACAGTGAACTGTACATTCACCACTTGACTCTCTGCTGCCTCCCTGTGGTCAGAGAGTAGAGTTGCAGCTCTCCAGTCGTTGTCATTCAACCTCCACCGCTCTGTTCATTCACTTGTTTAGTTTGGTAGGAAAAGGGCCACAAAACTATTGTTATTCAAACACCAACCTTCTGGCTTTAGGAAACACTAAAAAAAAGCAAGAAAGAAAATTGTTGTAGTCAGTCACAATTTTAAAGTAGAGGAAAGAAATATGGAATCGCTCAATTCTGAGGAAAATATTATGGGATCACACTGGTATCATCAACTTAAAGCAGAAGTAATATAAGTGATCCGGTGGTTTTGGCTAACGTCTTGTCAGCCGACGGAGTTAGCAGCCCCCGCCCTCGTCATGGATCTATTGGTCCTCGTCCCTACGTCACCACATTCACGCGCATCCCTTGGCTGCACACAGAGAGGACTGCCCCTTTATGCCGTTCTCTCTCCTCATTGGATAAAGGTTGTAGGATACAAGAAAAGTTTTCTCCTGGGCTCAGAGCAGAGCAGAGTGACTGACAGACCCGTGTTTCAGACCAAACACTCTATAGAAGTGATTGCTGTCGGAAGATACAACTATTTAAGACTTAGATTAACACAAACATTCACCTTACTTCTGCTTTAACAGTAATATTTTTATTACTTTATTTTCTTTTGAGTCTTTTTTTTTTCTAGAAATTTTTTTAACTTTTTTTTTTTTTTTGAAATCTTACCACTTTTTTCCCAAAAAATCAGACCATTGGCTCTAATTTGAACGTACATTGACTAAAAAAGTACAGTGCTGTGATAAAGTGTTTGCCCCCTTCTGGATCTCTTAGTGTTTTGCATCTGTCACAGTTAAATGTTGAAGATCATCATATATATTTACCATAGACTGTAAAAAGAACGGCCGTAGCACCGTGACGTCACCCATTGGTTTGGGGGAGTCTGTTTTGTGTCTCTACTACGGGGGTTTGAGCCGCGCCATGTTGGATTCTACTTGCCATATTTGGAGCGGTGCGGCCGTTGGCCGGCCGAGGGCCCGCCCACTGGCCTCGAAGCAGCGGTCGCCGGACCTGTCACTCAACGGTTCTGCGCCCTAATTGGCCAGAACTTTAAACCTAATAACAGTAAAACGGTAGAGTTTAAAAAAAATCCCCCCCCCTCAGAGTGTGTGCGGGGGTAGAAACTATCGATTGAGACCAAAAAAATGAAATGTACCAGGCTGTAAATATGTTTTTTAAGCTGTAAAATCGGCTATTTTAACATGGGGCTCAATTGGAGAATGCACCCTTCTGGAGCCAGCCCCCAGCGACAGCCGAGGGGATTGCAGCTTTTTGAATGCGGAAGTGACTTCACTTCTCAGACCGACAACTGCCCCCTTGATATTTATATGTATTTATATATTTATATGTATTTATGGGTCCTCTGTCCCTGCAGGTGTTTCCTCCCTGCAGCAGAGCACAGCGGGCCACAGGTTCGATTCCCTCCACCTCCTCCTCCTCCTCCTGCTGCTGCGGCTGTGGCTCCGCCCCCTGACAGGAAGTGGGCGGGGCCAACAACAGGAAGTGCAGACGGCGGCGGCACCACAGAAGAAGAAGAGGGAGACACGGGAGCGGACGGAGAGAAGAAGAAGAAGAGGGCCAGACTGGACGGGTCAGACAGACGCCATGTTGTTGTTGTTGTGTTGTTATATTGTTGTGTTATTGTTGTTGTTGAGTTGTGTCCTGTCCCCTCAGAGCCGAGGCGTCATGTGACCAACCAGGAAGTGGCGGCGGCTCCACAGGTGAGTTCAGAGTTCAGCAGCAGCGGCCATCTTGGTGAGGGGTTCTGACCATAGACATATAAACGTCTGAGCAGCAGTCAGACCAGTCAGACCCTGGAGAACACATGTCACCGTATTTATGCATGTGGGTGTGTGTGTCTGAGTATGGAAGAAATTAAAAAAAAAAAAAAATTGTTGTTGTTGTATCATAAATATATGTCTGACATTTATAATAAACCAAACGGCTTGAAAATCGGTTGAATATTCGGTGAATTATGGTGATTTTAATGGTTGATAGACCTCTGATGCAGGAAGTAGACACGGCTTCCCCCTCACCAAGATGGCCGCTGCGTTGACGTATTCCACTCAATAGAGCTGCCTGGGAACGCAGCATCTAGTCAGTATATACAGTATATCTATGCTGCTGAACGGGCTCATTCACTGTGTGTGTGTGTGTGTGTGTGTGTGTGTGTGTGTGTGTGTGTGTGTGTGTGTGTGTGTGTGTGTGGTAGACGGTGTCATGGCGACCAGAGCTCCGCCCCCCGACCAGCAGGAGGCAGCAGAGCACAGTGAGGTAAAACACACCGACCGGTTGCTGCTGCAGCCGCCGTCGACTCGCTGTATTTTATTTTGAAAATCAACCAGGTGGTTTGTTTTGTGTCTGTGTACGACTTCCTGTCCTGTACGACCTGCTCACACTTTTTTTTTTTGAGAGAGAGAATTTTTTTCTTTTTTTTAGAAATTTTACCAATTTTTCTAGAATTTTAAATCTCCAGTGTGTAACTAATTTGTCTTTTTATGATCAAAAATCAAACCTGTCTTTCATAAATCCGTATTTCAGCTTTCTGGTTCCTTAGAATGAGTTGTTACAAGTCGTTACAAATACATAAGTGGGCGACGCACCGAACCGAGGCGGCCATGTTGCATCGTGACCGTAGGTAACCACGGAAACGGCCTGTTAAAACTGTCACCACTGTGTAGTGTGAGGAAGGATGGAGGCACCGGTGTTGCATTCAGGTGCAGTCAGGCAGACGGCCGTCGGCAAACCAACCGGATGTCATTTTACTCCACCAGAGAAAGACGGTAAAACAATACCACATCACCATGACAACATGTTGTCACACCACTTGTTTACATAGAGGCTTGTTTATCCTGTTACATGCAGCATCTGTTGTCTGTCTGACGTCTGCCCCATTTCACCTGAATGCAACATCAAGAATACGTTCAGATATGCAACCGCACCACTAGATGGGGGGAATTCCTACACATTATACTATACTATGGATCGACCTGGTTTAACGTGTGTGTGTGTGTGTGTGTGTGTGTGTGTGTGTGTGTGTGTGTGTGTGTGTGTGTGTGTGTGTGTGTGTGTGTGTGTGTGTGTGTGTGTGTGTGTGTGTGTGTGTGTGTGTGTGTGCAGCTGCAGGCCGTGGGCTCTCTGACCGTCACCATCCAGCAGAGCAGTGAGAGCAGAGAGTTTGGAGCGGCCGACAGAGCAGCAGGACTCCACTGTCACGTCTGTAACCTCAGCTGTCGCTCAGCGCAGGTCAACAACTCACTCTGCTGCACACGACACCGCAGACACACACTGTTAAACAAGGCTGCACATTCACCACGCTATGAGATAATAACACAACGTTACCACACAGAGTTGTTTTAGAGGGAAATACATGTAAAACCGCTGATGCACGTTGCCTTCAGGGACAGTTTCTCATCAACAGTCTCTGTATTTCCCTCTAAAACAACTCTGTGTGGTAACGTTGTGTTATTATCTCATAGCGTGGTGAATGTGCAGCTCACAACTTGTCCACTAGAGCGTTGTGGAGTTGTTGGATTGTGTATTTGATGAGTTTGATGAGGGAAACCAAGAAATCCCATAATGAGCCTCCGTAGCGTAGCTCTGAGCAGCTCACGGCTCTGCTCCGCCGTTCTAAAAACAGCTTGCACCGACAATTAAAGGTAATGAACCTACTGCTATGACTATAGGGGTTATGGTGATGGGACAATTTGACTAAATGTTGAACTATCCCTTTAATGTTACTTTTTACTTAACTATTTTCTGGATGTGCTGGATTAAACCCTGTGTGCCCTGATATAATAGTTGATATAAACATGCATGCAGGGAAAATTCAATAAATTATAGTTTTGAAAGAAAATGAAAGGTAAATGCACATATAGTAGGGAAATTTCATTAAAGGAATAGTTCACCAAAAAATGAAATCCAGTCATTGTTGACTCACCCTCATGCTGATGAATACTCTGGAGTAGTTTTTTATTCCTCAAAGTCGTAGTAGTTTGTTTATTCGATCTTGTGCAGAAATTGTTAACAGTTGAGCATCAATCACAGTCAGTCAACCTTCCATAAAACCATCATTAGTTCAACTAGTTCATAAATAGGTCTAAAAGGTGCAGGCTGAAGCTACCCAGCTTATCAATGCCTACTACCCTTTAATTCATAATTTCAGTAAAACCATTAGAGCTCTTCATGGTTTCAGAGTCATAGAAAGAAACGAGTATCTCATAATTAACAAATGAAGCCAAAAAATGAAATAAATACAAATTACAGTTGCAATCAAAACCCAATTAATTAATCCTGTTTATAGCTTTCTATCGTACTATGTATTAATCTACTTTTAAAGTGCAAACTAGTGCATCTAGTTTGTCCTTTGTAAAAGGAAAAAGGATGAAAACAAACCTAAACATCTGGTCTAGATGACGATAAATGACTTGAATATTTCACACAAACATTAATAGATACTTTATATCATTTGTCTATAGAATTATTAATTTAATTCAATTTTGACTATATTTATTTATTTAGTTTTAAATGCATTATACATTTAAAAGTTGAGTTTTCAAAAAATGAGACTTTAATTAATTAATTTATATATTTGTTTTTACACATTCATAGTGTTGTGACGTTATACAGTTATTATTTCTCTGACAATAATCGCTGTGTGTGTGTGTGTGTGTGTGTGTGTGTGTGTGTGTGTGTGTGTGTGTGTGTGTGTGTGTGTGTGTGTGTGTTGCAGGTGTTTCATGAACACATGTCGGGAGCAGAGCACGTGAAGAAACTGCAGGAGATCACACACTCCATCTGCCTCAACACACACACACTGCAGGACAGGTGAGGACACACACACGCAGACACACACACACACACACACACACACACACACACACACACACACACACACAGACACACACACACACACACACAGGCTCTGATTGGCTCTCTCCTCTAGGGGGCGTCGGCCTGAGCCGCGGCGCTGGTGCGACACCTGTCGGACTCACTTCAGCGGTGACATCATCATCCATCGACGGACCAAACAGCACAAGGTGAGAGCTGCTACACTCTGACACAGACTTAAAGGGATAGTTCAACATTTAGTCAGATTGGCCCATCACCATAATCCCTATAGTCATAGCAGTAGGTTCGTTACCTTTAATTGTCGGTGCAAGCTGTTTTTAGAACGGCGGAGCAGAGCCGTGAGCTGCTCAGAGCTACGCTACGGAGGCTCATTATGGGATTTCTTGGTTTCCCTCATCAAACTCATCAAATACACAATCCAACAACTCCACAACGCTCTGGTGGACAAGTTGTGAGCTGCACATTCACCACGCTATGAGATAATAACACAACGTTACCAGACAGAGTTGTTTTAGAGGGAAATTCATGCAAAACCGCTGATGCACGTTGCCTTCAGGGACAGTTTTTCATCAACAGTCTCTGTATTTACCCTGTGTCAGTTTAACAGAGACAAAAACTGCACCAACAGACATAGAAGGAAACTTTGCCAAGACATTTTAACGCCATCAGCTAAACTATTAACAGGCTTAAAGTGGAAGTCAGTGTGAATTCAAGCAGCAGATACCATGTCAAGATAAACAAGATAAAAGAAGTTTCTTTTAAGATTAAACATTTAATTGATCCTGTTAATCTCCAGATTTAAAGATATTAATGTAAACTGCACTTTCTGTGAACAGGAGGAGGAAAATGTTTGTCATCTTTTCTATTATTATTGTTATGGGTAGAACTTGAAACCTTAACAGGCGTGAAGCTTAAACTTAAAAAAGAAGATATAATTGTCTCATATGATGAAATAAAGCTTAAGGACAAGGAACTGTTTTTGTTGAATCTTTTCATTTTGGCTATAGCTATAAAAACTCTGGACTATTACAAACTATTACAAACCTCTGTATGATTCGCTAACATCCCGTTCTGTGTATATAGTACAGGAGCGAATTGCATTCAATTGAAAAGAAAAGAAAAACTCTTTTCTGAGTAATTTCCTTTTTTTTGGGGGTTTGTTTTTCTGAATTTTTTCCCTCCTGTTTTTCAGAGTAAATTTCTTTCTGACTTAACGAGATTTCAAAATCCACTTAAAAAAATACTGTTGAGCCACATGTATTTACTACGAGCGTGTAAGGACTGATTTCAAAATAAAGGTCACCTTCCAAAACAGATTCAACTCCATAGTTTGCAAGGTGAAGTAGATTTTCAAAGTAAAAGCCGAACTTGTTGTCACTGTGTTCCCTGTAAATTCAGATTGATGTAGAGGAGACGACCTGTTGTTACAGAGAATATCAGAGCCGTCTGATTGAGCGCCTTTATTTTGAAATCAGTCTTCACATTACTTCTAGTTACCTGCAGGTCGGAGCTTCTAGTGAGATTTTGAAATCTCAATAAGTCAGAAAAGAAATTACCACGAAAAACAAAACAAAAAAATTACAAAACAGAAAAAAGAATTAGTCAAAAAAACGGAAAAAAATATTTAAAAAAAAAAACGAAACAAGTGAATGCAGTGTGCTTGTGTGTGTGTGTGTGTCCAGATGTGCAAGCAGCTGTGCCGGCCCTTCTGCCCCGTGTGCCGACGCCACTTCAGGACGCCCAGGAAGTTTGTGGAGCACATGAAGTCTCCGGAGCACAAGCAGCAGGTCGGCCAGCAGGAAGCCCCGCCCCCAGCCCCACAGCCGGCCAATCAGAGGCAGCGCCCGGCCGTGATGTCACAGTCTGTGTGTGTGTGTGTGTTTCCTCCTCTCAGGTGCAGCTGCAGGAGGCGCAGGAGGAGGAGCTGATCACCGTGGACGCTGTGGGCTGCTTCCAGGAGGAGGAGGAGGAGGAGGAGGAAGAGGAGGCAGAAGCTGCTGGTGATGAAGAGGAGGAGGAAGAGGACGTAGGAGAACAGGTGATGGACGTGACAAACATCCACCTGTGACTGAGCGTCCTGACTCCTGGAAACTTAAAGGTCCAGTGCGTCATAATGAACAAGATCTGTTGTTAAAATCTGAATCTACTCCCCATGAATATATTAGTATAAGTGTATAATCACTATAATGTGACGGTTTTACCAACATTTTACACACTGGACCCTTAAAGGGATACGCCAACATTTTTTTTTTTCCCATGTCTTGCCTCACTCCCGAGTCCATGACCAGCAGACAGACACCATCCTTTCGACATCATACAAAGACAAATGAACACACTTTTTCCGATAATTATGACACCAGGAATCAAATGGAAAGGTCACTGAGATGGTGAAACCAAAATGAACTCTCCAGTAGTATTTTAGTATAAATGACGTTCAGAAATGTTTTTTCAGTCCATAATTTCTCCCTTTTACTAATTCCGGTTGGTGCTGTCTTTTAGACCGATGGAAAGCCTGATTAGTCACCTTTCCAACGAGGTACAACTTTTTGGGTTGTGCATTCATGGGATGAGCAACAAACACTGCAAAAATTCAAAATCTTACCAAGAGTATTTGTCTTATTTCTAGTCAAAACAAACCTCATTCTACTTAAAATAAGACTCATCACATAAAAAGCAGTTTGTTTTTAGACACTTTTTACTTCTTTCAAGCAGATTTTCACTTGAAATAAGTAGAAAAATCTGATAGTGGAGCAAGTTTTTCTTTCTTATTACAAACACAAAAAACCTGCTTTCACTGGCAGATTTTTCTACTTATTTCAAGTGAAAATTAGTTTGAAACAAGTGAAAATGATCTAAAAACAAGTTCATTTTTAGGTGATGAGTCTTATTTTAAGTGGAGAGAGATTAGTTTTGACTAGAAATGAGACATTTTGACAAGAAATAAGACAAATATTCTTGGAAAGATTTTGAGTTTTTGCAGCGAAGGGAGAAATTCTGGACTGAAATAACATTTCCGAACTTTTTTTGAGTAATTTATACTAAAATACTACTGGAGAGTTCATTTTTCTCTGATAACGAATGGTTTCACCATGTGACCTTTATATTTATATCAGATTATCCACGACCGAATCACCATAATGTTGTAATGTTGTGTGTGTGTGTGTGTGTGTTGCAGGCGGCCGACACGCAGCAGTACGACCCTCTCTGTTCATACGGTACGTTGGTTCACCGTGCAGGTTACCATGACGACCAGCAGCGTCAGGTCCGATCACCAGGCCCTGACAGCCGTGTGTGTGTGTGTGTGTGTGTGTGTGTGTGTGTGTGTGTGTGTGTGTGTGTGTGTCTGTGTGTGTGTGTGTGTGTGTGTGTGTCTGTGTGTGTGTGTGTCTGTGTGTGTGTGTGTGTGTGTGTGTGTGTGTGTGTGTAGGAAGCAGCTTCGTGGTTCCTGTCTCCGGCTTCCTGTGTCGACTCTGCAACAAGTTCTTTGAGAGCGAAACGACAGCGCGACACACACACTGCAGGACACGCACACACTACCTCAACCTGCAGGTAACACACACACACACACACACACACACACACACACACACACACACACACACACACACACACACACACACACACACACACACACACACACACACCTTCAGTCTCTCACACACAGCTGAATGAGTGTGTGTGTGTGTGTGTGTGTGTGTGTGTGTGTGTGTGTGTGTTCCAGAGAGCTCAGAGAGACGGACAGACGACCAGCTG
Organism: Trachurus trachurus; assembly: GCF_905171665.1. NCBI lineage: Eukaryota > Metazoa > Chordata > Actinopteri > Carangiformes > Carangidae > Trachurus > Trachurus trachurus. Next base: position 1,539,787 of record NC_139895.1, on the reverse strand, counting down.
ACCTCTGACCTCTGACCTCCACCGTGTCCCAGCATGCACCTGTGCGTCCAGGTGATGATGTCATCATGGAGGAGCCATAGACTGTAACAACATGGCCGTAGCACCGTGACGTCCCCCAGTGGTGTTGGGGAGTCGTTGTTGTGACTCCAACATGGCGGCCTGAACAGCGCCATGTTGGATTGGCCGGCCGAGGCCCCGCCCACTGGCCTCTAGCAGCTGTCCACGGAGCTGCTCGGACCTGTCACTCAATGTTTCCGCGCCCTAATTGGTCAGAGTTTTAACCTAATAACAGTAAAACGGTAGAGTTAAAAAACAATCCCCCCCCTCAGAGTGTGTGCGGGGGTAGAAACTATCGGTTGAGACCAGAAAACGTTCTGACACCAGGCTTTGATCATGTTTACTGAGGATGTAAAGTGGGTGATTTTAACATGGGGGTCTATGGAGAATGCTGCTTTCTGACACCAGCCCCCAGAGGAAGAAGAGGGGATTGCAGCTTCACTTCTCACACCCACAACAACTGCCCCCTTGGGAGGAGTCAATGACGTCGCTCCGTCCTTCAACATCTGGACGGGATGAACTGACGAATCAACGGATCGATGTTTTTCAATGAACCGATCAGTCTAATAATTTTTATTTTGTTAAGTCAACATGGTTACTGTACTTGGGAAAGATTATTACCACTTTATGACTTAAAATTGGTCGGTATTTCATCGACGTAGCTCAGTAGTTTCTTGCTGTGCAGCCATAGAAACAGATTGAGGGCTCCATAACCCGGAAGTCGGCCCGCCATTTTTTACAACGGAGTCCTATGGGAGTGTCTTTTTTTTCTTTTTTTTGACAGTGAGAAGCTGTTCTTCGTTCTTCAAGGTCCCAATAAAAACAGAAGCGTTTCAGGTCTCAGATCTTCACACATGAACTTATGAAACTTGTTTAGTGAACTCTTGTTAATGTTTGAACACTTCAAATCACAAACATGTGTAGTGTATTATCCACATGAACATTTTTGCTTTAATATCTTCAATTATACAACAGTTAGTTCCGACCGGTCCCAACCGAGCAATTTGATTGGACAACGAGACATTCCATAGTGCTGATAAACAGTATAACAGCACTGGGACTTTTCACAGACATAATCACTCCGCTGTTCAGCTGGACAGGAGCTAAGTCAGAGCCAGGCTCCCCATACAGGAGCTGCTCCATCTCTCTGCTGCTGCTACAGTTATAAACGGACCTGAACATTAAAACCTGGACCTGACCTGGTCCGTCTAATTGGAGATAAATCTCTACTAAACTCGGCTGGAAAAAAAATCGCCGCGGGGGCAACTACGTTTTGACGGTGATGTGTTTTGATATTAGCGTTAGCTGTTGTTAGCCACGTAGCTCAGCTACTTAGCTTCAACTGTGTTTATATTGATTACATAGCAGATAAACAGATGTAATACGGTATCGATAACGTCTCTGTGTCTTCACGCTGGTCCTGTTGCTCCGGTGCTAATCAGACACGGGCTCAGAACCAGAACCAGCACTGGAAGCAGCTCGGTGGAGAAGCTTGTAGCTAGTAGCTAGCTAGTTTAATGTTTATGTGTTGCCTGGCAACAGCCTTGTCTCCCTTCCAGTTGCGGAACTATTTCTGTTGGCGGAGCCAAATAAATGATTAAATAAACAAACAAATCATAATCTCTTGTAGTTTATTACTGTTCTAAAATGCGCTCGTAGCACTGTTGTATAAAAGCAACATCACACTGGAGGTCGTGCTGTTGTACTGTATATCAGCACGGTGTGATTATCTGACCGAATCACAGCCGTGCTGATATACAGTACAACAGCACGACCTCCAGTGTGATATTGCTTAATTATCTTATGTTTTTCATGGTGTTTTCTTAGCCTAAAAGTTAAGGGATAGGTCAGCCATTTGGATAGGAACTTCATTTGTGATACAGTTTATAGTTAAATGGAATAAATTCAGATGTTACAAGAGAAAAGGCACACGCATACATTTACAGCAAGATGTTTAGATTAGGTGTCTAGCTGTAGTGTGGAATGTACCCTGAGAAATGTGTTTCTTGTCATCTACCCATCTCTGTGGGTCATAGTTTTTGGGGATACTTGACACTGTATCTATGTTTAAGTTAGCTTGGTCAAGAGGTTAAATGTCAGAAGGTATAGGTTAGATTCTGTTTTTAGATCCTGTCTTAGTCTGACCATCCTGGTCAGTTATATCCTTATATTGGGAATAGGTGGAGAATTAGAAAACGTATATAAGGTTAGAGCTTTAGGCCAAGAGAGAGAGATCTCAGATTGGAACAGAGATGCTCCACGATTCGGCATTTTTGTACACTGTTCTTCTTCTTGTAATAAACTCTTTTTGAATGCAAGAAAAGACGTGTCGGGGGTGATCCCTTCTCTTCATCAACACATCAATATACCACACATGCACTCGTTCATTTTATCATCATCACATCCTGTTGTGTGTTTAACTCAATAAAAAAACAAAAAAAATCAGCTGATGCAGTAAAATGTAACATGAGAGCATTAAAAGCCAGTGAGAGCGAAAAAAAAAATAAAAACCTCAGGAATGTTGAACTTTATTGAACAGGAATGAGTGGTGTTGGTCAGGAGGAGGTGGCGATGCAGATCTTTGAGGAGGAGGAGGAAACCTTCCCCCCCCCTTAAAGCTGCCAAACCAAATTGGGACAAAAAATTTAGATAATTTTGATTGGGCTTTTTTCACTTGAATTGTTTTCCTTTTAATTATCCTTAATTCTCTGTTCAGCAGTAACAATTACAGGTTCATTTTCTCATACTCAGTTTTGCTTTACAATCTTTTTTCTTTTTTTCCCCACTTACATGTAGTAGCATGGGATTGAACATGGGATTGTGAAGACATTATAGTAAGACAGGAGATAAGACATACAGTGTAAACCAGGTGTAAACCCACCAGGTTGGGTCAGATGAACAGTGCAGCATTCTGTGTTAAATGGTACAACCCAGTAGGCTACTATGGTAAAACCACCCCAGTATGTGCTCTGCCCCATATTCACCCAATGATGGGGATAAGGCGGGGTTTTCAACCCGGCAAGTGTGAAGTCTGTACCTACTGTACATAATAACATCTGTGTGTACAGGTGTATGACCAAGGAAGAGGAGAAACCTCAACAGAAGCTGTGAGGCTCTACTGTGTTTGGTTTATTTTTTCCTCTTTGTTCTAATAAATGTTGTTGTTTCCCAGCACAGACTCGAGCAAAATCCATAGTTTTATTCTTTCTTTTAAACTGACAAAAAAGTTAGAAGATGTTTTCTTCTTTTACCTTGACATATTTTGACTGTCAACCTGCGATCTTCCTCAGCAGCGTCGGCTGACGGCTGCAGGTTGTAACGGTAAAAGAACATCTGCTAACTTCTTATTCTGTCATCTGAAACAGTCAAACTAGTGATACAGAGAAATCAAGCTATCAGACTAAATCCTTTTAAAGGTTTGCAGTCCCATCATCTGGCAGCAGCACAGCAGAGAAACATTTTTGATTAAACAATTATTATTATTAGCAAATGTTCATCTGTCAATAGAGAAGAGTCTGCTCTAGTTGCCTGGTTCAGAAACACTTTGGATACACTGATTTGTATGAGTTTTATAAAATTATTGTTTTTTTATACAAAAAAAATGACAAACACAGTTGCAAATGAAATGTTTCATTTAATTTCACAAGGTCTTTGTGAATGTTTACAAAGAGACACATAGAAGAATAAGAATTATATATATTTTTTAAAAGATTAGATTGAATCTCTTTTCTGTGATGGCACAGAAATGTGGACTAAGGCAGCAGTCAGTCACCCCTACAGTGACTGTTACTAACACTCCACATCAGGGCCGTTGCTAGGAATTCTGGGCCCCCTTAAAGAATACTAAAGTGGGCCCCTCCCCCTAACTTTTCCTTTTTTTTTTCTTAGACTACCTAGCTATGTATTATCGTTTTTTATTTAGCCTTCTTTGTTTTGATGCTAATGCAGCATTACACTGCAAAAACTCAAGTATCTTAGCAAGAATATTTCTCTTATTTCTAGTCAAAACTAATCTCATTCTACTTAAAATAAGACACATCATATTAAAAGCAGCTTGTTTTTAGACACTTTTTACTTCTTTCAAGCAGATTTTCACTTGGAATAAGTAGAAAAAAATCTGATAGAGGAGCAAGTTTTTCTTTCTTATTACAAGCACAAAAAACTTACTTGCACTGGCAGATTTTTCTACTTATTTCAAGTGAAAATTTGTTTGAAACAAGTGAAAATGATGTAAAAACAAGTTAATTTTTAGGTGATGAGTCTTATTTTAAGTGGAAAGAGATTAGTTTTGACTAGAAATGAGACATTTGGACAAGAAATAAGACAAATATTCTTGGAAAGATGTTGAGTTTCTACAGTGTACTATGAGTATTAGTCAGGGTCTTACGCAGAATAAATCAGTCATACAAAGATTAGACTACTGGGGTTTTTTATGGGCCCCACTGGGCGCTGGGCCCCTAGAGTTATCATCACCTTTCTCCCCTATACAACGGCCCTGCTTCACATCAGGATTTTCAAACCATTAGAAAAGCTTAAAGAAAATACTGTATGGAAGTCTTGTTTTGCTCAGTCATGCATTCATTCTATTCATCATGAATCTGTTGTGTAAGTGAGATGTGGTGGAGAGGTAGAGGCCACTGCAGCAGCGTACAGCTCGGATTCTCAGACTTTCTCATTGGTGACGACGGGGCTGAAGGTTTTTCCAGAGTCGGCCATGAAAGCCTCGATCTCCTCCACGGTGCGAGGGACACAGGTCAGCACCTCGATGCCGTTCGCTGTCACTGCTATGTTTTCCTCGATCCGGACCTGCACACATCAGTCAAACAGTGGTCAGTTAAACATGTTGGAATTACAGAGAGAGATGGTACAAAGCAAACTCATTCTGAAACACACATCAAAACTTCTTTTGCTCAACATGGTGGATCAAATGTCATGAATTTGTCGTCTTATCCTGTTAGATATCTGTGTTCAATTGTGTGAATTTGGGAATTGGTGCCAAAAACATGTTTTTCACAAGTCAGTAATAGGGATGTCACCATTATACATTTTCTTGGTACGATTTTTGTCAAAGAAATAATCACGGTGCTACGATTACCACGATTATTATACATTAATTAACTTCACAACACTATGAATGTGTAAAATCAAATTCAGTCAAAATATAACTACATTACTCACTGTTTACACAAAATATTTCAAGTATCTATTAATATATGACCAATTATTAACCCCCCAGGGGAAGTGTTTGAAATATTCAGGTCATAAATTGTCGTTTCTACCAAATGTTTGTGTTTTTTTTAACAGTTTTTTGTTTTGTTTTGTTTTTTTTAAATTAAAAATGACATCTAACATTTAATTTCCTACCAATTCAATGTTACGTTAGTTAAATGGACCAGTATCTGAGCATTCACCTTTATTTTGGTGCAACATCAGCCGATACGGTTCCAACATCACATTTTTTGTGAAAGTGACGGTATTTAAGAATCTTTACGATTAAATAATTGTGGCGTTTAATACCACGATTAATTGTGAAAACAAGTAATGGTGACATCCCCAGTCAGGAGGTCGCCCTTCTTTTTTATTTGCAATGTAGCACTCTAGTTTATTTATGCACTGTTGGTTTTATTCCATTGGTTTAGTTTTTCTCTGTTGAACCACAGCGCACTTTAACTTAAAGAGCTGCTGATCTGACCAGTTCTACAGACTGTTGTTACTGAAGCAGCCGTCACTGTTTTGAATGCGTGTTAAAGGTGAGAACATTTACAAAGCCTGTTTAAACTGGAGGAAGAGGATAAAACAGACTGAAGCTTGATTTTAAACAGGCATCTGCAAGGCAAAGCTTAAAACAAATGTGTATTTCTGTTGCAGGTGTAAAAGTAGCTATGGCATTCACAAAGCAAGGAACTGAAAAGTTGTACAAGAATGTCTCAGTTTAAGAAAATGTTTAAAAAAGAAAAGATAAGTATCTACAAAAAAGAAGAAGGAGAAAGAGAAAAAAAGAAAAAGATAGATAGACGAGTGGTGTCTACCGTTATTTATTTTTTATTTTTTTGTCATTACTATGTTTCATTATCTTTAATATTTTGAAACAGAGAATAATATTGGTGTTGATAGTAAGCCAATGTAATTTGTAACAACAGAGAGGGGCAGGAACTATACGTTTTTTCTTCATCCTGCTCCTTTTCACTCATGGTGAAAATGTGAACACAATGTATATGTGCAATTATAGCTGCTGCGCAGCAATGGGTCGGGTCCGGGCTAATTTAGGCAAATTTAGGCAAATTCTGAGCAACAAAAAGGAGAATAGGAAGACATGACAGTTGACCTTAAGGATTGAACCCACAACCCATGGAACCAAAGACCATTGTTTATCGCACTGAGCTAATTGACAAGTGGCAGTTCAACAGTGGCTTCACAAATTGAGTAAGCCATTCACTGTCGTGTAGGCAGATTTGAAACCACAGTAAAAAGAAAAATCTGTTTTTGAGGTAAAATTCTGATATGTATTTGTCAAACATCTACTATGAGTCTAAGATGTTAGGAGCCTTCGCACATGGTCCAGTCCAAGATATTTGTTTTTTTTTAATTTAGAGGCTTGCTGTGATGCCACCATCAGTACAACTGTCTTGTATTTCATGTTGAGGACATCTGACATTTTGATCTGTCATCATCATCATCACCCTTGCTGGGTCTCGAACTCACAATCTCTGACACAAAGAACCAGCTCTTAACTCGCTGAGCTAATTAGCTGGTAGTGAGACCTGCTGTGTAGCTTCATTTATCCACTCAGGTGAGTCAGTGCCCGGGCAGCTGTTGTGATGAAATGGTCAAAATGTCAGAAATTCAGTCATCTAAACAAAAATCTGATAATACATAAATTGCATCTTGCCAGCATGGAAATGTTGGTGATTTGTTTTTAATGATAAGTGTTTTGCTTCATAAGAGAAAATATGATGTTTATAAATTCCACTCTCACATTGACTGCAGTTGTTCCCATGAGAGGAGAATTCAAAATGTTCTAGAAAATTCAGTTTTTGAATTAAAATTCTGAGATTTGCCAAACTTCATCAACCGTGACTCCAGAATATTGTCATTTTTTTTCAGGAAGATTGAAAATGTATTTATCAAGAATTTGATGGTATATGTTTACAGTACTGTTTACAGTCAAACGTTTTCATGCACTGGAGGCTCAATTTTTGCTTAATCAAAAATCAGAGAAACAAGTTTTGTGGAGGACGGTCTGAAGATGCTCTGTAGCAAGTTTGGTGTCAATTGAGCAAAAATTGTGGGAGGAGATACATTTTAAAAGTTTTACAGTTATTGAAAAAAACAGAGTGATGGACTTCATAATTTGTAATAAGTTTAAGTGGACAAAAGTTTCAGCAGTATTGAGGCTACATTGTGGTGAAGTTTCAACACTGTAGCATCTACCGTTGGTTTGGTAGGAATTTTTAAAGTTTTTAAATTTAAACGCTTATTGTGCCCCCCCTAGGAGGGGGGGGCACAATCACAATCACAATTCATCAAAATGAAATGAAAGTATTTTGTATGGATGTCTTGTATGTATTGTCTTGTATGCACACTGCAAAAACTCAAAATCTTTCCAAGAATATTTGTCTTATTTCTTGTCAAAATGTCTCATTTCTAGTCAAAACTAAACTCTTTCCACTTAAAATAAGACTCATCACCTAAAAATCAACTTGTTTTTAGATCATTTTCACTTGTTTCAAACAAATTTTCACTTGAAATAAGTAGAAAAATCTGCCAGTGAAAGCAAGTTTTTTGTGCTTGTAATAAGAAAGAAAAACTTGCTCCACTATCAGATTTTTCTACTTATTTCAAGTGAAAATATGTTTGAAAAAAGTAAAAAATGTCTTAAAAACAAGCTGCTTTTTAATGTGATGAGTCTTATTTTAGGTACAATGAGATTTGTTTTGACTAGAAATGACATTTTGACTAGAAATAAGACAAATATACTTGGTAAGATATTTGAGTTTTTGCAGTGTATGTGAGAACCATGAATGAAATAAATCAAAATGAAATGAAATGAAATGAAAGTATTTTGTATGAATGTCTCGTATGTATCGTCTTGTGTATGCAGTCGCTCCGAGCCCAAAACTAATTTCCCTTCGGGACAATAAAGTACAATCCAAATCCAAAACCACCAATCAGGAGCAGATGAAGCAGCAGCAGCAGATTGACTGACTGACTGACTGACCCCTCCAGACCCACGGAAGCGGGCCAGCACTGTGGTGTTGATGAAGCAGCTCTGGGTGCAGTCGGCCAGCGCCTGGTCCAGCAGGTGGTTGATGAAGTAGATGCCCGGCTCCACGGTGAGGACCATCCTCTCCTGCACCAGGCGGCCCATACACAGATTCCTCAGCCCAGGCTCATCGCTGCGCTCTGTCCCCTGAGGAGCAGCACACTTTGTTCAAGTCAACGTAACATAACATTTCATTTCATTTCATTTCAAACATTTTGGGCCCAAACTCCCAGCACTTTGGAAATAACATGTGACTGAATGGATGCTGGTGTGTTGTGCCCTGCAGTCTGTTTGATGGGTGGAGAGTAGCCTACTACTGCTACTCCACTGGGGCTAATTTCGTCAAAACAACTCCAAATGACACCAAAGTTGTCTGGGTGAGTAGAATGATCGTATTTTATGCTAGAAATAAGGTCCAGGTTGTAAAAAACGGAAATTATCCTTTAAGACTGAAGCTTAAACCTGTTGAATCAAAGATCCTAATAGTTTATTTTCCAGTATATTTGTCATTGGATCATTATCTCTTTACATGCTCATACACTCACTCAGTTAAATACACTTATTTTTAATCATACGTCTCTCCACCGTGTTGAGTTGAGTGAACCAACTGTTATCACCTGATCTCAGAGTAGATCAACTCTGAGTTTGTTGAACCTGCTTTGTCAAACGGACCCTGTAGCAACCAACAACGTAATAACAGCCAGTAACGTAATCATTTTGGTCATTTTAAATGTAATAAAGCCAATAATGTAATAACATTTTTGAGTTATTACATTATTGGCAGGTTATTACGTTATTGGCCTAGTATTAAAAAAAACCTTTGAAAATGTAGTAATTGGTGCCGATAATGTAATAATACATAAATATGACTGCAGTTCTTGGAAATAAAAGGCTTTTTTGCAGTTTTGTGCAGTTTGCTAATCAAAAATAGGTAAGTGGATGACATAGTCGTCATATTTATTCATCCAAGATACAGTATGTACCATCTTTCACCTCTCTCTCTCTCTCACTCACTTCTACCATGCTTAATGATATGTTTGCAAACGGAAGAAGTAAGCATTGTAGGCTATCAACAACCTCCAAAACATAACCAAACTTGTGTATTGAATGGTGTCTGCAGCCAGTTTATGTTTCAGTCATGTGTAATTTCCTGCCTCAGACAAATCATTGGAAATAGGCAATGTGAAATGTGATAATCCCAGCATGGCTCGGAGGAGCAATGGTGTTGATTTGATTTTACCATTGATTTTTTTTTTTATTAACATTTAGCCATCAGTTTTCCAACTTGATGAAACTTGAGCGTGTGAGTGAGTGAGTGAGTGAGGAAAGATAGTAGTACATATCTTGGATGAATAAATATGACGACTATGTCATCCACACCTATTTTTAATTAGCAAACTGCACAAAAACTGTAAAACAAAACCTTTTATTTCCAATAACTGCAGTCATATTTATGTATTATTACATTATCGACACCAGTTATTACCAGCCAATAATGTAGTAATTTATTACGTTATTGGCTCAAAAGTTTTATTACATTATTGGCTTTATTACATTTAAAATGGCCAAAGTTATTACGTTATTGTCTGTTATTACGTTGTTGGTTGCTACGGAGCCCAGCTCTCTCCTGAGCTGAGGACTCTGAGGTTTGAGGTTGTGTGTGGTCTCACCTCAGGGTAGCCTCCCACGTCGTGCACGTCGATGCCCAGCAGGTGTCCCAGGCCGTGGGGCATGAAGACGGAGCCCATGTGGACCTTCATCATGTCCTCCACGCTGCCGCTCAGGACGCCCATCTTCACCAGCTCCTCCAGGTGAACCCGGTCAGCCAGGCGGTGCAGCTCGCTCCACTTCACACCTGCAACCAAAACACTTTTACACGTTTAGGAAGAGCAGAAACATCTTTGCAAGTATTTTTTTTCTATTATTATTATTATTTCTTGTTCTTTATTTATTTATTCATTTATCTATTTTTTTCTTTCTTTCCCTGCAAGTATTTTAGTATTTTAGTATTTATTAATTTGCACCATAAAAAAACGACAATTACAAAAAACTGAAATGAAACAAGAACACTAAGTGCGGGAGAGGTTAAGAACCCTACATGGGCTTATAAGAAGCTCCTCCCCAAGAAATATACACATTCAGAAGATAAATCAACAACAACAATAGGAGAAAGCAACAAAAAAGGAAGCAATACAAGTGCCATTTTATAGCAGCAACACTCAAAGAAGTCAGAAATAAAAACATGGGTGTGTATATACGGAGCCCGTGATATATCATGGAATAAAAAAAATATAATTTAGCAAGTCGTTCCCACGAAATAGTAAGTCGTTCCCACGAAATAGCAAGTCGTTCCCACGAAATAGTAAGTCGTTCCCACGAAATACCTAATTCGTGGGAACGAATTACTATTTCGTTCCCACGAAATAGATATAACCTGAGCACGAAATACTAATCCTACTCCTGGACACATATGCGCCGATTCCGTGGGCGCTCCGGTGCACGAGCAGCCACCCACTGACCAGGTTGAGCACCCACTGAGGGGGCACGCCACCAGATGTGCATTTCTCCGTGCCGCCTCGGCCCCTCAGCTGTGTGTCTGTGGGTAGCTCGTGTGTGCGTAGCCTGTGTCAATGTGTGTATTAACACTAGAACCGCCAACATTCTAATCCCCCTTAATTACAGTTGTTCTACCTGGATACGTAGTTTAGGCTCCACACCCACAGAAACCTGTTATTACCGGACTGGACAGCAGCCGAGAGAATTAGGCTATTATACGTTATAATTCAATAATCATTATGAACGAGAGTGAGTGCTATATATAATATGGCGCTTTATATAACACAGACTAATCATGATCTAGTCTGTCCTGAGCCCACAAAATAAAGTTTGTGAAGTGTCTGTGTAACGGAGCTCCACGCACCTCCTTTACACAGACAGTCCGCGCACCTCCGTTACATCTGCACGGAGCACACGTCAGCTGACAGCAATATCCTCATCATTATAATACCTGAGCCACCAACCGATCCCCCCTCCCTCACGTCCCGATGAGTCTCCTGGACATATCCTGTATTCTCTGATTTTCCTTTTCCTTTTCAGTTCCTGTTTCAGTTATTGCCCGTATACACCCGGTCTCTCTCTCTCTCTCTCTCTCTCTCTCTCTCTCGTAAGCTTCAGAAACCATTAAACACATATATTTAGGAAAAGTCACGGACTGGAAGACCTGTAGGTTTAATGTAAACAGAGTAATTTACATAAGAAAAACACAAACGGTCTGTGAGACCGTCTTGGCGGGTCTAGTGTTAATCCCTCTGTTCAGCATCTCTGTTAAGACGAATAAACACAAATCTCCGCAGAGCGCGAGCCTGGCACAGAGGTGCGCGCTCTGGCGCATCTGGCACAGTCGGTGAACGGGACCGAAAGGAAACTGGCTCCGCTCCGCGGGGTATCCGCGGGTCATTCCGACATACCGCCACTCCGACATTGACGTCTAATTGTCGTAATGGCGGCACTTCCATTAATTGAAAACGTCCCACCACTCCGACAATTTTTGTTTCCATTGTCGGAATGGCGGTACTTTCCTTTTTTGGAAACGTCCCGCCATTCCGACATAAGGTCATTAAATGTGTAGGTTAATAATGATCACCGCCTCCCTGCCTGCCCATCTCTCTCCTCTAACAGCACTTTGACTCTGGTCAACGCCCTTGTCACATCCCATCTCGATTATAAAATGCATTATTATTATTATTATTATTATTATTATTATTATTATTATTATTATTATTATTATTGGCGCTGTGCTACTTAGTTTGCAGCTGTGGTCGAGAGAGCTAGAGAGTTAATGGAGAGAGGGACCGCTACGCCGGTGAATCAGATCAGTGATGTTGTTTTTTTATTGTATCACAGTGGTTACAGTAGCCTACGTTCAACAGGATCAGTGGTTCTCATGGGGGTCCTGGACCCCTGCATATTTTTGATCTCTCCTGCCGGGTTTGGCTCCAAGTTTAATTATCAATTTGATCTGCAGACGCACAGAGGCATGCGTAAAACACATATTTTGACTACTTTGTGCTGTTGCTATTTTTTTTAAAGTTACTTTTCGTTTCCTTTGTATTTTTGTGCGTATTATGGAGCCGACCTGTAAATTCCCAAAAGTTGCAACAACTTGTAGTGATCCACTGGGTTTTGCCTGGCCAGCTGGGGTAGTTGATTTGCAGGTTTGCTCCCCAGGTTTTGTTCATTGTGTATTAGGCCAGGGAAATGATCAATTATCCTTGTGGTTTGCGCACTTGGACGTGCGGACCTTTAATGAATGAATGAATGTTTCTTTTTTGCTGTAAGTTGTGTGCGTAATGCGTAAAAGTGCATTAGTGGGACCGAGGGTTTAAATGGAGAAGTGACGTGGTGAGAGGGGAGGAGAGGCGGCATAGTGGATTATTTTTCCCGGTGGATTACCCTGTGGATCATAAAGGCCCGTTTGGACACCTCACAGCCCGTTTTCAGCCAAGCGGGACGAGGGAGACCTCGGCGGAGCCGCGGCGTCTCTCCCGTGTGGACAGTAGGACAAACAAACTCTCTCTCACCCTCACCACGCACCAACACACACACACATACGCACGCCACGCACGCACGCACACACACACACACACACACACACACACACACACACACACACACACACACACACACACACACACACACACACACACACACACACACACTGACTGTGAGCTCGCGCACCCCCGCACACACACATACACGCCGGCACGGACAGTGACAGTGCGCTCGCGCTCGCGCACCCACACACACACTCATTCCCACTCGGACTTAATGGACAGTGGGGGGGGGAGGGCTTTCGGGTTCTGTTGATCTGTGTGTAATAGTTTATTATGCCGCCTGTGATGGGCGCGTTTTGAGTTCAGTGAAATACAGAGACTCAGAGTAGCGACTTTGATTATTGCTTCCCTGGACGCACCAGTAGCCGAGCCTATAGATCCGCCTGCAGCAGGACTGCGTTGTGCCAGTTCCCCTTATATCCTTATTGTAAGGGAAATTGTTACAAACTGACATCGGAGTGTGTGATTGTAAATGGCGAGACTTTGTGTTTGTCCTGTAGACTATAGACTATTGAGAGCCAGGTCGCTGCAATAAGGGGATCACCGCGTGGCCTGTAATGCGAAGGAAGCCTATTCTTGGTAGGCGGACCTAAGTTGCCCTTTGATCAAGTATTGCCCATTTGGTGAGTGTAAGAACATCATTGCCAATGTAATGAATGAACACCAGGTAGTGACTATATAACCAGCTGTGTCACCCTATGTTCGGCTTACCTCTGATGAAGACGCACACCGCATCGAAACTTTAGGTGTTGTGCACCTTTATTAAACCTCTGCATTAGCTATATGGAGTGCTCCAGTGGTTTCTTTTGAGTTTAGTCCTCTGTGAAATGACCCAATTGTACCTTTCTGTCATTTTAAATCGTGTTTTATATTGTTCACTGATCGCAATAACGCGAGTGTGTGTTTTATTGGAAGCGAGGCTGAATAGTCTACAGTGGGTTTTTTTAGGTGCTGCACTACAAGCAAATCTCATATTGTCTCTGTACAAAGATAACAAAGACCTTTTTAAATGTGAAAACAGCGGAGACCTATTCAAGATTTGCGTTTGGGTAACACTGACATATAAGGCGAAACATTAGAATTAATTTATTAATGGCCACATTAAGTGAAACTATTAACTTTACCAATTATCCATCTGATTGTCTGTCCTGCTGCGAGCGCACAACTTCTTTCAGCGGTGACTGACTGTATATAAAATGAAATATATAGGCTATAGCCTAATATATAATAAGCTCCTGAAGCTCAGCTCCACTGGACTTTCAAAGTAAAGGTGACGCAGCTGTAAATAGGTTAAAATAATGAAACAGCGGCGCTTATATATATTTTATGATTAAACTCTGAACATCACCTGGTCGGGACACTGGAAACAATGTAATTACACATGACGAGACCGCTGTGGCGTTTTAAGGGGGATTAGAATGTTGGCGGTTCTAGTGTTAATACACACATTGACACAGGCTACGCACACACGAGCTACCCACGGACACACAGCTGAGGGGCCGAGGCGGCACGGAGAAATGCACATCTGGTGGCGTGCCTCCTCAGTGGGTGCTCAACCTGGTCAGTGGGTGGCTGCTCGTGCACCGGAGTGCCCACGGAATCGGCGCATATGTGTCCAGGAGTAGGATTAGTATTTCGTGCTCAGGTTATATCTATTTCGTGGGAACGAAATAGTAATTCGTTCCCACGAATTAGGTATTTCGTGGGAACGACTTGCTATTTCGTGGGAACGACTTACTATTTCGTGGGAACGACTTGCTATTTCGTGGGAACGACTTACTATTTCGTGGGAACGACTTATATTTTTTTTATTCCATGATATATCACGGGCTCCGTATGTATAAATATAAAATAATTGTATTTAACTGAGGGAGTGTATGAGCATGTAAAGAGATAATGATCCAATGACAAATATACTGGAAAAGAAACTATTAGGAACTTTGATTTAACAGGTTTAAGCTTTTAGTCTTAATTTAGAAGTATTGAGGGATGAAGATAATTTAACTACATGAAGATGAGAATTCCAAAGTATGGAGCCTCTGGAAGCAAAAGAAAACTGAGTGTGTGTAGTGCAGATGAAGTTTATCAGTGTGTCTTGTGTTGTAAGAATGGAGCTGAGAGTTAAATGTAAAGAATTCATGAAAAGATTTGGGCAGCAGGTGGGAAAGATGAATATATTTATAAATAAATACACATGATTGAAGTATATTAATATCGTAGACTGACATTATGTGAAGATTCTTAAACAGAGGGGCAGATGGAGACAAATAATTAGAGAAGGTGGCTAATCTAACACATTTCTTTTGCGCGTGACAATGCGTTGCCTAGCATCATCACCTGCATTATTTTTTTTTTTTTCTTCTATTATTATTATTTCTTGTTCTTTATTTATTTATTCATTTATCTATTTTGTTCTTTCTTTCTCTGCAGGTGACAATGCGTGGCCTAACATTGTCACCTGCTGAACAATCTGCAACAATATAATTGTAATTGTAGGTTATTATCTATGGTTTTAAATGTCTGAATGTCATTTTATTTGTCTGTGTTACCATGGGACCACGGATGAAACTAGCTCTCTAGCTAAATCTGACATATTTACATCAAATCAGTGGGCCTCATTCACGAACCGTTCTTAAGAACAAATTTGTTCTTAAGTCCTACTTACGAAGTTTTTACGAAGATTGTGGCATTCATGAATGTTTTCTTATCCAGAATTTGTTCTTAACTAAGAACAAAATCTACGAACAGTCAGGAGTATACTTACGCATTTTTAAGTGCTGAGACTTCTGCAAAAATAACCGATTATAGCGTTTTCTTTTGTTCTGCAGTTGTATGATATTATATGATTTGAATAAGAATTATTTTCTCATCTTTTATGATGTTTTTAATAATCATATATTAATAATAATAATTGACAAATCATTGCAGTTTCTTAAAAAAACATTATAGACACTTAATTCATATCAGTTTTTTTTTTTAAGTGTTCACACTACACACAACTGTTTTTTTTTTGTTTTTTTTTCATATGTGATAATATGATGATATTTATGATGGCACACGTGAGAGTGTGGTCTCTCTGATAACAACCGAAGAGCTGCATCCACTGCTGGCTACTAAATATAGCCTAAATATAAATCTAAACATAAAAATATAAACTAAATATAAGCCTTTTGTTTGTTTCTTTGTTTCCTTCCTGCCGCAGTAGCGCCACTTCACTACTTAAGTTCTTTTTACGTTTGGAGTCTGGTGCTCCCTCCCAGATTTTCATTTGAGCATTTCAACTTTCTTTCTCACTTCACCTTCTCTGCTCAGTGCCTGTGGGTGCTGTGTGCACACGGCCCTGCAGTCTCATGCCCTTTTACGGGCATTGATGGGGCTGTTACCTATGCTAATCCTATGTTAATTAGACTCACCTGGCACACGCCCTCAACTTACGAGGAGTTGGCATAAGAACACAGCTGCGAACAATTCTGAGGCTTACGAACGCGTTGATGAATCTGACGTAGGGTTTTCTTAAGGAACTTCTTAAGAACAACTTAAGAAAGAATCTAAGAAGGTTCTTAAGAAGATATTGGTGAATGAGGCCCAATATCTACGAGCAGTCAGGAGTATACTTACGCACTTCTAGGTGCCGAGACTTCTGCAAAACTAACCGATTATAGCGTTTTCTTTTGTTCTGCAGTTGTATGATATTATATGATTTGAATAAGAATTATTTTCTCATCTTTTATGATGTTTTTAATAATCATATATTAATAATAATAATTGACAAATCATTGCAGTTTCTTAAAAAAACATTATAGACACTTAATTCATATCAGTTTTTTTTTTAAGTGTTCACACTACACACAACTGTTTTTTTTTTGTTTTTTTTTCATATGTGATAATATGATGATATTTATGATGGCACACGTGAGAGTGTGGTCTCTCTGATAACAACCGAAGAGCTGCATCCACTGCTGGCTACTAAATATAGCCTAAATAAAAATATAAACTAAATATAAGCCTTTTCTTTGTTTCTTTGTTTCATTCCTGCCGCAGTAGCGCCACTTCACTATTTAAGTTCTTTTTACGTTTGGAGTCTGGTGCTCCCTCCCAGATTTTCATTTGAGCATTTCAACTTTCTTTCTCACTTCACCTTCTCTGCTCAGTGCCTGTGGGTGCTGTGTGCACACGGCCCTGCAGTCTCATGCCCTTTTATGGGCATTGATGGGGCTGTTACCTATGCTAATCCTATGTTAATTAGACTCACCTGGCACACGCCCTCAACTTACGAGGAGTTGGCATAAGAACACAGCTGCCAACAATTCTGAGGCTTACGAACGCGTTGATGAATCTGACGTAGGGTTTTCTTAAGGAACTTCTTAAGAACAACTTAAGAAAGAATCTAAGAAGATTCTTAAGAAGATATTGGTGAATGAGGCCCATTGTTTTTGTATGTTCATGAATACGTGGAGTCCCATCTCAAATAAACCAATAAATGAAATGAAAGTATGGGAAGGAAAGATTAGCCCAAGTATGATGACTTTCCTTCACTTTACTTTAGTATAAGTCATAAGTTGAACCATGTTGACCTGGTTTGAGGGCAGCCATGACAGCTCGGGATGACCTGAGGACAGCTTCATAGACGGCCCTCTGGTCTGGGCTGAACCTGCCATTGGCCGGGAAGGAGCAGGTGATGTCAGAGGAGTAGCAGTAGTACTCTCCACCCATGTCAAACAGACTGCAGGACACAACAACACACCAGCATCCATTCAGTCACATGGATTTACAAAGTTGCTGGGAGTTTGGGCCCAAAATGCAACACAAAAACAAAAAAAGCAACACTCCAGATCACAACTCTAACAGAAGCGTAACAATGCAACAGTTAGTCTGACGATGACACCACAGCTACTCACCACATGTCTCCATCCTCAATGGTCTTGTCATTGGGAGCCCCAGGATGACCGTAGTAGATGATAGAGGAGTTATGGCCCCTAGCAACACAGGACACATGATGCATTGATGAGTTTAAACACGGATAAATAGTAACACTACTAATAATAACAACTGCACTAAATGTGACTAATATAAAGCATTTGTTACAGCTGAAAGAAGTCAACGGTGGTTTTCAGGACAGCATCGATGCTAAATAATGCAAAACAACAACATGCATCCTTGACAATTTCCCTCTGAAGCTGCTCATTATACATTCTACCTTTAGTACAAAAGGCCAGAACATGATTAACAACAACATCTCAGAATGAATTCTTCATCCATGGCTGATGCACAGTGTTAGTGAACGTGATTTGTTTCAGTCGACAAGATGCTGGACAGGGCCGTTGCTAGGAACTCTGGGCCCCCTTAAAGAATACTAAAGTGGGCCCCTCCCCCAAACTTTTCCTTTTTTTTTCTTAGACTACGTATGTATTATCGTTTTTTATTTAGCCTTCTTTGTTTTGATGCTAATGCAGCATTACACTGCAAAAACTCAAGTATCTTACCAAGAATATTTGTCTTATTTCTAGTCAAAACAAATCTCATTCTACTTAAAGCAGAAGTGAGTGATATATTTGTGTTAATATAAGTCTTAAATAGTTATATCTTCCGACAGCAATCACTTACATAGAGTGTTTGGACTGAAACACGGGTCTGTCAGTCACTCTGCTCTGCTCTGAGCCCAGGAGAAAACTTTCCTTGTATCCTACAACCTTTATCCAATGAGGAGAGAGAACGGCATAAAGGGGCAGTCCTCTCTGTGTGTGCAGCCAAGGGATGCGCCTGAATGTGGTGACGTAGGGACGAGGACTGTTATGGTGCGTTCAGGGCAACCCGTAACTCGTGTTTTTCCGACCTGTGAAGTCGTACCAGTTCGATCTGGTACGAGTTCACGGGTCAGAAGTTACGAGTGGCCGTTATAGTGACTTTCACAGGTAAAACAGGTCGGAGAAACACGAGTGGGTTGCCTGAAACGCTACGAGAAGCTGTAATTTACGATTTCAAAAGCCTGCCTGGAACGCAGCATTAGCCAAAACCACCGAATCGCTTACTTCTGCTTTAAAATAAGACTCAACATATTAAAAGCAGCTTGTTTTTAGACACATTTTATTTCTTTCAAGCAGATTTTCACTTGGAATAAGTAGAAAAAATCTGATAGTGAAACAAGTTTTTCTTTCTTATTACAAGCACAAAAAACCTGCTTTCACTGGCAGATTTTTCTACTTATTTCAAGTGAAAATTTGTTTGAAACAAGTAAAAATGATGTAAAAACAAGTTAATTTTTAGGTGATGAGTCTTATTTTAAGTGGAAAGAGATTAGTTTTGACTAGAAATGAGACATTTGGACAAGAAATAAGACAAATATTCTTGGAAAGATGTAGAGTTTTTACAGTGTACTATGAGTATTAGTCAGGGTCTTACGCAGAATAAATCAGTCATACAAAGATTAGACTACTGGGGTTTTTTATGGGCCCCACTGGGCGCTGGGCCCCTAGAGTTATCACCACCTTTCTCCCCTGTACAACGGCCCTGCTGCTGGAGACTCAGCAGGGTCACAGAGCTTCAGAAAACCACATACTGTAGGTTTGAAAGATGTTCTGCTGTATGTTGTTGTTGCTATTAGAGCATTTCAGATGCGTGTACAATTATTACAACATGTAGAAAGCACTTGCAGTAAGAAATGAAGTCAGGAATAAAGCAGCTACAGGACTTACGTTCCACAGATACAGGTGTACGAGGTGTGGCGCATCCCTCCTCTGGTGTAGCAGTAGTGCTGGAACAAGCTGGAAAACAAAAGGCAGAAAAAGGAAAACTTGTTTCTGGTTCTTCCTGTTGGTGTGACTAACAGCTGTACTAAAAACATAGAATATTTCATAGAACTGTCCACAGTCTCCTGAGGTCTCTCTCCAGACACTCTGCTGTTATTTATATTTAGGTAAATGTGATTTTCCCCGGCACAGACAAACAGCAGAAGCAGCAATTATTCCTCGTTAGTACCTACTACTGGCTAGTCTGAGTTGGCCGACACAGTCTTAGTGGCTCTTCCTCTCTGCACTGACCAGTCTTTCTTTGGTGAGTGCTGAAAGTGCAGTGTGTATTAAAACAAGCACCAGAATGAGTGTGGAGCAGCAGATATATCAGAATAGTTAGTATTGGCATCTTTTATTCCTTATTTGGTTGGTTTGTTAGTGCACGTTGATGGGATTGGTTCCTTCATGTATAGAATCCTGTCTACATCAGTTTTCATGAGACTGTCACTGGAAATAATAATGTAATAACTTCAGTCTACATGCTACAACCAGCCACTTTTGAAGGTGCTGGTCAAATGTGTGTTTTTTTAAGTTCTTCAACTAGATTTATCATTGATTTGATTACATTACATCTTGTCCCATTTTTTTTAATTGATTGATTTGAAAACATTTAAAGCAGACAATAAAGCATGATGGTCACCTGACAGTAGCACATCTACAGAACCACTACCACACCATCACACCATCACAACATCACACCATCACACCATCACACCATCACACCACCACACCATCACACCAGGCCTGTGACGCAGCTGTTATTACATAATACAGGAGTACACAACACCTATAAAACAATGACACACTGTTGGAGTTACACGCTCTGCTGGTTGAACCTCTACTGCTTCTTATCTCCTTCTATATCACATCCATTCCTTCATTTATTGTGTAGCTACAGTTCCTCGTTTATATCTATGCAGATATTATTATCTGGCCTCTCATTTCTTATTATTACAACGGCTGCTAACTTTGTACACTACTTTCATTACCATTGTTGTTATTACTATTATTAGGGCCCGAGCCAGTGACAACGTCACAGGGAGGACCCTATTGTAATCCGACATGCACATTAGTCAACGTGCCAGCCGACGAGTAACAACAAGTAAGCAAGCAAGTAACCAAGTACTGCATAGACCTGGCAGCAAAAACCCCAGATATTGCAATGTTTATTATTATAATTTTTCTTACCAAAAGTGAATCGCGTTTTACGGGGCCTGAACATCTTCAAAAACGAACGAAATTTGGCACACACATCCGGTCTGGCGAAACATTTGATATTTTGGCAACGTTACATGTGGGCGGGGCAAGATGGCTAAATAGCGCCCCCTAGAAAGTTGGAAACGGCGAGCCCCACTTCTGTGTTTCACCTACATGCATGAAATTTGGTAGGGTTGTAGAACTTGGCAAGACACACAAAAAATCCTCTTGAAGCCACGCCCTAAACCCAACCGGAAGTCGGCCATTTTGGATTGAAATTTTGACGTATTTGGACGAACTCCTCCTAGAGATTTCGTCCGATTGACTTCAAATTGGCTATGGACCATCGAGATGCCATGCTGACCTTATCTTGTGCTCCGCGTGTCTGTAGGTCAAAGGGCGTGGCTGCTATGATGCAAGACATTTTGGCGACTGTTCGTGTTCGGCGCCGTTTCACTTCGAACGGCTCTCACGCCGACATACTTGATCGTAGCCGCTTCAAACTTGGTGGACATGATGATGGGTCCTTCCTGGACAATCTGACATATTAACTTTCCACGTTACTCATAGCGCCCCCCGGTGGTAACAGGAAGTCAACACAGATTACGCTAACATGAATTAATCGTACATAGTTCACCCCAGCAACTTCGTTCCACTTCTGATACATGTGAAACAAATCGGTGAAGCTACATTACGAACGCTTTGAGGCTACGGCTAATTGCCCCCGTGTGGCGGCGCCACGTATTGCGGTCCATCAGAAACGAACTCCTCCCAGGGGTTTCGCCCGATCGGCTTCATATTCGCTACACATCATCCTCAGACCGCCCTGATTACAGCTTGTGCTCTGCAGGTCGGTAGGTCAAAGGGCGTGGCCACTGTGGCCGCCGCCATTTCTGATGCCTCGCCATGTATACACGAGCTGCTCTATGTCCCATGTACTTCGTCCGAACTGCTTCAAAATTTATGTACGTGATCAGACACCCGCCCTCTACACCTCCATTTGATCGTACGCAACCTCGCTCAAGTCGCCCCCTTGTGGACACAGGAAATGCCATATTTTACATCAACATTGTCCGATTTGCTCGAAACTTCACATGTGTGATGAGGTCACGACCCTGAACGCAACGACCCACATCCCGTTACTGCCCCCTGGTGGACGAACTGTAAACTTGCCGTAACTCCATCGTACATTGTCCGATTTGCTCGAAACTTCACGTGTTCGATGAGGGGACCGCCCTCGACGCAGCCGCCCACGTCCGGTGGCGCGCGGGGGTTTCGAAGAGCGCCCCGGGGGTAGCGGTGACCGGGGGCGTGGGAGCGAGACGCCGAGTGGCGTGGGACGAGGGCCCGTCACAGCCGCTTGCGGCTTTAATTATTATTACTTTTTTTTTCTCTCTCTTTTCTTTTCTTTTCTTTCTCTGCAGGTGACAATGCGTCGCCTAGCATTGTCACCTGCTGAACAATTTGCAACAACATAATTGTAATTGCTGCTAACACCCTATGTAGGTTATTATCTATGGTTTTAAATGTCTGAATGTCATTTTATCTGTCTGTGTTACCATGGGACCACGGATGGAAACTAGCTTTCTAGCTAAATCTGACATATTTACATCAAATTATTGTTTTTGTATGTTCATGAATATGTGGAGTCCCATCTCAAATAAACTAATAAATGAAAACCAGCAGGGTGTAAAGTCATCAGCTGATACACTGACACAATGAAGCACTTTACTTACCTCTCCATTTCATATTCCTTCAGTCCAGGTTTCACATGCTTCATGATCTACAGTTGAAGAGTGGGATTACAGGATTACAGTGCACGTGGTTAGTGTAGTAAGTAGTAGTGTTACTATTGATTTGACCACGTTAACTCATGTCGTGTCACAGATCTAGTGAAACGGGTAGCTTTAGGGAATAATAGGTAAAACATACTGTACCTCTAGGTCTAATGATCACACTTCACAGACATTTAAAAAGACAGATTTCTTGGATGACTAACTGCTCCTGCTCCAAATTCAATCCTGTGCACGACCTTTAATGTTGCAGCTTATTGGTCAAAGTTTATCTCTGTTCATTATAGCATTTAAACAGTTTATAGCCTCAGGGTATTATTATCTATTGTACTGTAAACTGACTGCTGCTATTTTCTAACATGCTTTTGTTTTTATTTATTGTATTTTGTACCAGGGAACATCTATGTATGGGACAACGGATGGAAATTAGCCTGTGGCTACAATCCGGCTTGTTTACGATTTTGTTTCGTTCATGAACTTGCACTGTCCCACTTTAAATAAATTGAATTGAATTGAGGGTCCTGACATCTTTGAACACTTTGTGCTGGTTTGATACTGAAGAAGCTGCTTAACACACAGGTGGTTCACTTACAGCTCCAACTTTCCATTTCTGTCTTTTATTGTTTGATTTCAAATGAATTGTAATTGTAAAACAAGGACCTCACCATTTTGTGGGCTTCACTGGAAATCCTGTTGGTGTAGCGCAGGACCTCCAGCTCCATGTCGGTCTTAAGGAGGCGGCTGCAGACAAACACATCAACAAGTGAGACGCTGTGATCATAACACCACCAGTTTATTGAAGTCAGTACAGTCCAGCACCAGAAAGAATTCATACAACTCACATTTTAAGTTCAGGGAATGCTGCAATTGCATTTTGATTAGCCTGTGTGAGTATACATGGCTTAAAGGGATAGTAGCATTTTTTTAAAGTGTGGTTGTATGATCTACAAATAGCCCCTAAGTACTTTAATTGCAGTAGAAGACTCTCTGCACTCCTCCCGTTAGCAACGCCAGCCCATAATAGCCCTGCCCAGAGATTTACAACATACAGTGTTGTGAACAGACCCAAAGAAGCGGCCTATTTTCACGGCCTAAAAGAGGTTTTACCTGAAAAAAAAATACACAGTTCCATTGTTCACTATAATATAATTTTTTCCAGCAGTTTTTATTTGGACCTAACCAACTGCTGATCGGCGGCGCTAACCCTGGGCGGAGGGATACGTGAGTTGGTTAGGTCCAAATAAAAACTGTGTTTTTATTTAATTATTTATTTATTTGAGTGGACCTTAAAGCAGATATCAGTGGAATGTTTTTGTTAATATAAGTCCTAAATAGTCCTATTTTCCGTCAGCAATCACTTACATGAAGTATTTCAGCCTAAACACGAGTCTCTCCGTCACTCTGCTCTGCTGTAACCCGAGGAGAAAATTTTCCTTGTGGGATACAAGTGTTATCCAATGAGGAGAGAGAACGGCATGAAGGGCTGTGTGTGCAGCCAAGGGATGCGCGTGAATGTGGTGACGTAGCACGAGGACCAATTGATGCCTGACAAGGGCGGGGGCTGCTAACTCATGGTGCGTTCAAAGAAACTCGTACTTTGTGTTTTTCCTTCCTGTGAAGTCATACCAGTTCGATCTGGTACGAGTTCACGGGTCGGAAGTTACGAGTGGCCGTTATAGGGAACTTTCACAGACAACAGGATGGTAAAAACACGAGCTACGGGTTACCTGGAACGCTACCAAGTCGTAGTTGTGACTTGAAGCTGTAACTTACGGTTTCAAAAGCCTGCCTTGAACGCAGCATTAGCCGAAACGGCCGTGAAGCTGATATCTGCTTTAAATAGCTCGGGTTGAAATACATACTGGAGAGTATTACGGATCTCTACCATAATAGAACCCAGCAAATTACACAAAGCGGTGGTAACCGATAGCAACACTAATGAAAGACAGTTAAATCAATCTATCAGGTCCGTCTCCCCAGGAGGTGTGCCTGCCTGCAAAACATTCCTTTGCTCCTTTTTATGTTTGAAAAGAATCTGAGTGAAAACACTGTTGGTCGACTTAATAATATAGTAATATGATAAAACTTTTGATGACTTACCACTCCACAATGACTGGGTGTAGAAGAGTGTTGTTGACTTGGAAGCTGATGGAGAAAGAACAGCATCATTAATACAAAGTCATCTGATGATTTGACCTTTGAAATATGTATTTGAGTTCTTTTTCCAGAGTGTGGAGTAGATCAAACTGTGGAGTTAGTTAGTTAGTTAGTTAGTTAGTTAGTTAGTTAGTTAGTTGTAGCTAAGGACAGTAACAGTAACATGGCCATCAATCCACTACTAACAAGCAAAAGCCAGATTGATTGCTTCATTCATTCTATTCAGAACAGGTTTAATCAGTAACAGTCTGTTGTGTCCTCGGTTCCAGAAGGAGAAAATCTCCACAAACAAAGTAGAATGATGTTAACACACCCACTGATTCCTTCAAAAGAGGCTTCACGGCAGACGCTGCCACTGTCTGTGTTCTGTCCTCGCTGTGTGGAGAGAAACACATGATGATGATGAGTGCATTCAAGTGTCAGTAGAGTCAGTGAATGAAGTTGGTTTATATTCAACCAAAGAACAACTGGAGAGTTAGGGTGAATTGCAGTCCCCCCCTTAGCCCCCTAGCCCGTGGCCCTAGCCCTTTGTTTAGCGCGTTCACGTGAAGTGGTGGTGGTGTCCTGGTTCTGGTCCAGACGAGGGTTAGGGGGAAGGGGTAGGGCTATCTCGCCCTCGAAACGGAGATTTTTCAGGGGCACACTACGGACCGAGGGCTATGGCAAGTTTCCCAGAATGCATCTTGCGGCAACCAGCAGCTGTTTTATTTCTCACTGTAGCGCTGTTATTACGTCATTTTGTTAAGTTTTAATATTTTTTCATGTGAGAAAGTAGCTGTTTAGATCCCAATGTGAGGTCGGTTTATCCACATGAGGCTGTTTAGACGTTTGCTCTGATGTTTTTGGGAGAAGTGAAGCTGAGACACCACCCCGTCTGCAGAGCTGCTCGGCCGGCCAACCTCCGTCGTCATCCCGGGGGAGAAAACCATCTCTAATTAACTTACCCGCAGGTTTTTAGAGGTTTACCACCGCATAGTTACATTCTTTTTAGGAGATAAATGCTGGTCTCATTGATGAAATGTAACAATTGTTGCATTAATTTGTTTGAATTAAAAGTGAAGCTTCCTGTGTGTATTGGACAGAAGAGCAGCACTGCCTCGGGGCTCTGGAGCCTACGTAGATAAATCACCACATTTACATCAATAAATAAATGTTTTACAATGAACACATCAGTCTGCATTACATTTACATTAAGTTAACGTGGTTTTGAATAGAGGATTTGTGGCTAAAGCTCGTCACGTCTGCTTATGTGAAAGCAGCAGAGACGACTGATGACGTATGTGATTGTTGAAGTGGCGTCCCAGTTCGTAGGGGTTGACTTTCAACCTCTACGAATTGTAGCTCCGTTTCAAGGGTTAAGGGGTAGGGGTAGGGGTAGGGCTAGTAGTATAGGGGTAGGGATGAAAAATATAATTGGAACTGGGCCTTAGTCACGGGACTTGATTTAAAGTCTCACAGTACATGTTCAGTAGTAGCTGACACAGGGTCTGACTGGAGCTTCTACAAACCACCAACCAACCCTGGTTCAGGAAAAGACTTGTGAGGCGTCGCCTGCTATCGAGCAAATGTATGAGTGGAACTGGAATCAGGAAGAAGGAGTACGAGATGCATCATACCAGAGTCAGGAGCTCAGCTGCTTTCAGGCTGGACAGGACGTCAACCATCTGGACGGAGAAGACATGGAGTCATTAGACACAAACAACAAGTTCCAGTTGTATTCTCCTCTCATGCTGCAGAATAAAGGTCAAAGGTCACTCTGACAGGCGCCATGTGGCCTCATGGTCTCTCTGTACAAAGCTCAAGAGACAATATTACTGCTCTGCCCACAGCCAACATGTCAGATAACACACCTTGACTGGTTTAAATGATTAGATATTAACATGACCACACATTTTTAATTGGTGATCAGCTGTGACAATATTGTTCATCACGTTTTGACTGAAAATATGAAAAATGAGAGACATGAATAAGTCTTGAATGCATTTCATTTCAAATCTTTTCACTAATACAGTTTGCAGCTGAGTAAAACACAGTCGGTCGGTTAAAACTGAACTTTGAAGTTTTATTTGCACAGTAATGAGGATTTTTCTGAAGTGTGACAAAACTCACAAATAACAAAAATCAATGTGATCATTTTTTGAAATTGCAGAGCTGACGTTCAGCTGAGAAAGAAACATCTGAGGTCAGTGTGACTCGCTGCACAGACTTCACATTTTCCAACAGTATTGTAACAGATACAAACATATAGTAGTAGTAGTAGTAGTAGTAGTAGTAATTTATTGCTATGAAACCTCTACCAGCAATAAACTCCGCTGCCAGATGCTTCAAACATCATCTTTCTCCACAAACTCCTGCATTGAATCATTTGAAATATGAACTTTTGGGATGTTTATTAAAGGGATATTTCAACATTTTGGCAAATTCGCCTATTGCCATAATAAACCTTTTGTACGAAAGGGCCGTAGGTCAGTGTTAATTACTCTGGGCGCATGACGGTGATCAGAGGCAGTTGCGCGTTACAGTTACGCGCGGCGCATCGGGAGCGAGCCTGAAGACGGCAGAAAGGGCAGAGTGGAGAGAGAGAGTGCGGAGGCTGCCAGTCAGAAGCTGCCAGAGACTAATTGGTTCACCATAATTGTGTGCGTGCGTCCGTGAGACCTGTAAGTCGTATTATTTTTGTTGCTATTTCACTATCCTTTGTTTTCAGAAGTTGATAATTATAGCCACCTAGCTTGGAGCTGATTGTTAACATAAAACATGTGGTTGTTAATTGGTTAGCTAGGAGTGGATGTGTAGCTACGTATTTTCCTGTATTAAGTTAGCAAGTGCACTGTTAATGCTAATTAGCTAACTGCATATACAGAAAGGTGTATGTTATTACAATATTAAAGGTGCAGTATGTCAATATATTTTGTGTATGTAATGTGGGCCAGATAATATGTGTCTTCCTTCTTTTCTGGACAGAACCACTCACACAAAGTTATGCCCATGTTCTGTACTGTTGCTTGATCTTAATTAAACAGTCAATCTAAGAAGAGTTGTCAGCATCTGTGTTCTGACCGACACACCTGGGGCGAAGTTAGGGATCAGGATCAGCAAACCAACCGTTTATACAGTCCTTTATTATCCCTCACTAACACCTTTACAGTCTTCGGGGTAGGTTCTTTACTTTTCATTTTCGGATCAAGGTGTTTTTAGACCCGCGGGGCAGAGCCGTGAGCTCTGCATGGCGCACGGTACTTCCAGGCTTTACCCTCATCAAACTCATCAAATACACAATCCAACAACTCCACAACGCTCTGGTGGACAAGTTGTGACCTGCACATTCACCACGCTATGAGATAATAACACAACGTTACCACACAGAGTTGTTTTAGAGGGAAATGCGCAGCCGGAACTACATTCCTGACACGGCTGCTCGGCGGAATGACTTCAAAAGCGAAAGTACTTCAGAGTATTTGTTTCATGTGTCGTAATGTTACATAATTATGTGTTATTATCTCATAGCGTGGTGAATGTGCAGGTCACAACTTGTCCATGAGTGAATTGCTGCTCTTTACCTGTTGTCAAATACTTTTGCATCATGTTTGATATGTTTTACCTGGTTTACACGTTGCTTCTGTAGCAGCGCCAGAGGGTTATATATATCTATCGCTCTGGGCAGCGGGTTATATCTATCGCTCTGGGCAGCGCTGCCAACTGTCTGTGTCTCATTAGGTGACAGAATTAGCTCAACAAACGCAGAGGCAGTTATTGTATGATTTCATGTTTTCTAATATTAAACTCAAACTGTGACTAATTAGAACATCTAACACCTCAGGCAGGTGTAAAAAGACCTGAACTATCAGTGGGCGAGTCATCACAGGGTTTTTTACAGCGTGAATATAGACATGAATGGGATCATTTTCAGTGCAAACCTCCCAGTGATTTGTTGGCCGGTGGTGGTTGTTTTATTGTAGCCTGAAAATAGTGTTTTGATTTGTCAACGTGCATATTTTCAGCATGTCTAAAAAGCT
Organism: Trachurus trachurus; assembly: GCF_905171665.1. Classification (NCBI taxonomy): domain Eukaryota; kingdom Metazoa; phylum Chordata; class Actinopteri; order Carangiformes; family Carangidae; genus Trachurus; species Trachurus trachurus. The sequence continues at coordinate 1,510,903 of NC_139895.1, read as the reverse complement.
GTCAGCCGTCCAACATACAGTATCTCTCCTGGGAATCTGCTGTTAACACCGACCAGGTCTCAAAGTATTTTTAGACTAGATGGTTCAAAAGAAGAGGACGAAGGTGCAGGTTGCACATTTAGAGTGATAAATCTAAACCAACCCCCCTGTAGAGTTGTGGTGGCCAGAGAACTGTTGCAACTAATGTAATGATCACTCTGATGCTCTACAATCTTTGTTTGAGCATGTCCACTGGTGTCATGACTTTCCCCCCAAAGCTTTTACATCCTCTCACACAAATCTGTGCACAAGCCCCAAACATCTACACACATGCAAAAGGCAAAAGGCACAGACTGTAGAGATGATGTCTAAAGAAATCCATGCATGTTTATTTTGTTTTAATCCCCTTGAATGAAATGGTTTAGTTGAGTTGAGCAGATAATGATGCAGGTCCAGACTCTGGTGGTGGTTTGGCTTTTCTTTCTGCCAGGAGGTTCAAATAAGAGAAGACGACTTTCACCTTTAAAACCGTCTATGGAGACACTGATGTCCTTTCCTGTTACTTCATAGCTGGGAGACATCACACACACACACACACACACACACACACACACACACACACACACACACACACACACACACACACACACACACACACACACAGACTTACATCACAGGTGTGTTTCACCTCATCGACAGCGTACTTTGCCTTGTAGTGCTCTGTAGGAAAGATCCTGTCAACACACAAACACACAGGTGGTGAAGAAAAGAACAACAACATTTCAACAAAGTGAATAAAGAGAGAAGAGCAGTGAGATCTGATCACGTATCTCCTGACTGACCATCAGCTGACGACAGACTGAGCTTTTAGATCAGAGAAGTTGTTTCAGCAGCATCACATCATTCACATCTTTGTAACTGTGTAACACAATCTGCCGCGTGCAGCGATCAGCTCGTCGTCAGGTTTTCAAAGAAAGTAGACAGATGTGTAAATGACTAATTGTTCCTCTGCAAGTTGTTGTTTTAGAATTTCACAAGAGGATTAAAAATGTCCAAGAAATCTGATCAGATTTCATCTTTTTTACCCTTAGACAAATGAACTTTGGAAAAACATAAGTGTGGTCATATGTTTCAAGAATTTTGGTTTCCATTACTTTCAGGTTTGGAGGAATTTTCTAAAGGGGACTTCTGATTGGTTGAGCCCTGAATCGGTGCCCTGTAGAGCAGGGCAGACCGTAATATTAAATATAGCCTATGTATCAAACAAAAAAAGAAGAAAGAAAGAAACTGTACGAGTCACCCCATCATTGATATTGTTTCAGGATGGATATTTTTGTTGTTGTATCCTTTTTGTTAATTTATTGGATATAAAAACATATATTAAAAATAAATAAATAAAAAATGTCCAAGAAAATTAATCAACACATACATCTAAATGTATTGTGTAGCTTGTGCACTGAAAATACTAAAGGGCATTTGTATCACTGAGGTGAAATTTATATAGATTAGATTAGATTATACTTTATTTCATCCCCGAAGGGAAATTCATTCATCACAGCAGCATTTAACAAAGGAAATAAAAACAAGACAAATAACAAAATACACAATTCATAAAAAAAATACTTAAAGAAAAAGAAGACAAAGGGAGAAAGTGCTACGGTGCTCTCTACTTGCTGGGCAAAGTAACAGATTAAAACAAATGCTTGCTGGTAGACAACTATGGATAAAAAACAATTTAAAGTGCCTGGGAGATTTCAAAAAAGAAGTGCGACAGACATTACAAATTAAATAGAACTATTAAAAAAGTCTAACTGACATGATAAAAGACCTGCGGAAACGCTCTGTTTTGCACTGAGGGTGTCTCAGCCTGTTGCTCTCGTATATATACTGTCTGAATATGATATATAATGAACTAATCTGATACAAATATGATTCTGCTGTTTGACATGGCCAACAGTTGATGCTTGTTGGCCATGGAGGATTAGTGTGACTCACTCTCCCATCCAGGTGGCATAGCTTTCAGGCAGTCTGGGAACAAACAGGATGGATTTCCCCGTGTCCACATCGATGGCTCCATAACAGTCCGGCTCAGTCACTCCGAAGGCCCAGTGGAAGAACGACTCCTACAGAAGTCAGACAATCAGCCAGAACATTAGAGGAGGAAACAGTGAGAGTCAGTTTGAAGAAAGCAGAGTGTCAGCAGCATCTTCTGGTTAGATTATTATTACACAAGAGGAGATGATGCTGTCTCTTATCCAGGGCCGTTGTCTAGGGGAGAAAGGTGATGATAACTCTAGGGGCCCAGCGCCCAGTGGGGCCCATAAAAAACCACAGTAGTCTAATCTTTGTATGACTGATTTATTCTGCGTAAGACCCTGACTAATACTCACAGTACACTGTAAAAACTCTACATCCTTATATTATTTGTCTTATTTCTTGTCCAAATGTCTCATTTCTAGTCAAAACTAATCTCTTTCCACTTAAAATAAGACTCATCACCTAAAAATGTACTTGTTTTTAGATCATTTTCACTTAAAGTCACAATAAGTAGAAAAATCTGCCAGTGGAAGAAAGTTTTTTGTGCTTGTAATAAGGAAGAAAAACTTGCTCCACTATCAGATTTCTACTTATTTCAAGTGAAAATCTGCTTGAAAGAAGTAAAAAGTGTCTAAAAACAAGCTGCTTTTAATGTGATGAGTCTGATTTTAAGTAGAATGAGATTTGTTTTGACTAGAAATAAGACAAATATTCTTGCTAAGATACTTGAGTTTTTGCAGTGTAATGCTGCATTAGCATTATGTGTATGTATGATGTGCCCTGACACTGTAATTGTTGAAAGAAAATTTGAATAACAAAAATAAGATACAAAAAGAAATAAAAGCCAAACCTTCCATCGTCATCCCAGAGTCAAATAAAGACGACTCACCTGCCTGAACAGGAGGTCTGTGTCGGTGCAGTTCCTCTGCTGCTGCTCTCCTCCCTGCAGCACCACCACCGACTTTAACACCGCTCCCTCTGTGGCTCTCAGTCCTCGGCACAGTCGCTGACGGTTTTGGGCAAAAAGGGCAGCGGACACCTTCAGGGTGTCGTTCCCCAGCCAGTAGATGGGTCTGAAGGGGCAGGGAGAGAAATCTGACCCTCACTGTCTCACCATCATTCACTGACTGACATCCTTCTTCAGTCAACTAGTACTTGAATTTGAATTTGAATTTATTTATTTATTCAGGATCGCCCCTTGAGATGAATCATCTCATTTTCGAGGGGGTCCTTCCACAAAAAGATACAATGATACAGTAGCTGTGTTTACATGCGCACATTTTCTTAATCAGATTAAAAACTTGAGGGATCGGAAAATCCGAATCCACTGTTTACATGGGCGCAAAATCAAATAATCCGATCATGACGTGCGTACACATGCACCGAGCTTTATTCAGAATAACAGCATTTTGACATGCAGAGCTGTCCTTTTCCCTAAAACAACAGCAGAAGAAGAGTTGTACTTCCTGTACTACTGCAATAAACGCGAAAGTGGCTCAATTTATCCCATTCAGTAGCCTACTCAAAATGGACCGGCACCAGATTTTAAGAGCTGTTGCTGTTCTCCTATATCGTTATTAAGCCGACTCAGCAACGTGTACTACTGTTCCTGCCATTGATAAATCTCACCGGACCCATGAAAAGTGCGGATGTGAACACGCCATATCCCGCCCTCTATACACCCAAACACAACCATATGGTCAATGCAAAACAGCGCGTGCATATTAATTAGCCATGTGCGCTCTGGAAATTTGGGGAGTTACGTCAGTGGAAGACGGTGAAGACAACGGACAGAGAGCGGGGAAAGAAGCGGGATTACTCTGAAAGCGAGATACACGGCGATATCGGGTCGGTAGGCTACTACTCGCTCTCTTTTTTCTCTCCTCTCGTCAGCTCCAAACTCACTCGTCCACCTGGTTAACTCAGGTGACAGAATAACAAGTCTCAGTAGATCCGTGTGCGCTGCTGCCAGGGTGTTTTTAAACTTAGCAGGTTTGATTCCTGTCGGACGTCACACTGGAGTGTGTAAAAGCAAAAATGAATAGGCTAAATAAATAAGAACCGAGTAGAACTGTGTAGACAGCCGTGTCGCGCTAGTGGGAAAGGATGTAATGATCGGAATAAGTGTTTACATGGACGTCGTTCGGAATAACGATCGGTATAAACCATCCCTCTGGATCGAGCCGAATCCGATCAGAATCTTCCAATTGACGTGTTTACATGACACATTTTTATTCGGATCAGCCCTTTATTCCGAATATTTGTGTCCATGTAAACGCACCTACTGTCAGGTAAAGAAATAAAAAGAAAAACAAATACATTGAAACACATTACAGGACTTACACACACACACACACACACACACACACACAAATAATATAATAATATAATATAATAATAATAAAAATGAAGTAAATAAATAATCAGATAAGAGAATCACACACACTTCAAAACTAGTTTTCAAAGTTTCTAAAACACGTTTCCACAGCTTAGATTTAATATCATACGACTATTTCACACAACCCTAGGTACAGAAAACTGGAATTGTCCATAATTACAGTAGAAAACTAAATTCCTATACACATGTTGGGCTCTTCTGATTGAAGTTCACTACACTGCAAAAACTCTACATCTTACCAAGAATATTTGTCTTATTTCTAGTCAAAACTAATCTCATTCTACTCAAAATAAGACTCATCATATTAAAAGCAGCTTGTTTTTAGACACTTTTTACTTCTTTCAAGCAGATTTTCACTTGAAATAAGTAGAAAAATCTGATAGTGGAGCAAGTTTTTCTTTCTTATAACAAACACAAAAAACTTGTTTCACTGGCAGATTTTTCTGTGTGAAAATGATCTAAAAACAAGTTCATTTTCAGGTGATGAGTCTTATTTTAAGTGGAAAGAGATTAGTTTAGACTAGAAATAAGACAAAAATTCTTGGAAAGATGTAGAGTTTTTGCAGTGTGTGATCTTATGGAGACTTCAGATTCCTGCATCCACAGAGCAGCGAGCTGAGAGCGTTATGGTCTGTGGTCAGTAAATCTGAGCCTGCAGAGGTGGCTGAACCACAGAGAGGAAGACATCCACCACATTGTAACAGAGAGGTCTCGGTCTGTGGCTGTGTCCTTAGAGATAAGATAAGAAACACAACATATCTGACTCAAAGGTTAATCCAGAACCTCACAGGATTTCTGTATGGTTGACTGACATTCCAGGTGGAAGTGAGACGCCAGGTTGCCTATAGGGAGCTGATAAATGCTGTTACTGATGGAGAAAACACAAACATGATCTGAAGTGAAATCCCAAGCCTCACTGTGTCAGTGATCTGAACCATGTATTAAACGTGAGGTTACGTTGTGGAGACACAGTCCACAGTTTTGCACTGGAGTACAGTATATAACATGGTAACTAGGGATGTCACCATTATAAGTTTTCTTGGTACGATTATTGTCAGAGAAATAATCACGGTGCTACGATTACCACGATTATTATAGACTACATTAATTAATTTCACAACACTATGAATGTGTAAAATCAAATATAGTCAAAATATAACTACATTACTCATTGTTTACACAAAATATTTCAAGTAGTATCTATAAATATATGACCAATTCTTAACCCCCAGGGGAAGTGTTTGAAATATTCAGGTCATAAATTGTCGTTTCTACCAAATGTTTGTGTTTATTTTAATCGTTTTTTGTTCTGTTTTGCTTTTTTTTTTTTAATTAAAAATGACACGCTAACATTTAAATTCCTACCAATTCAATGTTACGTTAGTTAAATGGACCAGTATCTGAGCATTCACCTTTATTTTGGTGCAACATCAGCCGATACGGTTCCAACATCACATTTTTCAGAAAGTGACGGTATTTAGGAATCTTTATGATTAAAGGGATAGTTCACCCTAGAATGATATTTCGCTCATTATCTACTCACCCTCATGTTGACTAAGGGCTGGAAGAGTCCACCGTCCCTTCTCTGAGTTACAGGGGGTCTCGGCGTAGCAGTGCATTTCAATGCAACGGTTGCAAAGGGACACCAGAGCTCTTCGTAAAAAAACACACACAAAAAAACATCCAAATACCTCCATGATGCTCGTATGTAATGTCCGTCTTGTGCTGAAGCCCCAAATTGCGTAATTGTCCCGAAAAAAATTAAATAAGTCTATATTTTAAGCTTGTTTGTAGCGGAAGCTTCTCGAAGCTCCTCTTCCTGGTCCGTCCAAATCTCGCGTGATTTGCGCCGGCGTCAGTGCGGTTACTGCGAATCACGCGAGATTTGGACGGACCAGGAAGAGGAGCTTCGAGAAGCTTCCGCTACAAACAAGCTTAAAATATAGACTTATTTAATTTTTTTCGGGACAATTACGCAATTTGGGGCTTCAGCACAAGACGGACATTACATACGAGCATCATGGAGGTATTTGGATGTTTTTTTGTGTGTGTTTTTTTACGAAGAGCTCTGGTGTCCCTTTGCAACCGTTGCATTGAAATTCACTGCTACGCCGAGACCCCCTGTAACTCAGAGAAGGGACGGTGGACTCTGATAATTCTTCCAGCCCTTAGTCAACATGAGGGTGAGTAGATAATGAGCGAAATATCATTCTAGGGTGAACTATCCCTTTAAATAATTGTGGCGTTTAATAGTTTTTGCAGTTTTTGCAGTGTAATGCTGCATTAGCATCAAAACAAAGAAGGCTAAATAAAAAACGATAATACATACGTAGTCTAAGAAAAAAAAAGGAAAAGTTAGGGGGAGGGGCCCATTTAGTATTCTTTAAGGGGGCCCAGAACTCCTAGCAACGGCCCTGGTGCTCGACTTGACACTGAACGCAGCAGCAGGAATAGCTTCTGACAGGTCTGGTCTTCACTTTAACAGGAGAAAGTTTAGACCTGAAACCACAGAGCTGAACACATGGTTTTAATTGACACAGTGTAGTAACTCTATATCTCCATGACAACTGATTGACTGTCCCGAGACCCCAGCGAAGTGACGTCTATAGATACAGTACAGGTCAAAAGTTTGGACACACTCAATGCATTTCCTTTATTTTCATGACTATTTACATTGTAGATTCTCACTGAAATTCCACTAATTGCGCTGTGACTTGGTAAATCATGAAAACAGAGTTTGTACAGGTAGTTACCCAGTGGAGAATCAGAGGAGGAAACTCACTGTGGTGCAGCAGCCATGTTGGGTCCAGGTCCAGGTCCAGGTCCAGGTCCAGACTGGAGTCAGCCAGCCCACACGTTGTTTTAAGGTGCGCGCATATACGGCACATTACGGCAAGAGCCAGAAAGCAATGCCCCCGAAACGTCTGATGTTGCATTTCAAAATAAAAGCCAGCCTTTCAAAATAAAAGCCTTGAACACTGCATTTGTGTACCTACATTTACAGTATCGTTAAAAAAAACTTGCTAGTTATTACTGTACCATTCCACTTCAGACTGATAGTAGGCTACTCGACCTGAAGATGACACCCAGAAAGAATCAGACCAATCTGATGTGGAATTTCAGAATAAAAGCCCTCTGAACTTTAATATTTTTAAGTGCTTTGTGTACATTTACAGTATCTGTGTACATTTATATATTATCGTTTTTTATTTAGCCTTCTTTGTTTTGATACTAATGCAGCATTACACTGCAAAAACTCAAGTATCTTACCAAGAATGGCGTTGCTAACGGGAGGAGTGCAGAGAGTCTCCTACTGCAATTAAAGTAGTTAGGGGCTATTTGGAGATCATACAACCCCACTTTAAAAATAATTATACTATCCCTTTAACTCTTGTTAGTGAGAATGAACTCTTTGAAAGCAGCTGCAGTGATGTGCTGCTTTTAGGGGTTAGGGTTTCCTTCTCTGACAAACACAGCTTGTGTCCAATAGGATTTTAGAAAAAGACCTGAAAGTAACCAGTACTTTTCAGCCGTACTACTAATTAACTCCAGTAAAAGTTAAAAATACTTGTCTTGGAAATGTATTCAAGTAGAGTAATAAGTACCAAAGAAATCTAATACTCAAGTAAAGTACAATACTAAAGTAGGCTACAGTACTAAAGTAAATGTACTCTGTTACTGTCACCGCTGCACTGGACTGAGACTAAAACTAAATCTAGAAATAGCTGCCTACACCAACACTAAAGAGAAAAAAGGACATTTCAGACATTTCACACTTCTTTATTTTTAGTGTTCACAGTTTTAACATTCGTCTCTTCACAATGCCGAGACACGACACAACAACAACATTGTCTTTGGTTTGTCATCATCACACGGACTGCACCTTTTTATTTATTTAAAGTCGTCCAAACATCCGGAAGATGAGGAACAAAAAGGCAGAAGCTGTGAATTACCGTAACCTGAACGCACCACGGGAACCAACAAACAGGTCATAGCTTAATGTAGAAACCTACCAGCAGCAGTTTAAAGGAGGACGACGTGTCATCAGCGACCAATCACAGAGCTTCGTTTCTCTCTTTAAAGGGATAGTTCAACATGTTGGCAAATTGGCCCCTAATTGGGCCATAATAATCCCTATAGTCATAGCAGTAGGTTTGTTACCTTTAATTGTCGGTGCAAGCTGTTTTTAGAACGGCGGAGCAGAGCCGTGAGCTGCTCAGAGCTACGCTACGGAGGCTCATTATGGGATTTCTTTGTTGGTTTCCCTCATCAAACTCATCAAATACACAATCCAACAACTCCACAACGCTCTGGTGGACAAGTTGTGAGCTGCACATTCACCACGCTATGAGATAATAACACAACGTTACCACACAGAGTTGTTTTAGAGGGAAATACAGAGACTGTTGATGAAAAACTGTCCCTGAAGGCAACGTGCATCAGCTGTTTTGCATGAATTTCCCTCTAAAACAACTCTGTGTGGTAACGTTGTGTTATTATCTCATAGTGTGGTGAATGTGCGTTGTGGAGTTGTTGGATTGTGTATTTGATGAGTTTGATGAGGGAAACCAAGAAATCCCATTAACCTCCCATTAGCGTAGCTCTTAGCAGCTGAGCGGCTCTGCTCCGCCGTTCTAAAAACAGCTTGCACCGACAATTAAAGGTAACGAACCTACTGCTATGAGTATAGGGATTATGGCAATGGGCCGATTTGACTAAATGTTGAACTATCCCTTTAATGGTTGAAGGAGAAGAACTGGTTTTACTGGTTGGTCTGATGACGGTCGTGCTGCTTTAGTGTGAACGCGTTCCCTTTTCCCTTTAGTTTCCTGGTGAGTTCGACCATCAGGAGCTTTAATTAAATAACTCAATTAGCTAATTTAATTAAATTTAATTAAACTCATTCTTCAGCTCGTCACATTTATCTTGTGCGTTAGTGGGTTCATGTATTTTTGGCTTGTTGGCAAATAAACTCATCGATTGTCACAAAGCCGACGTGTTATTTATCATTAGTTACTTTAATGATCTTTTTTTTTGTGCAAGTTGTTAATTAGCTGCGTTTTATTCAGCTAATAAGCCGACCTGAGTCTGTTTTTAGGTTTCTGATGATGTCATTGTTGTATTTTACGTAAGCTAAGCGTGTTGCATTCACGTAAAAAAAAAAAAAAAACCTTCGGGATAAAAATAAAGTTCATTTTTCTGTTTTTCGTTGTAATTCTTTTTCTGATTTAACGAGATTTCAAAATAAAAGCGCTACGTCAGACTGAGGTGATGCCTGAAATCTTGTTAACTCAGATTTTTTTTTTCCAAGTGAATGCGATACGCTTATATTTAGATTAATAAATCAATAATCAGATTGATTATTTGCAGATGTTCAGCATAAACATGAATTAATTTGTAGTTAAACTTGTTAACGTTGATTAAGCCGTCTACAGTTACGAGTCTTTGAGCTAATTTCAAACAAAAACAAACGACAGTCGTGAGCAGAATCAGTCACTTCATGTTTAAAAAGAATAAACTGAGACGTTGTGGTTCAGCTTATGGGCTGGTTGGCCTGCGAGCTAGCAACAGTTACCAATCAATCAATCAATCAATCAATCACTGAATCCCTTGTTATTAGTTATTGATGATCAGTGTCAGGGTGGAGAGAAGTTTGTTCCTTTATTATTCAATCAAATTGAACAGATTTGAAACCAAAAGAGAGATTTGAGAGCAAAAGAGAGGAAGTGGCAATCAAAAAGACAAAACAGAACAGGTTGCAATTGTAAAAAAAATAATTTTGAGAGCATATTTCTTCAACTTCAATCAAAACTAATCTCTTTCCATTTAAAATGAGACTCATCGCCTAAAAATTAACTTGTTTTTAGATCATTTTCACTTGTTTCAAACACATTTTTACTTGAAATAAGTAGAAAAATCTGCCAGTGAAAGTAAGTTTTATGTTCTTGTAATAAGAAAGAAAAACTTGCTCCACTATCAGATTTTTCTACTTATTTCAAGTGGAAATCTGCTTGAAAGAAGTTTTTAAAAAAAAGTGTCTAAAACAAGCTGCTTTTAATGTGATGAGTCTTATTTTAAGTAGAATGAGATTTGTTTGGACTAGAAATAAGACAAATATTCTTGGTGAGATGTTGAGTTTTTGCAGTGAGCGTCAGTTTAACGTTTATAAGTAAAAACATACGACCTCTTTGCTTTCAAGCTAAAAACTTTTGCTTGCAAATTCAAAAGTTTTGCTTAATGTGCATTCAACTGCACGTGATGGACGGGGCCGACGCTGGTGGACGAGAGAAGATGGAAAATGGCTGCATGTTTTTACTTACAAATATTAGTTTTGACTGAAGTTGAAGAAATATGCTTCAATTCATTTGGTTGCAACCTGTTCTGTTTCGATCTCAAAACTTTTTTTTTTTGATTGCCACTTCCTCTCTTTTGCTCTCAAATCTTAGCCTGACGCACCAGACTACATCATCAACATGTCTAGTCTGCAACGAGCGGTAGACCTCAAAGAGATTAATGCTGCCGCTAGGGGGCAGATATATTTCTATAGGCTACTCAAATCTCTCTTTTGGTTTCAAAACTTTTCTATTTGATTGAATAATAAAGGAACAAAACAAACTTCTCTCCATAAAGCAGAGGTTTTGGTTTGTAGCTGCTCTGAGTTTATTTATCCTCCAGCTGAAGCTTCATCAGACTAGAGCGCTGGAAAAGAGAGTAACGACACCACCATTGACTCCCGTGGTAAGGGTTTAAGGGTTTAAGGGTTTAAGGGTTTAAGGGTTTAAGGGTTTTGCGCCCCTAGTGGCAGGATGTGGGTATTGCAAAAGCGCCCAGAAAACCCATTCACTGTTTTTAGGTGTCTTGGTCATATCAGATTATACTTAGAATTTGTTTATTACAAAATGTAGATTGAAACATTCATGTAGAAAACTGTTTTTTTTACTCTCCTATGTGTTAATGTTTATCTGTAAAGGATCCTCAATGATGCTATTAACGTGGGTGATCTATAAATGTCCTTAAATGATTGAAAACACCACACTGCTCATTCACCAACAATGCAGAGATGTCAGTTCTTTTGCAAAACCCATATTCCTCCACCAGGAGGCGCTGCCATTGAACCGATGCTGTCCTTACTCTCTGTTACAGAGCTCTAATTCAGACGTCGTTGAGTTGAGTTGAGTTGAGGAGGAGCTGATGGGAGTTCTGGGATGTCCCACGCGGCTGCGGGGACAGCGAACGCACCACGGGGCTCAGGTCAGGTCAGTACTCTGGCAGCATCTCGTCGTCGTCGTAGTCCATGATGCTCAGCTCGTGTCTCCGCCGCCGCACGGCCAGGGTCAGGTCGGCCGCGGGAGGAGGAGGAGGAGGAGGGAAGGGGGCGTGGCCTGAGCCAGAGGGGGCGTGGCCTAAAGCAGCAGCGGGCTCAGGCTTCCAGATGGCAGCGGGAAGAGGAGAAGAAGGAAGAGGAGAAAGACTCTCTGACTGCTCCTCCTCTTCCTGTTCCTTCTCCTCCTCCTCTTCTTCCTGATGTTGTAGCCCCGCCCCCTCCTGTGGCCCCGCCCCCTCCTCCTCAGGCCCCTCCAGCTCAGGCCCCGCCCCCTCCGCGGGGCCAAACAGCCGGCGCGCTCGCTGCTCCAGGAAGGAGCCGACGGCGAGGGGGGAGTCGATGGGGGAGGAGGAGGAGGAGCAGGAGGAGGAGGAGGGGAGGAGCAGCGGAGAGGTGGACAGCGCCTCCACTCCTCCGTTGATGATCCCGACAGAAGGAGGAGGAGAAGGAGAAAAGGAGGAGGAGGAGAGGCGCTGAGCGACCGGCAACGCCGCGCTGCCGCCGTTCGTCCTGAGGAAGACAGAGACAGAGACAGAGACGTGTTGATCAAGACAAACAGAAAACGTACAAAAGCACTGCATGTCCATATGACGGTTGAGACGGTTGTGTCGGCCTCTGCAGCTACTAAAACTACATTTGCGGGTAATCTACTAAGAGTAACTGCTAGGGGTGTAACGGTATATGTATTCGTCCCGTGCCGTCACGGTTCGGTGCACACAGTCACACGACGAATACGTCTGAGTGAATATTAAAAAAAAAAATTAAAAGTCGAGTCCTCACTCGAATCCAGGTGGCGGTAATGAGCCTCGAAGCTGCCTGCAGCGTCATAACAGATGAAGAAGAGAAGTGATGAGAGAGTGAAGAGAGGAGGAGAGCTGCTGCTTCATTCATGTCACTGTGGCTTCTCAACAAGGCGGCGGCGGCGGCGGCTCGCGACCATAGACTGTGTGAAGCAGCTCGCGACTGGTCCACCGGACAAAGTCCGCCGGCGATGTTTCACAGATGCGCGGTGCGTCGCTAGAAACGCATCAAACACGTAGCGCATGTTCAACCCGATATGTCAATCACTGGTGCAGGAAGAAGACAACTTGTGTGTAACAACTTATCCCGCTGCTTTTAAGCCTCTTGACATGAACACAGACCAGAAACATCACCAAAGCAACTGGCATCTAGTCTAAATTAACTGTGTAAACCAACATTGATGTTAGTTTCTTGTTTTGTTTGTAGGCTAATAGTTGTCAGTTGTCAAGTGCAAGTTTTTTTTTCCTCTAGAATTAATGAATGGCATGATAACACTCCTAATGCACTTCTTTAATTTTATATTCTATATATATATTTTTTTTTTCAAGACAGATTTTAGTTTTACATTCATTAGTGTCTATTGTACCGAAACCGTACCAAACCGTGACCTCTGAACCAAGGTACATACTGAACCGTGACTTTTGTGTACCGTTACACCCCTAGTAACTGCCTAAATAACAGCACGTGCAAACCGCAGGATTGAAATGACAGTTTTATGCGTTGTACTCGTTGTCCACCACGGAGAGTGTGTAAACATATTGTTGATCTACAGTAAAGAAGAACCGTGGGAGAATATCTGAGAGAAAGTAAATGCATTGATAGTCAATCATCAGACTGGAGGTGTGCGCTACGGCACAGCGCTACGGCGCAGAGCTCGGGCCACACTCTGATTTAAAAGCCCGGGTGAGAGGGGGTCAGAGACGAGGTGAAAGTAGAGGTGAGGTCTCGGTCCCGGACCCGGAGCTGAGCAGCCAGGTACTGGAGAGGGAGGTTAGGATCGCACCGTGGGCGCTGCACGGCTGCGTAACGGCGCTTCAAACACACTGCTACAGCAGCTGCAGTGACCCAGAGAGATGAAAGAACTTTTACCACGGCATTAACTAACTCATCGTGTTAGCGGCTCCAAGTCGACCTGTCTGGTAGATATGAATCCAGTGTTTCCCCCAGAAAATGTGTTAGTTAAGGTGGTGTCTGTCCTGTTGGCGGGGGGGGGGGTTCGGCGCCGTATAAGTTTCGCTTTCACCACGCGCTGCTGTTATGCATGCGCGCTTCTCTGTGGTGTGTATGTGTCGGAGAGGATGCGGAGATGAATGAAGGCGCTCGTCCGACGGGGGGGGGGGGGGGGGGGCGGCGGCGGCGAATATCGCTACATTTTAATTTTTTTAAGAAGTTAGTTTAGGCGGCAGCGCTTTCCTGTTAAGGCGGCCGCCTTAACAGGAAAGCGCTGCGGGAAACCCTGGAATCATGTTTTCCTTTTGTTTTATGTGTTCTTTTTGTAAACATGAGAAACCTTCTATTATGTACTCTGCTACTGCTGCTGATTATCACCTCCTTTACAAAGTATTAAATCCAGATGCAGTCACAGTCCCCGCGGCCACGACTCAGAAGTTTTCACACGTCTTTATGAAAATGCGTTGCAACGCGCGTTACTTAGATTGTAACAGGTAAAATATTACCAAAATTTTATTTGTAATGCGTTATATTACCTCGTTACAGCAAATAGCAATACATTACTGTAATTTAGTTACTTTTGTAACGCATTACTCCCAACACTGGTAATTTAACAAAGTTACACACGTGGTTGTTGTGTAACTTTGTGTTTGTTGTGTGTTGCTCTGATCTGCCGACACGGTTCTGACATCATCTGTTTTTGCAAAGTGACGGTTTTTAGGAACCTTTATGATTTAATAACGTTTAATTAATTGTGAAAACATGTAACAGTAACATCACAGCAGGTGTGTGTGTGTGTTACCTGCTGTTGTCCTGAGTGGGCGTGTCCAGGTGGATCTGGCTGTACAGGTGAAGCATCTCAGTCTGCAGGTTCTGAGTCACTCTCCTCAGAGCCACACAGCCGCTCTCACAGGCCAACAGCTCCGCCCTGCACACACACACACACACACACACACACACACACACACACACACACACACACACACACACACACACACACACACACACACACACACACACACACACACACACACACACACACACAAACATATGGTCAGGTGAAACATCTTGGTCATGTGATCACAGACAGGCTGACATGTTTCCTCAGTGTTGTATGTTCTATGTTTCTATGTTCAAGCAGATGTAGTGACACTGAAATGTTGAACGACTCTCTGAGAATTGACGTAAAAAGGCCCAGATGGTTGGAACGTTACCACACAGAGTTGTTTTAGAGGGAAATACAGAGACTGATGATGAGAAACTGTCGTGCATCAGCGGTTTTACATGAATTTCCCTCTAAAACAACTCTGTGTGGTAACGTTGTGTTATTATCTCATAGCGTGGTGAATGTGCAGCTCACAACTTGTCCACCAGAGCGTTGTGGAGTTGTTGGATTGTGTATTTGATGAGTTTGATGAGGGAAACCAAGAAATCCCATAATGAGCCTCCTGTGTAGTGTAGCTCTGAGCAGCTCACGGCTCTGCTCCGCCGTTCTAAAAACAGCTTGCACCAACAATTAAAGGTAACGAACCTACTGCTATGACTATAGGGATTATGGCAATGGACCAATTTGACAAAATGTTGAACTATCCCTTTAAATAGTGTTGTTCTATCTGTCTGTGCTGAAGTCGCTACAACTAGAGGAGTCTGATCTCAGAGGAAAGTTCCTGTGCAGGTGTGTTTAAACATTCAGGTATTGATCAGTTATCAGCTGCTGTTCTTCTCAACAGTTAAAGGGATAGTAGCATTTTTTTAAAGTGTGGTTGTATGATCTCCAAATAGCCCCTAAGTACTTTAATTGCAGTAGAAGACTCTCTGCACTCCTCCCGTTAGCAACGCCAGCCCATAATAGCCCTGCCCAGAGATTTACAACATACAGTGTTGTGAATGGACCCAAAGAAACGGCCTATTTTCACGGCCTAAAAGAGGTTTTACCTGAAAAAAAATACACAGTTCCATTGTTCACTATAATATAATTTTTTCCAGCCCTTCAAAGTGCAGGAAAAACACAGTTTTTATTTGGACCTAACCAACTCACGTATCCCTCCGCCCAGGGTTAGCGCCCGCCGATCAGCAGTTGGTTAGGTCCAAATAAAAACTGTGTTTTTCCTGAACTTTGAAGGGCTGGAAAAAATTATATTATAGTGAACAATGGAACTGTGTATTTTTTTTCAGGTAAAACCTCTTTTAGGCCGTGAAAATAGGCCGTTTCTTTGGGTCTGTTCACAACACTGTATGTTGTAAATCTCTGGGCAGGGCTATTATGGGCTGGCGTTGCTAACGGGAGGAGTGCAGAGAGTCTTCTACTGCAATTAAAGTACTTAGGGGCTATTTGTAGATCATACAACCCCACTTTAAAAATACTACTATCCCTTAAAACATTCAGGTATTGATGAGCAGTTAAATACTGGACCGGGACCAGGACCAGGACCGGGGCTCTGACCTGCTCTGGGCCTTGCAGTCCTCCAGCAGCTTCTTCTGGTCCAGGATCAGCTGGTCTCTCTTGGCCAGCTGGTTCTCCAGCTCTGCTATCCTGTGATTGGCCGCTTCCAGCTTCTGGCGCTGCTGCACCTCACTGTCCTTCAGCCGCTGGAACTCCTTACCCACACTGCACTGCAGCATGGACGCCTCCTACACACACACACACACACACAGGTCAGCCTTTTTATTTATTTATTTAAGGAGGACAGTGCACGTTAATGAACATAATAAAATGTAAAGGTGCCAGTGTTAGCCAACAGACTGTAGTCCTCCTGGCAAGGTGTTTAAAGCCATTAAAATAAACACAAGGACATAACAACACAATTCATAAAACAGGAAAGAAACACATAGAACAAACACATGTATCCAACAGACATGAAAACTACAAAGAGAGACAATTAACATGACACTATTATAAAACACAAACAGAAACAAGAAGTGTAGTGCAACTTAAAGGGACAACGAGGAGTTTTGTTTCCACACTACATGTATGAGCCTCCGCACCGTGAAATTCTTTGACCGGTGCAAGACAGACTCATGTTTTCATTAATCAAGAATTAAAGTCAGAGGTTGGAAGACGATCACATACCGTCGTAGTTCCCACCATAAACGGAGATTCGGCGGCGTTATTCTCATGACTCGCCACGAAACCGAAAGTAAAGAAACGCTGGTCGGCTCGCCCAGCATTTCCACCACCACTAATAATAACAAAATAACCATAGAGACAAAACCATAGATTTATCTAAAATGGACCATTAACAAGTGGTAACGGAGATTCATCCACTTTAATATGAGACTTTTTTATTGTCGCAGAATTTTTCGTTCTGCCGACGGAGAAACTCCTGGTTGTCCCTTTAATAGATTTAGGTGAGATGGACTATTTATATAGATGGATGGATGGATGGATGGATGGATAGATGGATAGATGGATAGATGGATAGATGGATAGATGGATAGATGGATAGATGGATAGATAGATAGATAGATAGATAGATAGATAGATAGATAGATAGATAGATAGATAGATAGATAGAAAAAGATGGACTATTTATGATGGATAAAATGGATGAAGATGCAACAATGCAAAGACCAGAACAGGGTTTCTTGATGGAGTTGTGCTAGGATGGGTTGAGAACACAACGAAACCAAGTATAATACAGTGTAATAAAGTGCTTGTGTGTGTGTGTGTGTGTGTGTGTGTGTGTGTGTGTGTGTGTGTGTGTGTGTGTGTGTGTGTGTGTGTGTGGTCTCACCGTGCCGTGGCCCCCCCCCCCTCCCTCCAGCTGGAGGCTCAGAGCTCTGTTGGCTTCTCTCAGCAGGACGAGCTGCTGGTTCAACAGGAACATCTGCTGCTGCTGCTGCTCACTGCTGCACAGCTGCTCACACACACACACACACACACACACACACACACACACACACACACACACACACACACACACACACACACAACCACAGAGTTACACGTGCTATGAGCGTCCACCACCAGGGGGCTCCACCTGTACATTCATCACATCAACACGGCCTTTTTCCCTTTTAACTCATTGAGTGCCAACCACGTAATTTCTCGTTTTTCGTTCCCATGCGTTGAGTGCCAAAAACGTAATTTTACGTTTTTTGCTTTTTTTTTAAATTATGAAAATAGACACTTTAATACACATTATATGTAAATTTGGGGACTCTACGACGAGGAGAACTGAAATAGATGACGATCAAAGTCACATGACAGCTCATGATCTGGAAGTTTTTATCATAACTCGGCTTCTGCAAACGGAGTTCTGCATGCAGATGCAGCGCAGCTGCTCCGCAGCTGCTCTGCTCTCACCCGCGCTGCTGCTCCAGCTGCTCGAGCTGCTCGGAGCTGAACCAGGAAGCTCTCAGCCGACAGTCCGCCCGGTCTTCAGCTGGAGCAACACCGTGTCCTCCCCAAAGTCCTCCCGCGGTAAAATCTGATGGTCTCTGGGCCAAAGCAGACCGGCATCACCGACCCGAACCACAGAAGGACCGCGACCACCGGCGGGACCGGTGTTCCCGAGCCGCGGTGGCCGACTGACCCTCACGCTCCGCGGCTAGAGGCTGTGACACGGCACGGTGCGTCTGTGTTATTGTTGTTTAGTGGCGCCCCCCCCGCCCCCGATGGTGGTTTTGTGAATAGAACAACAATTGTTGTATATATTTATCTTATACGAGCCCTTTGATCCAGAAATGCGAGTGTCAGAAGAGCGACAGACACAAACAGAGCACCTTTCATAAAAGACGCTCTATCTCCTTTTCTAGAAAAAAAGGAGGGATTTTGGTGAAACCCAGCCATGTTTAGCGTGACTTTTCTCAGGAACGGAGGCACGTAGAAACAAACGGTTTGTGGCCACTTGAAGCATTAAGTTTCACCTTTCAATTGAGCCACAGTATGTGTTGGTGGCAATAATATAGAATACACTGTGGCTCTACAAAAATCGTCAAAAATGGTCTAAATTGCCGGTACACTTGACTAAAACTTTGGAAAGGAGCGCGGCACTCAATGAGTTAACTTTTGGGAATTGTGTTTTTTACCCTCTACTCTTATTATACAACCAAAACACTGAGTTTTTAGTGTTAATGACTAAAATGTTCACAAATTAAATAGAAATGACTTTAAATCTACTGAGGTAACAAACAAACAACACTTTTCCTCCAGACTTTAAAGGGGACATATTATGCAAAACTCACTTTTCCATAGCTTTAGTGTGTATTTGCCTCCTCACCCCTTAGACGTCAGTTTTGACAACTACGTCAACATTTTGTAAACTGCCATAATCTGAAAATGTGTCTCTTAACTCATTGAGTGCCAACCACGTAATTTCTCGTTTTTCGTTCCCATGCGTTGAGTGCCAAAAACGAGATTTTTCGTTTTTTGCTTTTTTTTTTAAATTATGAAAATAGACACTTTAATACACATTATATGTAAATTTGGGGACTCTACGACGAGGAGAACTGAAATAGATGACGATCAAAGTCACATGACAGCTCATGATCTGGAAGTTTTTATCATAACTCGGCTTCTGCAAACGAGTTCTGCATGCAGATGCAGCGCAGCTGCTCCGCAGCTGCTCTGCTCTCACCCGCGCTGCTGCTCGAGCTGCTCGGAGCTGAACCAGGAAGCTCTCAGCCGACAGTCCCGCCCGGTCTTCAGCTGGAGCAACACCGTGTCCTCCCCAAAGTCCTCCCGCGGTAAAATCTGATGGTCTCTGGACCAAAGCAGACCGGCATCACCGACCCGAACCACAGAAGGACCGCGACCACCGGCGGGACCGGTCTTCCCGAGCCGCGGTGGCCGACTGACCCTCACGCTCCGCAGGGAGAAGCTGTGACACGGCACGGTGCGTCTGTGTTATTGTTGTTTAGTGGCGCCCCCCCCGCCCCCGATGGTGGTTTTGTGAATAGAACAACAATTGTTGTATATATTTATCTTATACGAGCCCTTTGATCCAGAAATGCGAGTGTGAGAAGAGCGACAGACACAAACAGAGCACCTTTCATAAAAGACGCTCTATCTCCTTTTCTAGAAAAAAAGGAGGGATTTTGGTGAAACCCAGCCATGTTTAGCTTGACTTTTCTCAGGAACGGAGGCACGTAGAAACAAACGGTTTGTGGCCACTTGAAGCATAAAGTTAAACCTTTCAATTGAGCTACAGTATGTGTTGGTGGCAATAATATAGAATACACTGTGGCTCTACATAAAGAGTCAAAAATGGTCTAAATTGCCGGTACACTTGACTAAAACTTTGGAAAGGAGCGCGGCACTCAATGAGTTAACTTTTGGGAATTCAGTTTTTTACCCTCTACTCTTATTATACAACCAAAACACTGAGTTTGTAGTGTTAATCAAACACTCAATGAGTTATCAAGCTGTTTTAATTTCAACCGGCTTATTACATCACAAGCCGGGTGATGTGAACATTCAAGCCCTCGCTCCCTCTTTGCACACGAGTCCGTTTTTTTCGTCCGAAATTGCCGCACGTCAAAAAATAAATTTGACCTCATGTTGTGTCGATCATGTTTACACACCGAGTCCCAAACTTTCATCTGTCAGTAAAGTTTTCAGAACAGGTTCCATTTAATGCGTTTTTCACATCCATGGAAAAATGTCTTTTGACCAATCACATCAGAGTTTAGAGGCTGGAGAGAGAGAGAGAGAGAGGGAGGGGGGGGGGGGGGGGGGGGGGGGGATCACCGCTGAGTGTGTGTGCGTGCGCCAGCCGCTGTTCACGTGTGTGTGTGTGTCTGTGTGTGTCTGTGTGTGTGAATGCGCCAGCCGCTGTTCAGGATCATGGAAACTGGTCGTCTTCTGTTTACTATGTGAGCTAATGATCAATATCTATCAAACTGGAACTGACATAAACTGTTGAAGTGATGATGATAGTTCCGCTGCTCATTAACAAGCAGATCCCCTCGCTATTTATCGGCTCCTCTCAGGATGGATTCACACTTTTTCTCTTTCATTTCTCTAAGTGAGAGAACCACAAAGTGACGATTTTTGTCTCCCTCTCCGAAATTTGGAACACAAAATAAAAACGCATGCGAATAAAACGCAACGGACTCAGTGTGCAAAGACCTTTAGACTCCGCCCACCGGCCCCTCACCTTGAGTGACAGCTCCGTCAGCTGGTGCTCGGCGTTGTAGGCCTTGTTATTGGCTCCCTGAAGCTCCGCCTCCAGCTCTCTGAGTCTGCTCTGGCACTCCTGGAGCTCGCTCTGCAGCAGCCAATCACAGCACAGGAGGGTTTAACGCAGCCAATCACAACACGGGAGGGTTTAACGCAGCCAATCACAGCACAGCCTCACAGTCCTCCAGAGCAGTGGTTCTCAAACTGGGGTCCGGGGACCCCCAGGGGTCCTTAAGAGGGTTCAAGGGGGTCCCAACTTTTTCTTGAAATGTTACCACTTTTTTCTAGAGAATGTTTAACTTCTTTTTTTTTCTCTGAAATCTTTTTTTCTAGAAAATATTTAACTTTTTTTTTCTCTGAAATCTGTTTTTCTAGAAAATATTTAACTTTTTTTTTCTCTGAAATCTGTTTTTCTACAATTTTTAAGAATTTTTCTTGTTTTAGACATTTTACCACTTTTTCTAAAAAAATTTTGTACAGTTTTCTTTATTTATTTTTTTAGAAATGTAACCACTTTTTCTAAAAAAAAATGTTTGTTTTTTTTAATTTTTTTAGTTTTTGACATTTTACCACTTTTTCTAAATTTTTTAAGCTTTTTTATTTAGAATGTTTCTTTTTTAGAAACTTTTTTTTTTTTAAAAAGGTTACCACTTTTTTCTAGAAAAATTTTAAGTTTTTTTTTCTCTGAAATCTTTTTTCTAGAATTTTTTAACATTTTTTTTTAAGAATTTTTCTTGTTTTAGACATTTTACCACTTTTTCTACAATTTTTAAGTTGTTTTTTATTTTTTTATTTTAGAAATGTTACCACTTTTTCTAAAAATTAAAAAAAAAAAAAAAAAATTAAATTTTTTTTTGTTTTTGACATTTTACCACTTTTTTCAAAAAAATGTAAGCTTTTTTTTCCTCTGAAATCTTACCACTTTTTTCCAGAAATTTCTCTATAATATTTCCAAAAATTCTCGCCATTGGCCCTAAGTACATCGACCAAAAAAGAACGTTTTTTGTTTTGTTTTTTTTAACCTTTATTTAACCAGGCACAATCAATTAAGAACAAGTTCTTATTCGCAATGAGCGTTTTTCAGTCTCAGAACAAATATTTATGTATTTCTGGTGTTTGCTTCTATATTTTGTCCAATGGGGGTCTGTGGGCTAATTTCTGTCAATTTAGGGTCCTTGATGTAAAAAAGTTTGAGAACCACTGCTCCAGAGTGTGTGTGTGTGTGTGTGTGTGTGTGTGTGTGTGTGTGTACCTGCAGCCTCTGGTTGCCTCTCTGCTGGTCCTGGTGCTGCAGCAGCAGCTGCTGGATGTGTGTGTGCAGCTGGTGTGTGTGTGTGTGCGTGTCCTGCTGCAGCGCGGCGTAGCGTCGCTGCTCCGCGTCCAAACTCGACCTCAGAGACCGGAGCTCCAGGTCCTGGACGTCCTGCTGCCCCTTCTGCAACAACACGCCGGTTAACGGGATTTTCAGAGTTTCAGAGTTTCAGAGTCCTCCGTGGCTTCTCTGAGTTACAGGGGGTCTCGGCGTAGCAGTGCATGTCCATATGACGGTTGCAAATGGATACCAACTGTCTTCGTAACAAAAAGACACACCAAAAAACATCCAAATACCTCCATGCTGCTCGTATGTAATGTCCGTCTTGTATCCACCACTTTCCGGAGAATGACGCTGCGTGTGGCCATGACACTCCATTCCACCGTTACTGTATTGTTGATAGCATAGACTGGTTGATAGACATCGGCCGTGACGAATTTATTATAATCATCACCTAATTTTAATGAGAACAATACGGACGAGGTTTTAGCTTTATGTCACATTTTCACGTCACTATATTACCGTTGCGACTACTCTGATGTTTATGAAGTCTATAAAACGAATTGTTGAACAAACATTTTAGATTAGCTGGGCTAACCGTTAGCTGTTAGCCGTTAGCAGTGTCAGTAAACAATAACTCAATAAACGGCCCATGAAAAAGATATGTTTTCCAGCGGATATCCTAGTTCCAACATGACTGAGCTAACTGGAGTAGTTTCATGTCGTGTCCCACAACGGGAGGGTTTTAACAGCTGACGTCCTGCTGTTAGCTTAGCTGCTGCTGTTAGCTGCAGCAGCAGCAAAGCTAACAACTACGACAACCATGACTAATTACAAAAACGTGCACACAGAAATAGTAATGTTTGTTCAATAATTCGTTTTCTAGACTTAACAAACATCAGATTTAGTCAAAAGGGTTTTGGCAGCCCGGAGCCCCCACTTTTGGTACCTACACCGGTGGCTAACGCTACCAGTTAGCCGCTAACGCTACCAGTTAGCCGCTTGGTAGAACTGGTGGCTAACGCTACCAGTTAGCCGCTCGCTAGAATGCTACTAAAACCGACTTCCGTTGTGGTGTGACGTAATGGATCATGGGAAAATAAAGTGGTGGAGCTTCCGCTACAAAACAAGCTTGAAATATAGACTTATTTAATTTTTTTTCAGAACAATTTCTCATGTCGGGGCTTCAATACCAGAGGGACATTACATACGAGCAGCATGGAGGTATCTGGATGTTTTTTGGTGTGTCTTTTTGTTATGAAGACAGTTGGTATCCATTTACAACCGTTATATGGACATGCACTGCTACGCCGAGACCCCCTGTAACTCAGAGAAGCCACGGAGGACTCTGAAACTTCTCCCAGCCCTTAGTCCACATGAGGGGGAGTGTGTGTGTGTGTGTGTGTGTGTGTGTGTGTGTGTGTGTGTGTGTGTGTGTGTGTGTGTGTGTGTGTTACCATGGCGACGGTCTGCTCCTCCAGCGCGGTGGCGTTGATGACGCGGCGCAGCAGCCGGCGGTTCCTGACGGCGTGCTGCTGCCGCTTGAAGCGTTCGTACTGAAGCTGACTGTGGAGCAGCAGCAGCTGACTGCGAAGGCACTGCAGCTCCTCACCCACCGCCGGGGCTGTAGAGAGGTACACACACACACACACACAGAGATACACAGACACACACACACAGAGAGACACACACACACAGAGAGACACACACACAGAGATACACAGACACACACACACAGAGATACACACACACAGAGATACACACAGAGATACACACACACAGAGACACACACACAGAGAGACACACACATACACACACAGACACACACACACACACACACACACACACACACACACACATCACGTCATGTTACTCAGGTACTAGTTTACAGCGGCAGTTCTCAACGTGGCGTCCGGGGACGACCAGATGGTTCAAGATGGTCCTCAACTTTTTTCACTTGTTTCACTCAATTCTACCACTTTTTCTAAAATTTCTTTTGAGAAATTTTACCAGTTTTTAGATTTTTTTTTTCTTTTTAGTCAGGTGAGGCATCAACATTCTCATCATATTAGAGAAACGCACCTGTGCAGGTGAGTGTTAGCATGAGTTAGCATGAGTTAGCACAGAAAAACCAATGGTGCTGATGGAGGAGAGAACAGTTTGGAGTCATTCATGTTCAGATTCTGTTAAACACCAAACAAACAACGAGCAAACAAGAGTCTGAGTCTCTGGGTCTTAGAGTCTGAGTCTGAGGGTGAATTCCAGTCCCCCCTTGGCCCTAACTCTTCGTTTTGTGCGTTCACGTGAAGTGGTGTTGTCCTGGTTCTGGTCCAGACGAGGGTTAGGGGGAAGTGGTCTGGCTATCTGGCCCTTCAAACGGAGATTTTTCAGAGCCACACTTCAAACCGAGGGCTATGACAAGTCTCCCAGAATGCATCTCGCAGCAACCGGCAGCTGTTTTATTGTCACTTTGTTAAATTTTAATATTTTTTCATGCGAGAAAGTAGCTGTTTAGATCCCAATGTGCGGTCGGTTTATCCACATGAGGCTGTTTAGACGTTTGCTCCGATGTTTTTGGGATTCTTTGGCATCCCATCTTCTGGCATTGTTTTTAGGAGATAAATGTTGGTCTCATTGATGAAATGTAACAATTGTGGCAGTAGCATTAATTAGTTTGAATGTAAAGTGAAGCTTCATGTGTGTATTGGACAGAGGAGCAGCGCTGCCTCGGGGCTCTGGAGCCTACGTAGATAAATCACCACATTTACATCAATAAATAAATGTTTTACAATGAACACATCAGTCTGCATCAAATTTTATTTTATTTCATTAAGTTAACGTGGTTTTGAATACAGGATTTGTGGCAAAAGCTCGTCACGAATTGTAGCTCCGTTTCAAGGGGCAAGGGTTAAGGGCTAGGGGTAGGGGTGAGAATTAGAATTGGAATTGGGCATGAGTCTCTGAGTCTCTGAGTCTGAGTCTCTGAGTCTGAGCTGAACAGAAGCAAGCCAGTTGTGAGTCAGTGAGTTGTGTTAGTGAGTTGTGAGTCTGTGTGTGTTAGATTCAGGTACCTTTGGTTTTCATGCTCTGCTGTTTACCTCCAAAATGACTCCGGTCCACCGACTTACTGCCGGTCGACAGCCTGCAACACACACACACACACACACACACACACACACACACACACACACACACACACACACACACACACACACACACACACACACACACACACACACTCTCTGTGACTGTTCAGTCTTCATGTGAACACGCCCGTGAATGTTGTGGGATGTGTGCAATATGTGCTATGTTATGGGATATGTGCTATGCTGTTGGATTAATATGGCTGAGGTGTATTGTTCTTTTTGTTTTTTGTTTTTGTCATTGTGGCCATTAAGGCATTTATGGAGCAGCTACAGAGTCCAAGACAAATTTCCCTGAACAGGACAATAAAGTTTATCGTATCGTATCGTATCGTATCACTCACCTCCTGCTGAGGCGCTCGTGGGCTTTGTGTCCGTGGACGATCAGCTGGTCCAGAACCTCCAGAGGAGACACGGTGGTCTGGTCCTCCTCCCTGTCCTCTTCCTCTCCTCCTCCTCCTCCTCCTCCTCCCCCCACACTGTCCTGCTGCCCCGAGGCTCGCTGCAGCGCCTCCTACAGGGCCAATAACAACAGGACTGATCAATAACAAGACTGTCTTAACAGGAGTTTGTCACATTTGATATTGAAAAAACAAACAAACAAAAAGCTGAAAGGTTGAAAAAACAAAAATAAAGGGGGTTTTGTGCCCAAAAATAAACATTAGACTTGTACAAATGAAATCCGTCTTAAAGGGATACGCCAACATTTTTTTTTTACGTGTCTTGCCTCACTCCCGAGTCCATGACCAGCAGATAGACACCATCCTTTCCACTGTGCGTGCAGTAACAGAGGAGATACGGGCAGAGCTGGCTAATTAGCTTAGCTCAAACACTGGAAGTGTATAGGTAGTGTTAGCCTGCCTCCACCTAAAGTCGCTAATTATCTTAGCTCAAACAAGTGTATGGGTAGTGTTAGCCTGCCTCCACCTTAAGTCGCTAATTAGCTTAGCTCAAACGCTGGAAGTGTATAGGTAGTGTTAGCCTGCCTCCACCTAAAGTCGCTAATTAGCTTAGCTCAAACACTGGAAGTGTACGGGTAGTGTTAGCCTGCCTCCACCTAAAGTCGCTAATTAGCTTAGCTCAAACACTGGAAGTGTATAGGTAGTGTTAGCCTGCCTCCACCTAAAGTCGCTAATTAGCTTAGCTCAAACGCTGGAAGTGTATAGGTAGTGTTAGCCTGCCTCCACCTAAAGTCGCTAATTAGCTTAGCTCAAACACTGGAAGTGTATGGGTAATGTTAGCCTGCCTCCACCTAAAGTCGCTAATTAGCTTAGCTCAAACACTGGTAGTGTATGGGTAGTGTTAGCCTGCCTCAACCTAAAGTCGCTAATTAGCTTAGCTCAAACACTGGAAGTGTATAGGTAGTGTTAGCCTGCCTCCACCTAAAGTCGCTAATTAGCTTAGCTCAAACGCTGGAAGTGTATAGGTAGTGTTAGCCTGCCTCCACCTAAAGTCGCTAATTAGCTTAGCTCAAACGCTGGAAGTGTATAGGTAGTGTTAGCCTGCCTCCACCTAAAGTCGCTAATTAGCTTAGCTCAAACGCTGGAAGTGTATAGGTAGTGTTAGCCTGCCTCCACCTAAAGTCGCTAATTAGCTTAGCTCAAACACTGGAAGTGTATGGGTAGTGTTAGCCTGCCTCCACCTAAAGTCGCTAATTAGCTTAGCTCAAACGCTGGAAGTGTATGGGTAGTGTTAGCCTGCCTCCACCTAAAGTCATCAGAGAAACTCTTTAGCAACTCTAAACGGAAACCGGCGGGCCGATCTTCGTCTCAGAGCTGACAAAACTCTCCGGTAAGGCATCTTGAGCGGTCAAATGCCGCTAACGGGACGAGATCGGTCAAAACGGAGGGTTCAGGCAAAGACACTTTATTTTGGTTCAAGCTAGCTACATCGAGGGTAGGTTAGCTTCTGCACACAAATACTGTAGGAGCCTATAAATTAACATACTCCATGATAAAGTGAACTTAAACCCTTTTCAAAACCTGTACTCGCTGTATGTAAAAAAGGCACATTGCACAATATTTCAAAAAATCGATCGTGATATTTATGTGAATCTTTTTTTCTCTTTCTATTTTTTCTCCCACCCCTTTTTTGTTTACAAACTGCAACGAACAAAACACACACTCTACCTTTAAATGATTGATTATAGATTATCACTGATGGATCACTGACCTGAGTCTTCCTCGTGACGAAGAGCGTGGCGGCGTGAGGCAGAGCCAGGTCGAACAGGGGCTCGTAGGGGGAGGGGGCGGGGCTTCGGTCGTAGGGGGCGGAGCCAGCCTCCTCTGATGGGGTGTGGGGGGGAGGGGGGGTGAAGCTGAGGGAGAGGGGGGAGGGGGGAGGAAGAGGAGGAGGGGGGAGGGGGAGGGAGGAAGAGGAGGAGTCACGACCGCGAGGGGTGGAGGAGGAGGAGGGGGGGGGCAGGGGGCCGTCCTCTGACATCACACCTGCAGACAGAGACCAGCAGTGACATCATCAGACCAGGTGACCAAAATAAAAGTACAGGTAAACTAGGGATGAGCACCTGAGTATCCTAACCTGGTGTTACCCGGGTAACCGAATACTAGGCTAAAATCCTTCGGAGTATGTAGACCACTTTTAAGGACCTTCTATGACACCATGGTGGCATCTGTTGTTTTTTATTCTGTTGTGTGTTGGAGGGGGGGGGGGGGGGCTCGGAAAGGGACAGGAAAAAAATAAACAAGCTGATTAAAAGAGCCAGTTCTGTCTTGTCCAGCCCCCTGGAGACTGTTGAGCAGGTGGGTGAGAGGAGAATGCTGCACAGACTGACTGCCATCATGGGCAACCCCTCTCACCCTCTGCATGGGACGGTGAGCGGCCTGAACAGCTCCCGCAGCAACAGGCTGAGACACCCTCAGTGCAAAACAGAGCGTTTCCGCAGGTCTTTTATCATGTCAGTTAGACTTTTTAATAGTTCTATTTAATTTGTAATGTCTGTCGCACTTCTTTTTTGAAATCTCCCAGGCACTTTAAATTGTTTTTATCCATAGTTGTCTACCAGCAAGCATTTGTTTTAATCTGTTACTTTGCCCAGCAAGTAGAGAGCACCGTAGCACTTTCTCCCTTTGTCTTCTTTTATTTCCTTTGTCAAATGCTGCTGTCATGAACGAATTTCCCTTCGGGGATGAAATAAAGTATAATCTAATCTAATCTACTGTAATAAAAAATAAAATGAGGTCATCATGTCTGACGGACAGAGCGCAGCCGGTGCATAAATGCTCTCTGTCCGTCAGACAGTCACATCACTGACACACAGCGTCGTCAGACTAAATATCAGCTGGATAATAAGAGTAGAGATGGAGTTTAAGATGCTCATACGGGGCAGATGAGCATCTTTATGCCGCGGCGCCTCGGAGGAGAAAACCTTTTTTTCTTTTGTTTTAAATCATTAGCGGTGCTTATTTATTATTTATTATTTATCGCATCGTCTCAGGAAATAACTGAGAAGGTTTCAGAATGTTTGTAAACTGAAAGCAGCAGATTTTCTAACAGACTTGATGACACCTGTCGTCGCCGAGGGAACCACCACAGATTATTGTAAAAGGTTTGAAAGTCCGAGGCTCGATCCAAAAACACTTTTACACAGCAGGAAATCACGTTGCTTGATCTGAAACTGTTTAACGCGACAAAAAGCCGAACCATGGCATGATGATGTAGTTTGATCCGACACTAGACTGACGCTCTAACGTGACGTTTCTTTAATCCGAGGTTAACCGGATAATAGATTCCTAACCGGATAGCAGTTAACCTACTCGGGTACCCGTGCACATCCCTAAGGTAAACACAGCAGACCGTCGTCATCCTCACCTTCACCTTCACAGCTGCTGATGACATCACTCTCTGTGATTGGCTGAACAGTCGACACGCCCTCCAGCTCTGTGATTGGCTGCTGCTGCTGCTTCACCTGTGAGGACGGAGAGAGAGAAACTCCTTCACAATAAAAGCCTGGGCCTGACGAGGACAGAGTCTACCTGAGGTCCCGGTCTCACCTGCGTCTGGCCTCCATCTTGGATCTCCTCAGGCAGCGTCGTCGTCGTCGTCGTCGCCGTGGGGACGGAGGCCGGCGAGGGACATTTCCCACCTGGAGGACAGGTGAGTGAGCGGGTGAGTGGGACAGGAAGTAGACGGGGGGTCAGAGGTCACCTGAGTCTGCTGGTGTCACCTGAGAGGGAGGCGGTCCGGCTCAGCGGGGGGGCGGGGCCTAGAGCGGCGGCCGGCAGCTCCAGCTCCAGCTCCGGCGGCGGCGTGGACAGACCGCACTGGGCCGACGGGCTCCACGTGACGTCATCGGCCTGGACGGGAGCAGCGACGGCATTGGTCAGATTTATGTCTCAACCTCAACATCAGTTATGCTGCGTTCAGGAACAACTCAGATGTCGGGATTTTACAACCTTCTGCAATCGAACGCCGCCTCATGTCGGAGTTGGAGAAAAAAATCTCCTTGACTTTTTGAGGCTCTGTTGATACGACAACGCTCACCTTACATGCCTTTCGTTTAGACTGCGAAACTTTTTTTATTTTTTTTACATTTTTTTACCACTTTTTTTTAATTATTGTTTTTTTTTTTTTTTTTTTTTTTTTTTTTTACCACTTCAAAATAATTTTGAAGAATAATTTTTTAATAGCTTTTTTTTTTTTTACTTTAGGAATTTTACCACATTTTTCTAGAATTTTTTTCTTTTCAAACTATTTTTGGGGAGATTTTTTACCACTATTTTTTATTATTGTTTTACTTTTTACGTTTTACTTACGTGCCTTTCGTTTAGACGGTGATGGAGTTTTTGGGCCTTAAAAACACAAAAAAGGTGAAACCAGCTGCCCTCCAGAGGGGAAATCTTAAAAAACGATCCACCGCCACCGAGCCACCTGGCGTGCGGACAACATTGAATTCCACAAACTTTTGCATCACCGTGTGCACAAGATTTACTCCCAAAAAAACTGCAGTATAAAAAGTGAGAACGCGACGCCACTTTTCAGTTTCCTGTTCAGATCGTTTCCGTGTAAACGTAGCCTGAGAATCAGTCGTCTGACGTGACGGTGCAGAACCACGTCGCCGCCATCGGTAAAACATCATTTACAATGCATCTTAACGCAAAACTTCATTAAAACGTTATGAAATATACAATATTCACAGATGAACTACTGGTGTTGTGGAACACAGTAAAAATATGTTGTTGTTTCTCTTTGATTTTAAAAAGCTTCTTTCTTTAATTAATTTAGTGCCGTTGTGATGTTTCTATGTTTTAGCTACGTGAAGAACTTTGAATGCAGAGTTTCCGACATGTTTGTCTTTATTCTGGTCGTGGTGCATCTGAACTGGGAGATTCAGAGTTCTGAGTCGTCTCGAACGCAGCATCAGAGCTGCAGGGCATCATGGGAAACTGACTCACCTGAGAGCAGCAGGTGTTGAAGGTCAGCTGAGGAAGAGCCAGACGTCCAGACGGCGAAGGACAGACAGAACTTCCTGCCAACAGACAGATCGATAATCAATAATCTAATCAATCAATCAGGAATCACCTCGGTGGTTCTGGTTCTGGTTGTGGGCGGTTACCTGGGCTGCAGACGGACTCGGTGCCGAGGCCCCCGGGGCTGAGGTCCAGCAGGGGGAGGGGGGAGGAGAGCCGGGGGGGTCTGGGGGAGGAGGAGGAGGAGCAGTACAGGTCCTCCTCACACGACGCCTCCAGAGGGTCCAGAGAAACCCGCGAGCACTCGATGACGATGTCGTGGACCTCGTAGCACCTCCACCTGGGACAGGAAGTCACCACACACCTGAGCTGAGCTGAGCTGTTTGGTCCGGGGAGAGGGTTCAGGGGCCCCAACCTTCTCTTGAAATTTTAACACTTTTTTCTATATTCTTTTATTTATTTATTTTTCACATTTTTCTAGATTTTTTTTTTTTTCCCCACATTTTTTTTTTCTTTTTTCCCCCACATTTTTCAAGATTTTTTTTTTTTAATTTTTCCACATTTTTCCAGAAATTCTTTTTATTTTTTTTTATTTTTCTACATTTTTCTAGAATTTTTTTTCTTTTCTTTTTTTTTAAATTTTTTTTCCACATTTTTCCAGATATTTTTTTTTTTAACTTTTCCACATTTTTCTAGAATTTCTTTCTTTCTTTTATTTAATTTTCCACATTTTTCTAGATTAAAAAAAAAAAGTTTCCACATTTTTCTAGAATTGTTTTTTTTTTTTAATTTTTCCACATTTTTCTAGAATTTTTTTTTTGAAATTTTTCCACATTTTTCTAGAATTTCTTTTTTTAGAAATGTTTCCACATTTTTCTAGAATTTTTTTTTTTTAATTTTTCCTCATTTTTCTAGAATTTTTTTTCTTTTTTTGAAACTTTTCCACATTTTTCTAGATTTTTTTTTTTTAGAAATGTTTCCACGTTTTTCTAGAATTTTTTTTTTTTTCCTCATTTTTCTAGATTTTTTTTCTTTTTTTGAAATTTTTCCACATTTTTCTAGAATTTTTTGGGGAAAATTTTCCTACTTTTTTGGAGAAATTGTACCACTTTTTTTTCCAGAAATTCTGGTGGCATTTAAAGGGATAGTTCAACAACACAACACAAAGGAGCGGTCAGGACCAGGTGAAGCTGGTACTCACCTGGACGGGTCCAGTTCATAGTCCTGAGTCCCTGTGACCAGCTCTGGGTGAACCCGGACCAGCTCCAGCATGGGCTGCAGAGGAGACACAGAGACTCACAGTGAATCTGCTACTGGTGGTACTGGTCTTTACTGGTCTGATCTGGTCAGTTCTGGTCTGATCTGGTCTCTACTGGTCTGTACTGGTCTCTACTGGTCTGTTCTGGTCTATACTGGTCTGTTCTGGTCTGTTCTGGTCTGATCTGGTCTGTACTGGTCAGTTCTGGTCTCTACTGGTCTGATCTGGTCTGTACTGGTCTGATCTGGTCTGTACTGGTCTCTACTGGTCTGTTCTGGTCTCTACTGGTCTGTTCTGGTTACCTTGACGACCTCCTGGAAGGTGTCCATGTTCTCCTTCATGCTGTAGTGGAGCCTCAGGTAGGAGATGAAGTTGCAGGGAAACATCCCATAGAGACGGTGGAACAGGGAGTAGACGCCGGCATGGAGGTGGACCAGGTGCACCACCGGCACATGACCTGCAGGGGGCGGCAGCCAATCAGAGCTCAGGGGGCAGCAGCAGCCAATCAGAAATGATTGGCTGTAGTAATAGTGAATTCAATATAGTGACTATATAGTGACTCACTGGTCAAATAAAAAAACACTTTCGGACACTACTCCGCCGCACAGTTAATGACGTATTACGTCGCGTAATTAAACGTTCCGACCACGATCGTAACGGCCGGTGTAGTTACCATGGATACAAGCATGGTAACGGCCGGTGTAGCATAGACCTACGGGTGTACCAACATAAAAAGAGGAGTAAAGCAATATATTGAGCGGTAATATATATATTTAAGCATCAAAGATGTTCAATCAAACCCACATAGTTTGAAACAACGTTCAAAACACACACAGCCATAGACGGGCTAACAGAAATTAGCCTCGCTATCCAGAGTCTGTGGTCAGTTTATAACGCTTGTTAGGAAATTTGCTCTGACGTTTGTTGTGGGAGTCTGTGGAAGCTGCAACCGGACAACTCTGGCAGCTGGACACATTTATTGAGGCTGCTGCACTACTGCATTTATTTGGTAGCTACACCGGTCACTATTTCATTTTATTTGGTAGCTACACCGGTCATTACTTGCATTAATTTGGTAGCTACACCGGTCACTACTTCATTTATTTGGTAGCTACACCGGTCACTACTTGCATTTATTTGGTAGCTACACCGGTCACTACTTGCATTTATTTGGTAGCTACACCGGTCACTACTTGCATTTATTTGGTCGCTACACCGGTCACTACTTGCATTTATTTGGTAGCTACACCGGTCGCTACTGCATTTATTTGGTAGCTACACCGGTCACTACTGCATTTATTTGGTAGCTACACCGGTCACTACTGCATTTATTTGGTAGCTACACCGGTCGCTCTGAGCCGCTGTGGTAACGGCCATCCGTGACCGCAATGCATGATGGGATATCTTGCTCCGGTTAGTGACCATCGGATGTTCACTACGTTTCGCGGTGAATTGTGGGATAGATTCAGTCACTATATAGTGAAGATTAATAATCACTAAACATTCAGACACCACTACAACAACTGGTCTCTAGATAGAGAGTAGGGGGGTTAGGACACAGCCTGTGTGTGTGTGTGTGTGTGTGTGTGTGTGTGTGTGTGTGTGTGTGTGTGTGTGTGTGTGTCTCACTGGGGTTCCTGTAGCTCCAGGATGCGAGGCGTCCAAACACGTCAAAGAAGTCGTAGATGTGCTGCTTCCCGGCCTGAGGGATCATGGGTAATAGCGTGATGAGGACCAGGACGGCGGTGATTAGGACCACGACGTCAACGTCAGTCTGAGAAAACAACAACAACAACA
Source organism: Trachurus trachurus (assembly GCF_905171665.1). NCBI lineage: Eukaryota > Metazoa > Chordata > Actinopteri > Carangiformes > Carangidae > Trachurus > Trachurus trachurus. The sequence continues at coordinate 1,477,135 of NC_139895.1, read as the reverse complement.
ACAACAGTCAGCTGCTGACACACACAACTTTATGAGCACAGCCACAGGTTGACACTGAGCGGTATCGGACTTATGCTGCGTTCACATCGAGTCGGTAGAAGAGAGGCGGCACAGAATACCGTCAACGGCAACGGTTAACAGCAACAGCGTTAAAATATTTTAACTTGTTTAGCCTAGTTACCATGGTTAGCATGTTTACTGTGTTTACTATGGTTAACATGATAGCCTAGTCAGCATGTTTACTGTGTTTAGCCTTGTTAGTGTGGTTAGCCTAGTTAGCATGTCTACTGTGTTTAGGCTAGTTAGCATGTCTACTGTGTTTAGGCTAGTTAGCATGTTTACGGTGGTTAGCATGGTTATCATGTTTAGTGTGGTTAGCCTAGTTAGCATTTTTACTGTGTTTAGACTAGTTATGTTTACTGCGTTTAGCCTAGTTAGCGTGGTTAGCATGGTTATCATGTTTAGTGTGGTTAGCCTAGTTAGCATTTTTACTGTGTTTAGACTAGTTATGTTTACTGTGGTTAGCCTAGCTAGCATGGTTATCATGTTTACTGTGTTTAGCCTAGTTAGCATGGTTAGCATGTTTACTATGTTTAGCCCAGTTATCATGTTTGTTTAGCCTAGTTAGTGTGGTTAGCCTAGTTAGCATGGCTAGCATGTTTACTATGTTTAGCCTAGTTATCATGTTTACTGTGTTTAGCCTAGTTAGTGTGGTTAGCCTAGTTAGCATGGTTGGTTATCATGTTTACTGTGTTTAGCCTAGTTAGCATGTTTACGGTGGTTAGCATGGTTATGATGTTTACTGTGTTTAGCCTAGTTAGCATGGTTAGCATGTTTACTGTGTTTAGCCTAGTTAGCATGGTTGGTTATCATGTTTACTGTGTTTAGCCTAGTTAGCATGTTTACGGTGGTTAGCATGGTTATGATGTTTACTGTGTTTAGCCTAGTTAGCATGGTTATGATGTTTACTGTGTTTAGCCTAGTTAGCATGTTTACTGTGTTTAGCCTAGCTAGCATGTTTAGCATGTTTACCTTGAGGCAGCGCAGCAGCGCCTGCAGCAGCGGCGAGCGGCTGATGTGATGAACCCACGGCGGCTGCTTGCGGACCAGATGTCCCAGCAGCGTGAGCGCAGCGAGGCGGCTCGCCGGTCGGCTCAGACTCTCATTCAGCTTCTCCAGCAGCAGCTGCAGGGACAGACAGACAGACAGGTGTTCATACAGGATGGACAGACAGACAGACAGACAGACAGACAGACAGACAGACAGACAGACAGACAGGTGTTCATACACGGCACCAACGGGACGGACACTCAGCTGGACACGTCAGAGACACCGGGGACTCACCTTGTGATGAGGCTCCCTGATGGAGGACAGGAGGACAACCGCCTGAGGGGACGACGAGTCCAGATAATACTCCACCAGGGAGGAGAGGACGGCACCACCTCGGTCTGAGAGGGGACAGGGACAGACAGGGACAGGTGAAGACAGACAGAGACAGGTGAAAACAGGTGAAGACAGATACCCCTTTCCCACTGGTCAAAAAACCTGTTTAAACCCGCTAACAATCGCCTTTTGGTGGCAGTGGGAAAGGCACCGAGCCGGTCAAACGACTCGGCAAGCGACGCGGGTTAAAATCGCCTCGGCTCGGCTCTGATCGGCTTGCAGTGGGAACGCCAGACCCGCGTCAACCCACTAATTTACGTGATGACGCTGAGCGTTAAAGACAGACAGAGACAAAGTGTGCAGGAGGACTGACCTGTGCTGAGCTGCTGGTTGACGGCCGTCCTGACTTGCTCCGCCTCCTGCAGCTCTGAACTGTCCAATGAGAGCAGCAGCTCACTGATATTCACCTGCTCCTTGGCCATGGTGGACACCTGGACACACCTGGACACACCTGTTGGACACGTCTCTCATCAGCTCTCACATATACACCTCAAACAAACAAAGTAATGTTATCTCTGTGTTTATCCTCGTTGTAGCAGCAGCTCCCAGTGTCTAAGTTCACTGCTCTTCTTGTGTCAGTGCAAATTTCGCGGGATTTGCATTGACGCCCAGTTCACGGCTCCGCAAATCACGCGAGATTCCAGCAGAGCAACACTGGGAGCTTCCGCTACAAACAAGCTTAAAATATAGACTTATTTAATTTTTTTCGGAACAATTTCTCATGTCGGGGCTTCAATACCAGAGGGACATTACAGACGAGCAGCGTGGAGGTATTTGGATGTTTTTTGGTGTGTCTTTTTGGACGAAGAAAAGTGAGCTCCGTTCTCAACCGTCATATGGACATGCACTGCTACGCCGAGACCCCCTGTAACTCAGAGAAGCCACGGAGGACTCTGAAACTTCTCCCAGCCCTTAGTCCACATGAGGGGGAGGAGATCATGAGGACATTTCAATTTTGAGTGAACTATCCCTTTAAAGTTAACAAAGTCATAAAACATCAGTTTCACTCATCAGGCTTCTCATTGGACACTGGCCCAGGTGAACGAGGCTTCTCATTGGATGTCAAGCAGACATGACTTTGCTGCTGTTATTGATCAGATCATTAGTAGGCTAAACACCTGTCAATAAGCCCCTCCCACCTCTGACGAGCCCCTCACGTCATTGGCCAGAGGAAGGAAGAGGTGCATTGTGGGTATCTGTCAGATATGAACAGATGTTAAAATGAACTATTTTATTTTCTCCACATTATAAAAAAAAAAAAACACTTCATGTTTTTAACTGTAAATATGATGACCGCCTGTGACGTCACCCTGAGGAACACGTCACTGCGTCTGCGCGTAGCCAGCCACCGCGGCTCTGACGTCACTGCCGTTACGTTACGTTTCATGTGACGCACCGAAGCTAACCGTTTTAGCTTAGCATCAGGGCCGCCTGTAGCTGCAGTATGAAGGAGTTAGCTCGATGCTAAGCTAACGCAGCTAAAACGCAGCTAACACGCTGTTACGTCATGTCAGCGCGCAGACTAACTGACGTCGTGTTCTTCCCGCCTCGTGACGTCATTTCCGGCGCTCGAACCGACCGTTTGCGTGAAAGAAACAAACTTTAGGACAAAGTTTATGAGTCGGAGGAGCCGCGTTACCTTCAGACCTGTTGATCCGAGCAGGGCGCAGCCATGTTGAGCAACACGAGGCCCCGCCCACCGCCACGTCACCACGTCACCACGCAGCGTCAGGACGCGTTCAGGGAGGCGCGACACGGTGGGAAAAACGGCCTTCGACTGACTGAGAAAATATTTTGTGTGTGTGTGTGTGTGCGCTACTTGCCCAAGACAAATTTCCCAAAGGAAGTTTATTTAATTTGATTTGAGTTGATTTTTGAATTAAAAGCAAGAAAAAAGAATAAAGAAGACACACGAAAAAAAGAATATAGTCTATAGCCTATAAAATAAAAAGAACTAGAGCATAAAATATGAGTTTGCAGCATGAAATATTGATTTGTATTAAAACAATTAAGAGGATTAACAGTGCAAATACAAGATTATACTATTCAATGTTATTTAGCAGCAGAATAATCAGTTCATCATCATCCTTGCATGACAACAAGGTAATTAATGGTTTCTTTAATGAATTATAGTTTCTAAATGAGAATCTGAATGTGTGTGTGTGTGTGTGTGTGTGTGTGTGTGTGTGTGTGTGTGTGTGTGTGTGTGTGTGTGTGTGTGTGTGTGTGTGTGTGTGTGTGTGTGTGTGTGTGTGTGTGAGAGAGAGAGAGAGAGAGAACAGCAGCTGTGAGGTTTCTCAGTCTGCTGATTATTGCACAACACACACACAATGAGTTATTTTTGTATGTGGATTACTTAGGTTTATACACTTTATTATTTTTTTATTATACATTTTTATTTTTATTATTATCATTTTTTATTAATTAATTTGCACAATTATAGGCTACAAGCAAAACAGCATAAATACAGAAAACCAGATGTGCAGGTGAGATTAAAGAACTCCGGAGGGTTTATAAAGGAAATCTCACCTCATAAAAACAAGAAGTAGAAGACCACAACGATAAAAAAAAAAAAATAAATTAAAAGCAGACACTCATGTCAGTGTCCCCCTTAAAAATATATGAATTGAGAAAAAATGTTGATGCATTCGAAACCAAATTCACACAGAAATCAATATTTTAAAAGAAAATTAAACAAAAATCTTGGAATTTAATAGGCCTACCTGTAAGATGAAATATGCGCACATACAGGGTTTTATGTCGGCTTATGTAGGTTTTCTTGTTGTTGTTACATTTTTATAACCGCACATATTGGAGTGTTTTATATACGTTCTTTGATTTAGGATGATGATTCACAGCTGTTGTAAAGATTTAATGTAAGTTTTCTTGTCTTGTCTTATTATGTCGTGATTGTAAATGTTTAAATGTACTGGTTTTAAATGTGGAGCCACAGTTAACTACTAAATCTATTTTCCCTGCTGTGTGTGTGTGTGTGTGTATGTGTGTGTGTGTGTGTGTGTGTGTGTGTGTGTGTGTGTGTGTGTGTGTGTGTGTGTGTGTGTGTGTGTGTGTGTGTGTGTAGGGGGGGTCGTGTTGGAGATAAGAAGTTCCTCTGAGCTACAAATAGCAGCAGGTGTTGAGTGTGTGACTCACACAGGTGAAGATGCTGCTGCTGCTGGTTCTGCTCAGCGTCGGACTGAACGCAGCTTCGGCTGCCAAGGTGAGAACACACACACACACACACACACACACACACACACACACACACACACACACACACACACACACACACACACACAGATTCAGATTCTCATTTAGAAACTATAATTCATTAAAGAAACCAATAATTACCTTGTTGTCATGCAAGGATGATGAACAAATTATTCTGCTGCTAAATAACATTGAATAGTCTAATCTTGTATTTGCACTGTTAATCCTCTTAATTGTTTTAATACAAATCAATATTTCATGCTGCAAACTCATATTTTATGCTCTAGTTTTTATTTTATAGGCTATATATTCTTTTTTTTCGTGTGCCTTCTTTATTCTTTTTTCTTGCTTTTAATTCAAAAATCAAATCAAATCAAATCAAATCAAATCAAATTAACTTCATTTGTCCCACAAGGGAAATGTGTCTTGGGCAGGTGGCGCAGGAAGAAACAGCTGCCTTGTTCATACTGATACATACACAACAGAATATACAACAGTATCACTGACATACAGTACATACCCAAAAAGAAAGTGTGGTGAGTGCAATAAATAGGTTAAAATACAGAGTTCAAATAAAACAAAGTTCACTAAAAACTAAAAAGCAAGGAACATCCTCACGTGCACCATGACGCAGCAATAGGAGCAGTACGACGGCAGTGACAAGGCCAACAGAGAAAAGGAAGACAGGTGCAATTATATGTTTAATGTTTCCAACCTTTACTTTTCTGGGTTTTATTTTAAGTTTTAAAAATTGTATGTTTTATGCAGTTTTTTTTCTCCCCGTTTCCAGTTCTTACTGTTAAGAATAGGAAGAGGAATTTATTTATTTATAACAGAGACAATGCAAAAAAAAAACATTATTCCCATGAGACAAGAAAAGAATTGTTGAACCAGGTTATAGCAACATTTGCTCATGTTAAATGTTTTGTCTTTATGTAAAGCACATTGAGTTGCCCCTTGGCCCAGCCTCTCAGGATACCTAGTGTCAGAGTTGCATGTACCCCATGAACACCGTTTGACCATTTTAAACTTAAAATGTCAAGAAAAAACATATAAAAACCAATGAAAACTGACTAACTGCAATGCATTTCAATGGACGTGGAAGCAGAGAATGTCCCAGTGTATGGGCTAGCTATGCACACTGTGATTGGCTCATCGTGTTTGGGGACGTGGCTTAGCCATAGGTCAATTGTGTTGATGCTATATTTCTGTGTGTGTGTGTGTGTGTGTGTGTGTGTGTGTGTGTGTGTGTGTGTGTGTGTGTGTGTGTGTGTGTGTGTGTGTGTGTGTGTGTGTGTGTGTGTGTGTGTGTGTGTGTAGCTGGGCGTGGTGAAGACAGAGGGGGGGCAGGTGGAGGGGAAGAGCCACAGGATGGGACTCTTCAGGTCCGTCGACGTCTTCAAAGGGATCCCCTTCGCTGACGTCCCCGGAAAGTTCGAGAAACCAAAACCTCATCCCGGATGGAGCGGTAACTCCCTGAAACACAACACAACACACACACACACAACACACACACACACATGACATAGCCTATCATAAAACAAAATTACATCATCATAACACATTTACAAGTCCCGAAACAAATTAACAAGAAACAAAACACTTTTACAAACACTGAGACAAATTTACAAATAACATCAACCAGAAAGGGAATGTACCGGAGCAGCCAATAGGAAGTGTTGTTGTTGTGGTCCTCTCTCACCTCTAGAAGTCTGATTTAAAGGGAAAGTTCAACATTTTGTCAAATTGGCCCATTGCCATAATCCCTATAGTCATAGCAGTAGTAGGTTCGTTACCTTTAATTGTCGGTGCAAGCTATTTTTAGAACGGCGGAGCAGAGCCGTGAGCTGCTCAGAGCTACGCTACGGAGGCTCATTATGGGATTTCTTGGTTTCCCTCATCAAACTCATCAAATACACAATCCAACAACTCCACAACGCTCTGGTGGACAAATTGTGAGCTGCACATTCACCACGCTATGAGATAATACACAACGTTACCACACAGAGTTGTTTTAGAGGGAAATTCATGCAAAACCGCTGATGCGCGTTGCCTTCAGGGACAGTTTTTCATCAAGCAGTCTCTGTATTTCCCTCTAAAACAACTCTGTGTGGTAACGTTGTGTTATTATCTCATAGCGTGGTGAATGTGCAGCTCACAACTTGTCCACCAGAGCGTTGTGGAGTTGTTGGATTGTGTATTTGATGAGTTTGATGAGGGAAACCAAGAAATCCCATAATGAGCCTCCGTAGCGTAGCTCTGAGCAGCTCACGGCTCTGCTCCGCCGTTCTAAAAACAGCTTGCACCGACAATTAAAGGTAACGAACCTACTGCTATGACTATAGGGATTATGGTGATGGGCCAATTTGACAAAATGTTGAACTATCCCTTTAAAGATGTGCAGTCAGAGTCACTCACACTGTCTGTTGTGTTTTTGTTTTGTCTGTTTGTTTTTTTCCCAGGGATCCTGAAGGCCACAAAGTATCGTGATCGCTGCCTTCAGGTGACGCTCCTGCAGACAAAAACCCAGGGCAGCGAGGACTGTCTCTACCTGAACATCTTCGTTCCACAGGGACGCAAATGTACGCACACACACACACACACACACACACACACACACACACACACACACACACACACACACACAGACACACACACACGTGTTGTTTCAGTTCCAACAGGAAGTGAGTCTGAGTCCTTTCACAATAAGACGTCTTCTGTCCTCAGTGTCCACCAACCTGGCCGTGATGGTCTACCTGTTCGGCGGCGCCTTCCTGCTGGGAGCGTCCAACGACGTGGCGATCCTCGGAGACTCTCTGTACGACGGGAAGGAGATGGCCGACAGGGGCGGAGTCATCGTCGTCACGGTGAACTACCGGGTCGGGACTCTGGGCTTCCTCAGCACCGGGGACGCCCGACTGCCAGGTCTGAAACAACAAATAGACAAGCCCCCACAGTGACACCAACAGTCTCAGGTGGAGAGGAAGTGTGTTTTCATGTTGGTCCAGGTGAACAGTAGCCTGCCAAGCCAGACTACATCATTAAAATGTCTAGTCTGGCAACGACCTCGGCTCAATCCAGGGGGCGGGATGAAGGCTGTCTTTCAAACTGCCTCTGCACCAATAGGGTAGCGCTACGACCAATCAGAGCAAAGAGCAGGATGACGTAGGGCTGTTCGATTTTGCCCAAATATAAAATCTCGATTGTCTTCTTTTCCGATTTCCGATTACGATTACGATTTTTTTGTTAAATGACAAACTATTTTGTGTGCTAAATCTATCTATCTATCCATCCATCCATCCATCCATCCATCCATCCATCCAAAAACGTGACGTCAACTGACTGCCCTCCACTGATTGAAGAGTCGCAAGCGCGACGTCGAGTTGAGCTGTAACTGTGTAGTGGAAAAGGGCCGTTGGTCTTTTTGGCAACGAAATCCTCACTGGTCTTAGCAAAACGCCGACACGCTTGTTTACAGTGTGTGGGGAGAGCATTGGGAGAGCGTGATGGGAGGAAGGAGGCGGCAGTCATTACGGTAATTCAGCACATCCCAGATTCATGAACGGGGGCTAACCATAATTACCCTAGTTAGAGTAAGAAATCGATTTTTATGATTTCAAAAAATCGATTTTTATGATTCCAAATAATCGCGATTACAATTTTTAATCGATTAATCGAACAGCCCTAGGATGACGTTAGCCTGACAAGCCAATTAAAATGTATGTCGTCATGGCGTTAAGCCGCCCAACGACTCTCTAAACAGATAGAGCGCTGTGATTGGTCAACACAAACGGTGTTCCAGACTCAAAAAGTTCCTATGGCTCGTTTCTAGACCCACCTACGGAGCAAAGAGATTTGCTGCTGCTAGGGGGCAGAGAGATTTCTATAGGCTAGAAACACATGGGAAAATATTCACACTTGTATTTGACTAATGTACTGTATATTTGCTTCTTTTTTTATTTTTATTTAAACATCCAGACCAGACCAGATCAGATCAGATCAGGTTCTGGATGTTTAAAAGACTCTGAAGAAACAGAAAACAACACAAACATCCCATAATAATCAGATGCATCCAGTGTGAGTGTCTCCATACAGACCTATCAGCTTCAGTCTGACACACAGTCAAGTCAAAGTCAAAGTCAAAGTCTTTTATTGTCATTCCACATGTTAAACATGCCAGAACGAAATCTGTACCCAGGTCCCAGATAAAAAGCAAGGAATGGGCACAATCTAGACAGACATTTCTATAAACAGAAATAAATAAGATAAAATAGTACATTCATAAAAAATGGCAAATAGTCAGTGTAAGAGAGACCCATTACAGTAACACTCAGGATCTGGATCAGACTGATCCAACTTTTCTTTTTACAACTGGATAAATATAGACGTATCACGTGATCCTGAATAGTCAAAAAATAAAAAGGATTTAAAAATCCAGATGATTATGATCCAGATTAAACCTTTAACCAACTGGTCCCAGGTGTCGTGGACTCAGGTGATCATGTGACCATGTTGTTGTTGAGCAGGATGACGTTGTGTTGTGGTTTAACTGGGACTGAATGGGAGCGTTGTGGCGCCGGCTGCTCATTTCCCAGCATGCCTGTTATCAGAGGATGTGTGTGTGTGTGTGTAGCAGATAAACAGCAGCTGTTAAGGTCTTTGCACACCGAGTCCGTTTTTTTCGTCCTAAATTGCCGCACGTCAAAAAATAAATTTGACCTCATGTTGTGTCATTCATGTTTACACACCGAGTCCCAAACTTTCATCTGTCAGTAAAGTTTTCAGAACGGGTTCGATTTAATGCGTTTTTCACATCCGTGAAAAGTCTTTTTAACCAATCACATCAGAGTTTCGAGGCTGGAGAGGGAGAGGGAGGTGGGGGTACGGGGGGGGGGGGGGGGGGGGGGGGATCACCGCTGAGTGAGTGTGTCTGTGTGTGTGTGGGTGTGTGTGTGTGTGTGTGTGCTCCAGCCGCTGTTCAGGATCATGGAAATTGTCCGTCTTCTGTCTACTCTGTGAGCTAATAATTAATATCTTTCAAACTGGACCACTGACATCCTATAATAAACAGTTGAAGTGATCATGATAGTTCCGCTGCTCTAAGCAGCTGATCCCCTCGCTATTCGCTCCTCTCAGCATGGACACAATATTTTCATTTTTCTCTTTCATTTTTCTCTTTCATTCATTTCTCATACGAAAGCTGAAGGCTGATGAATGTTAAAGGTTAAAGGCTGAAGAATGTTAAAGGTTAAAGGCTGAAGAATGTTAAAGGTTAAAGGTTAAAGGCTGAAGAATGTTAAAGGTTAAAGGCTGAAGGTTGAAGGTTAAAGGCTGAAGAATGTTAAAGGTTGAAGGTTAAAGGCTGAAGGTTGAAGGTTAAAGGCTGAAGAATGTTAAAGGTTAAAGGCTGAAGGTTAAAGGCTGGATAATGTTAAAGGTTAAAGGCTAAAGGCTGAAGGTTAAAGGCTGAAGAATGTTAAAGGTTAAAGGCTGAAGGTTGAAGGCTGAAAGTTAAAGGTTAAAGGCTGAAAGTTAAAGGTTGAAGGCTGAAAGTTAAAGGTTAAAGGCTGAAAGTTAAAGGTTAAAGGCTGAATAATGTTAAAGGTTAAAGGCTGAAGGTTAAAGGTTCAAGTCTGAAGGTTAAAGGTTAAAGGCTGAAGAATGTTAAAGGTTAAAGGCTAAAGGTTAAAGGCTGAAGGTTAAAGTGCATCACTGCGTGGCGATTTTTGTCTCCCTCTCCGAAATTTGGAACACAAAATAAAAACTCATGCGAATAAAACGCAACGGACTCAGTGTGCAAGGAGCCTGCGCGTAACGTTTTTTGTCGGATGACGGATACGAAAAACGCGTGCGAAAAAAACGGACTCAGTGTGCAAAGACCTTCACTTCAGCTGCTAGAAGCTCCTGAGATGTGTCGCCTGTTTCCACTTGTTTTTAACTCTTGACTTTCTGAACCCTGAGTGTTGGTTGTTATGGTGACGGACGGTGACCGCCCGGCCCAGTGGGTCAGACAGGAAGTGGTGACGAGCCGAGCTCTGCTGTCTGTTGCCTAGGTAACTACGGGCTGTGGGACCAGCACGCCGCCCTCTCCTGGGTCCGTAGGAACATCGCGGCCTTCGGAGCGAATCCCGACAACATCACCGTGTTCGGCCAATCAGCTGGAGGCGCCAGCGTCAGCTTCCAGGTGAGAGGCTTCAGGATGGACAACCTGTCATACGAAAGCTGAAGGCTGAAGGTGGAAGGCTGAAGGTTGAAGGTTAAAGGCTGAATGTTAAAGGTTAAAGGCTAAAAGCTGAAGAATGAAGGGTAAAGGCTGAAGGTTGAAGGTTAAAGGCTGAATGTTAAAGGTTAAAGGCTAAAAGCTGAAGAATGAAGGTTAAAGGCTGAAGGTTGAAGGTTGAAGGTTAAAGGCTGAAGATTGAAGGTTGAAGGTTAAAGGCTGAAGATTGAAGGTTAAAGGCTGAAGGTTGAAGGTTAAAGGCTGAAGGTTGAAGGTTGAAGGTTAAAGGCTGAAGGTTGAAGGTTGAAGGTTAAAGGCTGAAGATTGAAGGTTAAAGGCTGAAGGTTAAAGGTTAAAGGTTGAAGGCTGAATGTTAAAGGTTAAAGGCTGAAGGTTAAAGGTTGAAGGTTAAAGGCTGAAGATTGAAGGTTAAAGGCTGAAGGTTGAAGGTTAAAGGCTGAAGGTTGAAGGTTGAAGGTTAAAGGCTGAAGATTGAAGGTTAAAGGCTGAAGGCTGAAGGTTAAAGGCTGAAGGTTGAAGGTTGAAGGTTAAAGGCTGAAGATTGAAGGTTAAAGGCTGAAGGCTGAAGGTTAAAGGCTGAAGGTTGAAGGTTGAAGGTTAAAGGCTGAAGATTGAAGGTTAAAGGCTGAAGGCTGAAGGTTAAAGGTTAAAGGCTGAAGGTTAAAGGTTAAAGGCTGAAGGTTGAAGGTTAAAGGCTGAAGGTTGAAGGCTGAAGAATGTTAAAGGTTAAAGGCTGACGGTTAAAGGCTAAAAGCTGAAGAATGAAGGGTAAAGGCTGAAAATTGAGGGTTAAAGGCTGAAAGCTAAAGGCTGAAGGTTAAAGGCTGAAGGTTAAAGGTTGAAAGCTAAAGGCTGAAGGTTAAAGGTTGAAAGCTAAAAGCTGAAGGCTGAAGACTAAAGGCTGAAGGTTAAAGGCTGAAAGTTAAAGGCTGAAAGTTAAAGACTGAAGATTAAAGGCTGAAGGTTAAAGGCTGAAAGTTAAAGGCTGAAAGTTAAAGACTGAAGATTAAAGGCTGAAAGCTAAAAGTTGAAGGTTAAAGGCTGAAGGTTGAAGGTTAAAATCTGAAGGTTAAAGGCTGAAGATTGAAGTTTAAAGGCTGAAGATTGAATGTTAAAGGCTAAAGAATGACCATAACTCAGCTTCACACAACAAACCCCAGGTTCTTCACAGTTCTGACTTTTTTACTTCTAGATAACATCTTGAGCTGATGAAATAAAATCATATATTTGAGTATTTTTTATTGTTGATAACCTCTCTCTCTCTCTCTCTCTCTCTGTCAGATGTTGTCTCCGTACAGTAAAGGTTTATTCCGCAGAGCGATCACCCAGTGTGGAGTCGCTCTCAGCCCCTGGGCTCTGCAGACCAAACCCATGGCCCTGACCAAGAAGGTCCACAAACACAACGCAACACGACACACCACAACATAAACTTTGTTCATTGATCTGTATCAGATCTGGAGTAAAAGAGTTTTGTGATTTTGTCTCTTGAAGTTGAAGAGATTTGATAAGAAATGAAGGAAACACGTTGAATAAACCCTGTGAAGCCACAATTTTTTTTTTAAGCTTTATTTACCCAGGCAAGCAAATTAAGAACAAAATTCTTATTTTCAAGTGCAGCCTGAAACGAGCTAGAAGCTCTTTAAGGGGAAGGGGGAGGGAATACTCCCCCTCTCCCTTGCCCTTAGGAGGTCTTTCACCTCCTACCAGGCCATTGCCTTAATAAGAATGAGTTCTTAGCAATTCTTGCCTGGTAAAATAAAGGTTTACTACTACTACTAAGTGCTAAAAGTGAAAACAAAGTTATATAAATTACACTTAGAAAAATACAATACAAGCAGCCAGGGACAATCTGATTGGTTCTGTGATTGGTTGGTGGGTTTGACAGGGTTGTTGTTCAAAACATCTGAGAGAGTGAACAGAAGCAACCTGAGGGAAAGTTAGAACTGGTCCACTGCAAAAACTCAAAATCTTTCCAAGAATATTTGTCTCATTTCTAGTCAAAACTAATCTCATTCCACTTAAAATAAGACTCATCACCTAAAAATTAACTTGTTTTTAGATCATTTTCACTTGTTTCAAACACATTTTCACTTGAAATAAGTAGAAAAATCTGCCAGCGATGCAAGTTTTTTGTGCTTGTAATAAGAAAGAAAAACTTGCTCCACTATCAGATTTTTCTACTTATTTCAAGTGAAAATCAGCTTGAAAGAAGAAAAACAAGCTACTTTTTAATGCGATTAGTCTTATTTTAAGTGAAAAGAGTTTAGTTTTGACTAGAAATGAGACATTTTTACAAGAAATAAATATCCCTGGAAAGATTTAGAGTTTTTACAGTGTCTGAACTGGTCTGAAGCTGGAGTGCAGAGAATCTGTGTGAACAACAATATATAGAGACAATATCACAAACTCTGAGCATGGAATTGAAAAACTCACATTGGTCAGCCACACTCTGGTTGTTTGTTGTCACCATTTGTGACCGTGTGTGTGTGTGTGTGTGTGTGTGTGTGTGTGTGTGTGTGTGTGTGTGCAGGTCGCCCGTAAGGTCGGCTGCTGGAGAAGCAACGAGGACGATATGTTGACGTGTCTGAAGATGAGCGACCCGGTCGGTCTCACCATGGCCGGGAAAATCGACGTGTTCCTCATCCTTGGAAAAGGTCAGTCTGCACATCTGCATGAGGTGACACACATCTGCATAAACTGAACGCTCCATATTGATCGGGCTTTCAACTTTTCGCCGGTGTTTCCCATTCGTCAATACTGCACTTGTCATTGTTTGTCCTGTTTCTAGTTTTGTTAGAGCTCATCTATTGGTTGTTGATTGTGTTACGTCACCGCAAAGACTGAAAGACTTGTGATAATATCAAACACATTTGAAAAACTGATCTAAAACAACTCAGATTACCACCTTGTACTTAAAGGGATAGTTCAACATTTAGTCAAATTGTCCCATTGCCATAACCCCTATAGTCATAGCAGTAGGTTCGTTACCTTTAATTGTCGGTGCAAGCTGTTTTTAGAACGGCGGAGCAGAGCCGTGAGCTGCTCAGAGCTACGCTACGGAGGCTCATGGGATTTCTTGGTTTCCCTCATCAAACTCATCATCAAATACACAATCCAACAACTCCACAACGCTCTGGTGGACAAGTTGTGAGCTGCACATTCACCACGCTATGAGATAATAACACAACGTTACCAGACAGAGTTGTTTTAGAGGGAAATACAGAGACTGTTGATGAAAAACTGTCCCTGAAGGCAACGTGCATCAGAGGTTTTGCATGAATTTCCCTCTAAAACAACTCTGTGTGGTAACGTTGTGTTATTATCTCATAGCGTGGTGAATGTGCAGGTCACAACTTGTCCACCAGAGCGTTGTGGAGTTGTTGGATTGTGTATTTGATGAGTTTGAACAAACCTACTGCTAAGACTATAGGGATTATGGCAATGGGCCAATTTGCCAAGATGTTGAACTATCCCTTTAACGATCGAGATGACGGGAGTGCAGCGTGACTCCAGTAAAACAGTTCAGTTTTTAGTCTGTGACTGTGAAGCACTAGACGTTGACCAGAGCCAACAATTAGCTCCATGAGGAGGAAACGTCATCAACACATCTGTATCAGCAGCACGTCGTCCTTCAGGTGTGTGTGTGGTGACGCTGTCAGAGTGTGTGTGTGTGTGTGTGTGTGTGTGTGTGTGTGTGTGTGTGTGTGTGTGTGTGTGTGTGTGTGTGTGTGTGTGTGTGTGTGTGTGTGTGTGTGTGTGTGTGTGTGTGTGTGTCCAGGTACGGTCATGGACCTGCTGGAAATGGCCCCGGTGGTGGACGGGGACTTCATCCCTGACGAGCCCAGTCGGCTGTTCCACAACGCCGCTCAGTTCGACTACATGGCCGGAGTCAACAGCATGGACGGACACATTTTTGCCGGCGTGGACGTTCCCTCCATCAACAACAGAACCGCCGTCATCCCAGTGTGAGTAGGGCAGCTGGGTTAAGGGCTTTTATTCTGAAGGGCAAATCTGGACCAGTAAAAAGGTGGGATGAGATGTGGTCAGTGCTAGAGAACTGTAAAAGAGAGTAGCGACACCACCATTGACTCCCATGGTAAGGGTTTAAGGGTTTAAGGGTTTAAGGGTTTAAGGGTTTAAGGGTTTTGCGCCCCTAGTGGCAGGATATGGGTATTGCAAAAGCGCCCAGAAAACCCATTCACTCCAATGTATGTGTGTTGCCCACTTGCTTGTAAATTGATGAAAACGGCCGTGTTTTTGTTTTTAGGTGTCTTGGTCATATCAAATTATACTTATAATTAGTTTATTACAAAATGTAGATTGAAACATTCATGTAGACAACTGTTTTTTTGTTTTTTGTTTTTTTACTAGCGTATGTGTTAATATTCATCTGTAAAGGATCCACGATGATGCTATTAACGTGGGTGATCTATAAATGTCCTTAAATTATTGAAAATACCACACTGCTCATTCACCAACAATGCAGAGATGTCAGTTCTTGGGCGCTTTTTCAAAACCCATATTCCTCCACCAGGAGGCGCTTCCATTGGACCGATGCTGTCCTTACTCTCTTTTACAGAGCTCTAGTCAGTACAAATTAGTCTGGGGCCGTTGACTCGCGATCCAGGGCGAGAGAGACAGGCCTTTCCGTCAAAATAAAAGCACCAAGCTAATAAAATGCAGTGAAACTCTTTAATTTAAGGAATATAATTTACAAGAAAGTCCCCGAGCCATCAAGTTAACATTTTGCTTTTATTGTATTACAAGTTAGTGTCTATTTTATAAGTTTTATGTTGGTGAACACTTTTATTTTGGTGAATTTGGTGATTTCGGTACCCGCTACAGACGGGAACCAGAATGCAGACGAAATTCAGAGTTAACAGACACCAGGCTCTTCTCCTCTCTGGAGAGCCTGGTGACGCGAGGCTAGTACAAATATGTACGTTTCCATGTCAGACACTGATTTTACATCCTGCAACTCAAAGGTGTTGCAGCTGTTGATAATTGCAGCTGTTTGTTCAGTGGAAGCTGTAGTTTCCCACAGGGAGCGTGAGGCCCTGAAGGTGACGCTCCTGGCTCTCCTCAGGAAACACGTGACGGGACTGCTGGCCGGTCTGACCAAGGAGAAGGGCAACGCCGCCGTGGACTCGGCCTTCTCCGTCTACTCGTCCCACTGGGGGTCGTTTCCAGACCAGGCGCTGGTGAAGAAGACGGTGGCCGACATCGAGACGGACTTCCTCTTCCTGGTCCCCACTCAGATCGCTCTGCAACTGCACGCCAACAACACCAGGTGTGTTCTGATTGGTGGAGGAGGAGGAGGATATCTCTCCTGTTAACATTTACATTTAGCATATTCTCTGTTATAAACTGTTTTCTTGTTTCTCCTCAGTGGATGTGAGGGTCGGAGGTCAGAGGATGTTGTTATGATGCTGTAAAGACATTTGAGACAAACTGTTTACCACAAATAAAGTTGCCTTGCCTTGTCCTCCAGGTTCTCAATAGCCGTGTTTCCACAGCACGAGTTCCTGAAGAGATTTAAAGGACAATTCTAGGCAAATTCAACTCGGGGCTGTATTTTCCTATCATTTTAGGTCTAAAAGAAGGAATCTGAAGATTTTCAATTTAATGTCTCCTGTTTTGCGGTAGTTGTGTCTGTCCCCGCATCGCCACGGCAGCGATGAATGGGAGCGGATGCAAGTACCGCTGCTTAGGCTGTTTACATCCTGTATTTAATGGCAAAAAAAACATCTCTCCAATTTCTTTTTTTTTTTTTGCCGTTAAATAAACATGTGCGCTGGAATATCTGATCAATGCCACATCCATTGTGCTCTGTCTCTGCTGATCGCGCTCATATGGAACTTCTCTTATTGAAAGTGCAGCCAAACACCAGACTGAAGAGAGAGGAGCAGCAGAGCTCCTCTGACAGCTCCTCTGTGGAGCTGCAGGAGAGCTGCAACGTCTTTTTTTTTTTTTTTTTTTATTGCAGCGCCGTTATTACAGGTGATGCACATCTATGTCCGTGTAGGCTACATATTGTCTGATCTTCCTTCATGGTGCACAGTGTCAGTCCTCCTGTGAAACTTTTAGCTACTAAATAATATGACTGAAGGCAGTGGAAGTCTGCACATGTCGACACGCCCCCATGAGTTGACGACATAAGGAGCTAATAAATAAATATATATAAATAACTGATAGTATTATTCGGTCAAGTTCTTGTTATAGGTTAATGGTTAAACGGTTAACCATGTGCATCCCTAAAATAAACCTTTTAGGGAAAAAAGGCAAACTTGACTCCTTTATTCCACACAAAAATATGCTAATAGCTATGATATGTGTTAAAATGCTTATGAGTGTATTATAACAGTTCAACACAATGAAAAATATACAAAACAGCTATAGGCCTACATAATTTTTGGCCAGTAAAAAATCTTTCTGGCCAGTAGATTTTTAAAGCAAAAAAGTTAAGTTTGAACCCTGGTTAGGAACATACAGCCCCGAGTTGAATTCGCCTGGAATTGTCCTTTAAGGAACTTAACGTCCTCTCTCTCAGCCGTCGTGTCTCCACTGCAGACCAGGACCTCCGGACTCTTGAGGCGACGTGCAACGGTTTCGATCATTGTGCAATCGTTGTGCGGCCGTCTTTTTTACTGCTTCTTGTTGTTGTTGTTTGTCCGGCAAAGTGGAGACACTTTCTAATAACGCTGGGTTTTAAAAATGCCGCTTTAAACGTCGCATATCGGGCGATCGCATAGTTGTCTGTCCACTCACTTATCATATGTCTTTTATGGACTTATTCTCTTTTTTCTTGCCGTGTGCAGACTTTTTTTTAAATAACACTGGGTTTTGAAATGCTGCTTATTTGCCAGCTTTCTCTTGGCGTCACATCCCACTTTGAGTCTGGCCAATCAGCACAGAGTATACCTCAAGCCCCACCCAGCAGGAGTTCCTGCAGAGGAACACACTCTGAGGGGGGGGGGGGGTTAAAACTCTACCGTTTTACTGTTATTAGGTTTAAAGTTCTGGCCAATTAGGGCGCGGAACCGTTGAGTGACAGGTCCGTTGACCGCTGCTTCGAGGCCAGTGGGCGGGTTCTTCACCTCTCCAAATATGGAAGTAGAATCCAACATGGCGCGGTTCATGCCCGGTAGTAGAGACACAAAACAGACTCCCCCAAACCAATGGGTGACGTCTCGGTGCTACGGCCGCTCTCTCTACAGTCTATGGGTGCAACAACTGAATGACTGATGGTTCTGGTCTCAGAGACCCAGACTAACTGACCCTGTCTCCGTGTGGTTTGACCCTCAGTGGAGCCCGTACCTACTCGTACCTGTTCAACATGAAGACGCGTATCCCCGGGTTCCCCCGCTGGGTGGAGGCGGAGCACGCCGAGGACCTGCAGTACCTGTTCGGAAAACCCTTCTCCACGCCGCTGGTCTACTTCCCCCGACACCGAGACCTGGCCGGATACATGATCGCTTACTGGACCAACTTCGCCAAGACTGGGTAACACACACACACACACACACACACACACACACACACACACACACACACACACACACACTGGCCTGAACCGGTCTGAACTGGTCTGAACCGGTCTCAGCTCTGTCTCTTCTCCCCTGCCCAGTGATCCCAGTAAAGGCGACAGTAGAGTCCCAGTTCCCTGGCCCGCCTTCACCAGATACCACCAACCCTACCTGACCATCAACCACAAGATCAACAAGGCCTCTGTCAGGTACCTGCTTCTACTGAGTTCTACTGAGTTCTACCGCGTTACCGAGTTCTACCGAGTTCTACTGAGTTCTACCGAGTTTTACCGAGTTCTACCGAGTTCTACCGAGTTCTACTGAGGCCTAGTCCACACGAACACGAGTATTTTTGAAACCAAACCTTTATGGAGAGCCGAAGCGGAAGCAGGATGTAACGGCCCCATGGGTCCTCAACTCGGAAAAAGTCTCCATACAAGTGAACGGGAGTCAAAGTTTTATTTCGTGATCCGATTGAATTGTGTCATGATAAAACTCTCTGAGCTCTACCTGTTTAAAACACCACGGTTCATGAAGAGAATCGCAATTTAAATAGAATCACCATCCAAAAAATCGTAGAAGAATCGAATCGGGAGAAAAGCGTATCGTCCCAGCCCTGTTTAAAACATCACGTTTCACGAAGAGAAATCAGCAGTTTGTTGTAAAACGGCAACAGAAGAATGTATTTAGTGTGACGACGCTCTACGGACTACAGATCTGTGTCCCACGAAAAATACGTCACCAACTGACACGGGAAAGGAAGGACGCCATATGGTCGCCATGGTGACGTCACTACGCCACCTGGAGTATTTCTGGTTACGGACTCTAAGGAGTTTTATTCTACAATAGTTTTACAACAAACTGCTGATTTCTCTTCATGAAACGTGATGTTTTAAACAGGTAGAGGACAGAGAGTTTTATCATGACACAATTCAATCGGATCACGAAATAAAACTTGGACTCCCGTTCATTTGTATAGAGCCTTTTTTCGAATTGAGGTCCCATGGCGCCGTTACTTCCTGCTTCCGCTTCGGCTCTCTATACCGGAAAAACAACAATGGCTATGCTAAATGCTAAATGCTAAATATCACCAGTGATAGCGACTCCATCAGTTGGTCACGTCTAGAGCTCCACATATCTCCATGGATACAATTTACTTGTTGCGGTTTTCCTCGGTTTTTCTGTCCACACATGACCACTGAAACCGGACTTTTCTAAAAAAATGTTCACCCTGTACTCCGGTTACAAGAAACTCAGGTTTCAGGAGCCCACAACTGCGGTTACGTGTGGACGAAAGAACAAACCGTGCAGAGAAACACACGGTTTCAAAAATACCCACGTTCGTATGGACTGAGTTCTAGTTCTCCTGTCCCTGCCTGTCTGATTGTCTCCTTGTTGTCTTTGTACTGAGACTGATGCTGAGTCTCGTCTTGTCTCTTCAGCTACGACCTGAGATCAGACTACGTCAAGTACTGGACCCAAATCTACAGCATCCTGCCGTCAATATAGAGAGAAGAAGGAGAAGAAGACGATAGAGCAAAGTGAACAACACTTTAGTTTGAACAGTGTTGATTACAAACCACTGGAATTGTTTATTCACTGTCTGAGATAATTCATGATGGAAATCAATAAATAAATATAAACAGCATGAACCAGCTCCTTCAATATAAAGGTAGATGTTTGTATTAAAGCTCCACATCTGTAACTGGTCACCAAGTCCAAGTGAAGAACCTCTAGTCAAGAACATTGTAAAACCTGACAGTAGCCATGTTTCCATCCAAAGTGATTCGAATTACTGGGAAATGCGCATTAAAAGAAATTCGAATCGTGTGTGTTTCCATCTACGGACTTTGTACCCCCCCCCCCCGACCGGACTGACGGTCTGATTTGAACACATTAGCGCGATTTGGCGCATATATTTATTACCTTCATGATGCGACCTGTCCGTATGTGTGTGAGAGAGAGGGAGAGAGAGAGAGAGAGAGAGAGAGAGACTTTATTAATGATAAACGCTGGATGCGCTGGTTGATAAGTTTGGTTTTTACTGAGGAGGAACTATGAAGAAGTGCAATAACATCATTATGAAGGTGTGTGGGGGCTTTTATTTTGCCGTGGCGGTGCCACAATTAATTAAGATGTAGTGAAACCCTGATGTTGTCTTGTGAGTGAACTGCAAACACGGGAGCAGATGGGGGGAAAGTGGCTACGTCACATTTAATTCGAATCATCAACCAAAACCCGGCCATAGCGAGCGTATTTCAGTTTGTGCGAATCAGGGGATTTTAATTCGAATCACGGCGTTTCCATCATCATTTTCCGATGCGATACATCTCGATGCATCTAAACAGCTGATGGAAACGCACCTAGTGTCTTCATAACAGAAAGAGTAACTCCGAGTCCTCGCACGAATGAAACAAACCCAGAAATTAATGTTGAAGTAATAACTCAGTTGTTTTGAGTTCACCATAAGTATTCATGATGTTTATTCCACTGACTCATGTCCTTATATCATTATAAAAATGTCTGTAGTATTTACCATGAGCTGCTAAAATCACAAACATGGATGAAGACTTTTCATTTCTGTTGAAAAAATAGATGAAAAATAATTCTTTAGGAGCTCCCAAAGTGTAAAGATTAGATGTTAATTACATAAAGAAACAATAACGACTTGCACTCTGTCCACTGTATTGAACGTAATGAGGTGTGTGAAGCGTTTGGACCTCCGTGGTTTGGACCGGTTGGGACCAGTCAGCCTGTTTGAACACGGCACTGACGTCACTCCACCGGCTTCAACTTCAACCTGAGGAGAACCTGCCGGACAGTGTAATATGGAACCAGAATCCCTAACCCATTTATTATACTGTTGTGCCCAAATCAATCATTTTCTGGACTCAACTTGAACAATATATAGTGTGTTAAATTAACATTAACATCTTAATTGACTGTAAAAGTGTTATAATGTATTTTGTCCAAAAACTCAAGATTTCCCCCCTAACTTCAGTAATTTCCTACATGAATTTAAAGAGTACATTAAATCCAATACTAACTAATTGACACTAAACAAAGCATCACATCCATATACAAGAAGTTTTTCAAAGAGGAATAATCTATGTTTATGTTCTATGTTTTGTTCCCATTTTATTTATTTACCTACCTACTTTCCATTATTATTATATTGTTAATACTAACTCATGAAAAGTAAACTGGAGCACTCTGTCTGCTGTTCTATGTAGGGGAGCGCCGGGTCGATTGATACACGGGACGATTGATACACAGCGATTTCCTCGAAAACCACACAAGCTTGAGCCATCAGATTTTGTCACTATGTTCAGCACTCAACACCGACCAATCCTGGGAAAGCTTGTGAAATTACGTCACGCCATTCAAAAGTTATTAGCGCGAACCTGTTTTTGACTACGGAAAGTAAAATGTTACGTGCGGTAGTTTTTTTGTGATCAAAAGTTGTATTGTGTGTTTCATGCAATAATAATATGACCTAACAACAGATGAATTCGTACATAAACAGGTCCTAATGTATGCAATGTCATAGTTTTGAAGTTTAGAGGCAAAACAGGTTGAAGTGTCAGTAGTCGCTGCAGGGACGATTGATACAGCTGTTTCAAATGTCCCTCACGCCACCGTGCGTAGTGACTGTGGTCACACTGCGCGATCAATATCTGTATATAAATCACCGAATTAATAGCCTAACTGTTTTGCAATGAACAACAACCGATTTGAATGAACAACATGTATTTTTAATAAACACCAGATATTTTTAATGTTCATGTTTATGACATGAATCAACAGATATATTCAGCAAAGTGAGGGGAAAATGCCGAGGGAAAAATAACAATATGTTCAACTGTGTCTCCATAAACATGACTTAGGACAGGGAAATAAGTAAATGAAATGAAAATGCAGTCGTCCAACAACTCGTACAAAAGAAGAAAGGTGAGTTTAATCGAAATGCGGATCTTGACAATTACGCACGGGACAAAAATATTTATTTGACCTATTTATATTGTGAGAAATTATGTGACATTTTGGCAATAACGAGTTCACTAGTATGTTGTCCGATATGCTGCATAAAAACGAGAGTAATGACAGTAGTTTCTGTTTAAAACGCTGTTTCAACCGTCCCTCCTCTGTGTTTCAAACGACCCGCATAGGTGGGGCGTTTGAGACAAATGTCAACTTACGTTCAAAGTTATAAAACAGCGCGATCATCCAACATATGTGTTAAATTACACTTGTAACTAAGAGAATACACATGTGAGTTGTTGATCACATGATAAAAATGTTTGTGTACATAACGTCATCTTTGAAAAAGACGTTTAAATGAAAAGTGTATCAATCGACCCGGCGCTCCCCTACATCTGATTGTTGTATGTACCATTCTCAATAAGGTTGATAGAGAGAAAAAAACAAACAAAAAAACTGCCAAACCGTTCAGACTTGTTTACAGCCGTTGCTGGAGTAACGGAGCTCAGACACACACACAAACATACACACAAATAAACACACTACCACCAAGGGGGCAGTTGTGGATCTGAGAAGTGAAGCTCACTTCCGCGTTCAACAAACTACAATCCCCTGGGCTTCCTCTGGGGGCTGGTGTCAGAAGGGAGCATTCCCCATAGACCCCCATGTTAAAATCGCCGATTTTACATCCTCAGTAAACATGTTAAAAGCCTGGTGTCAGAACTTTTTTTTTCTCAATCGATAGTTTCTACCCCCGCACACACTCTGAGGGGGATGAATTTTTTTTAAACTCTACCGTTTTACTGTTATTAGGTTAAGATTCTGGCCAATTAGGGCGCGGAAACGTTGAGTGACAGGTCCGAGCAGCTCCGTGGACAGCTGCTTCAAGGCCAGTGGGCGGGTTCTCGGCCGGCCAATCCAACATGGCGCTGTTCAGGCCGCCATGTTGGAGTCATAAAAACGACTCCCCAAAACCAATGGACGCTACGTCCATTCTTTTTACAGTCTATGACTACCACCTGTCTGTCCTACACGCGACGTGGGGCGTTTGAATTGAACGAGCATGACGTGATGCTGACGGTTGGTAACCTAGCAACGGCAGCAGTGGCTCGCGGGCAGCGCGGCTCAGAAACTAACGGTCGTGTCACTGGACAGTTGCTGTTGAAGACTTGGCTCAGTCTGGAAGCTAACGGCTAACGGCTAACGACCACACATCAAACTGCAGCCACTTTGCTGGAGTGCTGCTTTATTCTTCTCAGGTAAGTTTATTGATGCTAAAATATGTGAAGAGCAAATTAAATCAACCTGACTTCATCTCATTTACTGTAAGAGAGAATATCAATGAAGATGTTAGCTTCTAGACTGACTGTGTAAGCTAGTGCTAGCTATGAACTTTAATCCTCTAGTTGGAGCTATCTGTAACTTTCTCTGCTCTGCTGTGTTATTAAAACATTTGGTTAATGATGAAGTGATATTTAATTCCAGATGTGGGAAGAAAAACACGTTAACGCTTGGACTCTGACTGTAGGCTGTAACTTAGTGTTGTATGAAACTATTGTGTGTTGTTTTCTAGTGCCTTTAAAAAAGCTATAGGCTAGTATTGCTGTATCGTATACCAGGTACATGTGTACATTAATTGACTGAACAGAGTGGTAGGTGAAGACAGTTATGTCATAGCTCTAGTCTAGTAACATCTACAGTCATCTGAAGTGACATCTGAGAAGGAAAGGAAAACATTTACCTTATTTACAGTAAATACATCAGAATAAAACGTTTTTGTATCCCTCCTGAGTGACCCAGAAGTAGGGTTGGGCATCGTTTAGATTTTAGCGATTCCGATTCCGGTTCTAAACGATTCTCGATTCCGATTCTTTGAAGTGCAGGTCAATATGGAGGTTATTTTCTATCATAAATCAAGAGCATATTATGTTGATTTGAGAGCATTACTTTTTGATTTGACGTTCAGAAAACTCTGCTCTCATATTCAAATTTACTCTGCTCGCGCTCAAACTATGTGCTCGATGTTTAAACCTGTGCTCTCGGATTCAAAGTTGCCCTGCTCGTGCTCAAACTTTGCTTTCGCATTCAAGTTTGCCCTGCTCGTGCTCAAACTGTGTGCTCGCACTTGGTCACAGCTGCCTGCGCAGAGTGTTTCCTCTTGCACGGAGGAAAGTCCTGCTCTCGGATCTCTGCTCTGCTCACGGATTTTCTGTCAACTGTCAACCAATAGAAGACCGGCTACTGTTGACCAATCAGATCATCCCTACTTCTATGCTTCTTTGTGGGTGCGTTCACTGTAATTCAAGGAGCGTCACATACGGGCGGGCACTCTTTCTACCGGGTTTATCTATTTCCGCCCCACAGGCTGTTAAATGTGGCGGCTCCCTTTATGTTTTGACAACTTTTGGAATAAAATATCAGTTAATTAATACACAAGCGCCCGTGCTTTTCATTACAATAGGTAGCTATATAAACATAAACTAGCAGTAGTAGCGGATGGGTGCCTTATGTATGTTTTTTTTTTTTATCCACGTTCATCGGTATATATGTTTTATAGTCTAAATGCCAAGAGTCACTTGTAAGTGCTGTGATGGTACACTGGTTAAGGCAGATGACAGTAGCTCTTTTTGTTGATCATGGGACCGCTGGTTCGAATCCCGGCCCTGCCGGCACCCTCATGTTATGCTATTTGATTTTTATGATTTTTTTTTTTTCATTGAAACGCTTAACAAACCGCCTGAAAGAGTCAGATTTTTATTATTTGTCAGGATTTTTTTAAATTTGGTTTGTAGTTGATTTTTATTATATATTTGGCTCAAAGTGTGAAAAGTGAGTGAGTTTGGTCTGGCAACATGAAACAATAAACTTATTTGAGTACTTCGGTCGGCCATGGTGACTGTCTCCCCGCTCACTCAGTCTCTTTCTTCTTGGGAAAGCACTGATCCAAAGTAGTGCGCCCCCTGGCTTTGACCCCCGGGTGTCACGCACCAAAATTATTATCATCATGGCATATTTTTTTAATTTTCATTTCATCATGTTTTTAATCACGCATGGTAACCCACCATCTCTTGTTAAGCGTTTCAATGAAAAAAAAAAAATCATAAAAATCAAATAGCATAACATGAGGGTGCCGGCAGGGCCGGGATTCGAACCAGCGGTCCCATGATCAACAAAAAGAGCTACTGTCATCTGCCTTAACCAGTGTACCATCACAGCACTTACAAGTGACTCTTGGCATTTAGACTATAAAACATATATACCGATGAACATGGATAAAAAAAAAAAACATACATAAGGCACCCATCCGCTACTACTGCTAGTTTATGTTTATATAGCTACCTATTGTAATGAAAAGCACGGGCGCTCGTGTATTAATTAACTGATATTTTATTCCAAAAGTTGTCAAAACATAAAGGGAGCCGCCACATTTAACAGCCTGTGGGGCGGAAATAGATAAACCCGGTAGAAAGAGTGCCCGCCCGTATGTGACGCTCCTTGAATTACAGTGAACGCACCCACAAAGAAGCATAGAAGTAGGGATGATCTGATTGGTCAACAGTAGCCGGTCTTCTATTGGTTGACAGTTGACAGAAAATCCGTGAGCAGAGCAGAGATCCGAGAGCAGGACTTTCCTCCGCGCAAGAGGAAACACTCTGCGCAGGCAGCTGTGACCAAGTGCGAGCACACAGTTTGAGCACGAGCAGGGCAAACTTGAATGCGAAAGCAAAGTTTGAGCACGAGCAGGGCAACTTTGAATCCGAGAGCACAGGTTTAAACATCGAGCACATAGTTTGAGCGCGAGCAGAGTAAATTTGAATATGAGAGCAGAGTTTTCTGAACGTCAAATCAAAAAGTAATGCTCTCAAATCAACATAATATGCTCTTGATTTATGATAGAAAATAACCTCCATAGGTCAACAGGTCACAACTTATTTCACAGGATATTTTTTTATTTGACAAACTCTTCACACAGGCCATTTTTGCATGCATGCTTGGACTTCAAACATACATCTTACACAGCTTGTAAGACCTCCAAAAGGCCTCCAAAAATAGATTTTGCCAACTATAGTATTCAATTAAAAGGGAGGTTCCCTAACTGTAACTGAAACTTGGCAAGCAGTCTAACATACAAAGAGCTGCAGAACAGGTGACTGTATATGCAACAAAATAAAACAAACACTGGAGCAGTCATGATGACAAACCAAAAACAGTTTTTGTTTAAGAAGATAATCATGTCTGCCTTCTCAGGCTGAGGAGGTCTGTACACTAGTGACGCGCGGTGCCGGTCAAGAAATGTTTACTTTATTTGCGGTGCGGGGCGCGGTGGGGCGGGTCATTAAAAACACTGATGATGAAGTCCAGAGTGTGTTATCAGGGGCGCGCTGATGTTGACGGGAAAAGCCGGCGGAGGTGTGAAGGAACCGGTGAGACGGCGGCTGGGCGCATCAGCAGAGCGGGGTTGGTTTCACTGAGAGGAGAGAGCAGAGCGGGGGGCCTGCTCTCTGCTCTCTCCCTCTCGCAGACCGGGGAGAGAGAGAGGCGGCGGCCGCCGCGGCTGCTGCACTCGCTGCTCTGTGACTCTCCTCCTCACGAGCTCCACACTGACAAGCTACCGGCAGCACAGCGCCTCTGTCTGCCCTTTCAAAGTAAAACGCCGCTGTCTGACGTTTAATAGCGGCGGGGATGGTTGTGAAAATAGATGCGGTGGTGCGGGGCGGGTCAAATTACTTCAAACTAGTGCGAGCGGAGTAAAACAAACAAACTAGTGCGGACATTTAGGAACCGATAAAAAGGATCGAAATGCAAACGGCTTCTTAACGATTCCGGAACCGGACGTTAGGAACCGGTTCCTATTTGGAACCGTTTTTCGGTGCCCAACCCTACCCAGAAGCTCCTGAAAGATCAGTGTTGTGCAGCGACTAACTCCTAGTTTTCAGATGAGAACCAAAGATTTCCATGACACCTGTAGAGCGATGCAGGTGGAAGCCCCCTGGATGGTGGATTATCTGACTGGCAGACTGGCAGACCACAGTACACAGGTTTTGTGAGTTCATTTGAGTTTAGTGAGTCTTTTTCAACTTGCAGAATCAAGTACACACATAGATAAACAACAATACACATATGATTTAAACATAAATAAACAAGAAACAATAATTCTTGTTTTCCCTCCCTAAAACAAACTAGAAATAGTAGACAGAAGCTTCAGCTACTTTTCCCTACCCTCATATTATATTATAATTATTATAAGTAATCGCTAATTCAAATTTTTTTCCATACATTGGGTCATTTAATTAATATCTTTGTTCAAAATGTACTGGCTCAGATCTGAAACGTCTTATGGACTTATTATTATATTATGGTCTTATTTACTTTATGGTCTTATTTACTTTATACATCAGTTGAGCAGTTTTAAAGTCCAAAACAGTGTCGTAGGCTAACCAGTGTTGCGGTCAATCTCAGTCAAATTTTACACAATAAGAATGAACATTTAAATGTCACATTATCTTTTAATAAGCCTGATGATTTGTACAATTACACTGACATGTGTATTCCTTTTTCAGGATGAGTTTGGAGCGACCCATGAGGGAGCGGTGGCTCTGACCCGAACCCTTGGTGGTCAGTGATGAGGAGGTGCTGTTCCCCTGAGTCCCAGTCGCTGCTGCTTGTCCTCAAGGACCAGGTTGTAAAGTCTCACAGATCATGGACTGAATCACTGGGTATTTAGGGCTGGGTATTGTTGAGAATCTCACGATTCGATTCGATTTCGATTCGTTAGGTCACGATTCGATTCGATATCGATTCGATTTTGATTGAAATGCTTCGATATCGATTCAGTATCAAGTAGAAATACACAAATAAGAGTACCAGATTTTTTTTTATTTTTTATAATTATTTGTTTAGTTTCATGCCTTATGAACAGCCATGGTATAACTCATAGCATAACAAAATATGACACTGCTTTAACACTGAACTTCAGTGCATGTAAATTTGAATTATGTGTTACTTTCCTCTTGGAAAATAACTCATAACATTTTGAGTAATAAAACAATACAAAACAATATTATTAATAATAGCCTACTGCACAACTGAAAATATTGTAGCGACCCCGCAGTAATGTAATGTTGTTGTTATGATGTTTAAGTTCTGTGATTTCTGACTGACTGTCAATGTGTATGGTACGGGCAGGTAGGATGAGAAACTGAGGGGCCGCGGTGAGTGTGAGGAGGACAGTGTCCTCTGTGTGTGTGTAGGTGAGTGAGTGAGTGAGGAGGAGCATAGACGTCGGACGCAAAATAGCCGCGGAGCGGAGCCAGTTTCCTTTAGGTGCTGTTAACCGATTGTGTCAGATACGCCAGAGTGCACACCTCTGCTCGCGCTCTGCAGCGATTTGTGTTTATTCATCTTCACAGAGCGCAAGAGAGATTAGCACACACATTCACACAGGCTACACACGCATACGGGCTACACAGGATACACATACACACAGACAAACAGCTGTGGGGCGGAGGCGCAGCACGGAGAAATGTGCATCTGGTGGCTCAACCTGGTCAGTGGGTGCTTGAGCACCGGAGCACCCACGGAATCGGCGCCTATAAATACAAAATGAATCCCCACATCTGCTTTCAGGTTTGAAGGTGCTGGCTTAACGCTGCTGCTGCTACTCACTCCCATATTGTTATGGTTTGGTCTAGTGCGGCCCCCGTCCGTACAGCGCGAATCACACGAGGGTGTTGCTCACAGTGCCCCCACTGGCCAGGGGCTTGAATCGATTCAGAAGATTGCTGAATCGATATTGAATTGCAGGGAAAAGAATTGCAATGCATTGCTGAATCGATATTTTTACCCAGCCCTAGGGTATGTAGTTTGGATCTGAGCTCCTCTGAAAAGCTAAGTGGCTTCTTTCAATTCATCCAGATTGTCCTGTTAGATCTTGATGATATTGTTGTTGTTTTATGTCAGTTTGATGGACACATGATGATTTTAGTGTGAAGTTCACCCTCACATTCAGTTAATCTGTAGTTGAAAAAAGGTTAAAGAGAATAAAGGTAAGTGGAGAGTTGCTACCTCCTGAGAAATGTTAAATGTTAAGATATGTGTTAAACTTTCACTAAATAAATGGTTAATATAGTGGTTAAATTTACTGCAGTGGAAGAAAACTCAGTCATTTTAACTGTGGTGGTAGAGGAGATCCACTTAAAGGAGACATATTATGCTGTTCCATATTACAGAACATCCTTACAATGTTATAATGTCATATGTCCATGCTGAACCTCTGCAAAGTTGCACAACATGAGCTATAGCCATCCGTAATCCAACAACGAGATATCACGTGGTTTCCAGTCTCCCTGAGGGCTCGGTGACGAGATCTCCGCCAGTTTGTGCAAAACCTGACGTCAGGTTTTACCGTCCAATCAGGACGAACACTTCCACACCAAAGAAATAAGAAAAAGGATGTCTCGCCAAACACTCTGTTATTGTTTTTTCGGTTGCAACGGAAATTCACAACAGTTTTCCTTCTCTCTAAAGACGACAGAAACAGTGAACTTTGAGAAGGCTTTGTTTTTACTCACCAACGGTCACAGCCAAACGTGATGGTTTGTGCTCGCCACTTCAGCTGAGACAGCTTCCTGCGAAACAGCTGCTTCTCAAACGTGGATCTGTCCCCTCAGTTAAAGGCGTCCATGGAGGCTCGGAGTCACAAGCAGTAAGTAATAATATACGTCACCTTGATAGTAACGTTATGGAATGTACGTCTAACTGATGGACGCTAAGCTACCAAGTTAGCGACCCATCATTAGCACTAGGCAAGGCAAGGCAAGGCAATTTTATTTGTATAGCCCGTTTTTACAAACAGTTTGTCTCAAAGGGCTTTACATGGCATCATAACAACATCCTCTGTCCTTAGACCCTCACATCGACTGAGGAAAAACTCCATGGAAACCCTTTTAACAGGGAAAAATCGGAGAAAGCTCAGGGTGAGCAACAGAGGAGGGATCCCTCACCCAGGACGGACAGACGTGCAATAGATGTTGTTACAGACAAGAAAACAGTTTGCAGTTTATGTCACAGAATGTGCGAAATATGGAAATGTTAGCAGGAGTTGATGAAGGCAGCCTCTAGTGAGGGGGGGGGGGGGGGGGGGGATCTGCGGAAACACAGAGAGAGTGCGAGACACCAAGGCCAAACTACAAAGTACAACAGAAAATGACAGTTCAAAAATATACTGAGGAGAGGAGAGGAGAGGAGAGGAGAGGAGAGGAGGGGAGAGGAGAGGAGAAAGGAGAGGAGAGGAGAGGAGAGGAGAAGAGAGGAGAGGAGAAGAGAGGAGAGGAGAGGAGAGGAGAGGAGAGGAGAGGAGAGGAGAGGAGAGGAGAAAGGAGAGGAGAGGAGAGGAGAAGAGAGGAGAGGAGAGGAGAGGAGGGGAGGGTTGGGGAGAGGAGAGGAGAGGAGAGGAGGGGAGGGTTGGGGAGAGGAGAGGAGAGGAGAGGAGAGGAGAGGAGAGGAGAGGAGAGGAGAGGAGAGGAGAGGAGAGGAGAGGAGAGGAGAGAGGAGAGGGCTCTGTGTAACCAGATGTGTCCCCAGCAGTCTAAGCCTATAGCAGCGTAGCTATAAAATGGTTCAGAGCTACCTGAACCAGCCCTAACTAAAAGCCCTGTCATAAAGGAAGGTCTTAAGTCTGGACTTAAATGTAGTTAGAGTGTCTGCCTCTTTGACCCATGGAGAGAGCTGGTTCCACAGTAAAGGAGCCCGGTAACTGAAGGCTCTACCTCCCAGTCTGTTTTTAGAGATACTGGGAGTCACTAACAGACCTGCGTTCTGGGAGCGGAGTGCTCTGGTAGGACAGTAAGGAATGATTAGTTCTTTCAGATAGGTTGGAGCTTTATCATTAAGAGCCTTATAAGTCAGCAGAAGGATTTTGAAGTCTATTCTAAATCCTACAGGAAGCCAGTGGAGAGAAGCTAGGGTGGGAGAGATGTGCTCTCTCTTCCTAACTCCTGTCAAAACCCTCGCTGCGGCATTCTGGACCAGCTGGAGACTCTTTAGAGAGTTTTTCGGACATCCTGACAGGAGAGAGTTGCAGTAGTCTAGCCTAGAAGTGATACATGCATGCACCAGTTTCTCAGCATCACTCTGGGAGAGGATATTCCTAATCTTAGTAATACTGCGCAGATGGAAGAAGGCGGTCCTAGTCACATGTTTTATGTGGGAGCTAAAGGAAAGATCCTGGTCAAAAATGACTCCAAGGTTCCTCGTGGTTGTACTCGGGGTCAGGGTGATGCCATCTAGAGTAGCGATCTGATTAGAGAAAGTGTCCCTGAGATGTTTAGGTCCAAGCACAATGACCTCAGTTTTATCTGAATTCAGTAGCAGGAAGTTAGAGGACATCCAGGATCTAATGTCTTTCAGACAGTCTTGCAGATTGATGAGGCGGCTTCTGTCATCTGGCTCCATGGACAAGTAGAGTTGCGTATCATCTGCATAACAGTGAAAATTGATTGAGTGCTTCCGGATGATGCCACCTAATGGGAGCATGTAAAGAATGAAGAGGATTGGCCCTAAGACTGAACCCTGCGGTACACCATGTGTAACTCTGCCATACTCTGAGTGGTCGTTATTAACATTAACAAATTGAAACCTGTCAGATAAGTATGACTTAAACCATTTTAGGGCAGGTCCTCTAATCCCAATTTCATGATCTAGTCTCTGCAGCAGGATGCTGTGGTCGATGGTGTCGAATGCAGCACTGAGGTCCAAAAGTACAAGTACAGAGACGAGACCTCTGTCTGAAGCTATAGACCCCTTGCACGTGACGTCACGTTCCACTCGCGATAGCTCCGGACGCCATGATGGACGGCAAAAGAACAGTGAACGTCAATGTAATTGAATGGGCGCGTTATAGTTTTGTGACATACCGTGGTTGTAGGGTTTCCCCTCCTTTTCCACTGAGCTGGTTCCAGTGCTGGTTCGGAGCTCGAGCCTGACTAGCACCGGTTCTTTGCTTTTCCACCGCTTAAGAACCGGATATTGGTTCTTAAAACTGGTCTGAAGCACCAACTCCTTGCTGGTCTAGAGCTAAGAACCGGGGGCTGGCCACCGGGGGCTGGCAGCGGGGTTACATGAGCAACAGGACCAGTGTGAAGATATACAGACACGTTATCGATGCCATGATAAGTTAGTTTATCTACAGTGTATAGTCGATGTAAACACAGTTGAAACTAACTAGCTGAGCTACATGCTGTGGCTAACAACAGCTAACGCTCGTATTAAACATAGCACCGTCACAACGTAGTTGCCGCCGTCGGATCGCGGCGATTACAACGAAGACGGCTTCCTGTTTTCTTTTATTTTTCAGCCGGGTTTAATCAGAGAATGATCACTAATTATACAGACGTCGGGTCAGGTCTTCAACACCCACGGGTCGGACCAGGTTTTAATTTCCAGGTCTGTTTACTGTAGTTAGCAGCAGCAAAGACAGCAGCAGCTGCTGTATGGGGAGTGTGGCACTGACTGACTGACGTTAACTCCTTAGCAGTGGAAAAAGCACAGAAAACTGAGATATTCTACGGTGAATAGCAAAAAAACAAACGGATTATTGCAACGGGTGTGTAGATATTCTATTTAAAATAAGTGATAATGCTGTAAGGTTGTAGTGTGAAGTGATCGAGCCACATTGTTGGACGGCACCCATACAGTCCATAGACAGTACATTATCACTGAGCACTTTCTGCCGTCCGTCATGGCGTCGCCTCTCGCGTAACGTTCTAATTGTGACGTAGCTGCAAGGGGTCAATAAGAAGATCATTAGAGACTTTGACAAGTGCTGTTTCAGTGCTATGGTGTTCTCTGAATCCAGATTGGAAAGCTTCAAAGAGCTCGTTGCTGTGCAGATGTTCATGTAGCTGCTCCAGGACGATCTTCTCAAGGATCTTAGAGATGTAAGGAAGGTTGGATATAGGCCGATAGTTGGCTAGGACATCTGGGTCAAGAGAAGGTTTTTTAAGTAAAGGGTTAATGACAGCCACCTTGAAGGCCTGTGGCACGTAGCCTGTGGCTAAGGAAAGATTGTTTTGGTTAAGAAAAGAAATGTTAATTAAGGGGAAGACATCCTTAAGTAGTCTTGTCGGGACTGGATCCAGCAGACATGTGGCTGACTTGGAAGAAGTAATTACAGAAGTTAAGTCTGACAGGTCGATGGGAGAGAAGCTGTCCAAGTGTGTACCAAGTCTGGGAGGTGCTTCTATGGGTACTGTAATCTGTGCTCCATTACTGGCAATTTTCGTTCTAATATCAGTGTTTCCTCTAGGATTTTTTTAAGGAGTGGCGCTCAGACCCCCAGACCCCCCCCCCGTGATTGCCCCCCGCGCACCTGTAAAGCTGGGTTTCCACCGAATCAACATCTCTTTTTTTTTTTCATGAGAACTTCATGTCATGATGTATTTTTGCTATTCAAACAAACTACCACAGGTCATATTTCTCTTAGTTTGATAACCTGGGCCTTCTTCAGGAGACTTTTGGTTAAGTAACCGCACGGACAGCTCCTACACAGGATCGTTCTGCCGTCTCGTCGTTGTCGGTGTCGCTGCCGTCATCGCCGTTACCCCTCCTCCCACTCGCACCAGCGGACGGCCGCGGAGAGGAGGGGGAGTTTATGCACGTTTATGTTACAGCGCAGTAGAGGATATGTCCTGTTAAACTTACTGTGTACTATGCGCTACAATAACATCATCATAAGCCCGACGGACTGACACACACTTTTTAGTTTTTTTTTCTTTTCCACCAGCACTGAGCGCGACGTCCGACACGAGAATCAAACCCGCTAATTAAAAAAAAAAAAAAAAACACCGGCAACAGCGACCACTGATCTGTCCTGAGTCTGTTGTCATTCTGTCACCTGAGTTCAATGATTCTGCGGAAAAACAGGCTGTGGTCTGTCATCGAGGTGCAGAGGGGGTGCAAAGAGTAGATACTGAGCAAGATAGTTATCTGTAGTTTACCTTAGTAGCTACTCGCGAGGTGCAGTGCAGGACTCTGCTGTGAAGGTGGAGGCATGTGGCGGTGGTGGATTAGCGACAATTTAAAAAAAAAAAAAGAAAGAAAGAAATTTGAAGCAGCGGCGGCTAGGATTTAGCTGTGGCGGTGCGCCACTGCTAAATGAATGTAGAGGAAACACTGAATATTAACTATCTTTTCGGTAAAGAAAGTTAGGAAGTCGTTGCTGCTGAGAGTTGGAGGGATGGATGGCTCAACGACACTATGGTTCTTGGTCAGCCTGGCCACAGTGTTGAAAAGGAACCTGGGGTTGTTCTTATTCTTTTCTATTAAAGATGAATAGTAATTGCTTCTAGCATTACGGAGTTCTTTTTTATATATTAATAAACTATCCTTCCAGGCTTGACGGTCTTCCTCATGTTGGCTGGAATGTGTTTTCCTTTCCAGCTGTCTGGTCTTCTGTTTCAAAGCGCGCAGGTTTGGGCTGTACCAGGGAGCTATTCTTTTCTGGTTGATAACTTTCTTTTTCAGGGGAGCTACAGCATGAAGTGTCCCAAGGAGTGCTGCTGCAGTGCTATCCACAAGATAGTCCACCTGTGTGGGGGTGAAATCAGCATAACTGCCCATAATATTGTTACAGGATGTGGCAGCAAGCTCTGCTGGAATAAGCTCTTTAAATCTAGAAACAGCTGTGTCAGATAGACATCTACTGTAGCGGGATTTTTTCCCAGGTAGGATATAATTTGTTAAAGTAAATTCAAATGTTATTAAAGAATGGTCAGACAAGACGGGGTTCTGAGGAAGAACTGTGACATGGTCAGCTTCTATTCCATAAGTAAGTACTAAGTCAAGGATATGATTAAAAGTGTGAGTGGGTTTGTTTACCCTCTGAGAGAAGCCGACTGAATCAAAAAGTGACTTGAACGCAGTAGCCAGACAATCATCATCGACGTCCACATGAATGTTAAAGTCACCTATTATAATGACTTTGTCTGAGCTCATTGCTAAATTTGACAGAAAGTCAGGGAATTCGTCTAGGAACTCAGAATAAGGTGCAGGAGGACGATACACTACAGCAAGTAAGAGTGGTTTTTCTGCTTTCCAGTCTGGGTGAGAGAGGCTGACAGTAAGGCTTTCAAATGTATTATATGAACTATTATGTCTAGGGTTGATAATCAGATTTGACTGATAAATAGCAGCCACTCCTCCTCCTCGGCCTGTGTTACGAGGCACATGACAGTTAATGTAACTAGGAGGGGTAGATTCATTCAAACTAACATATTCATCTTGCTGCAACCAGGTCTCAGTTAGTGTTAATATGTCAATATGGTGACTTGTAATTAAGTCATTCACTAGGAGAGACTTGGATGGGAGAGAACGAATATTGAGCAAACCACATTTAATAGTTCTATTAGGTTGGCTTGCTGGAGCAGTGGTTTTGATTTTAACTAAGTTGCTATAAACAACTCCTCTAGATTGGGGTTTAGGCTTAGACAGCCTCGAGGCAGACACAGTTTCTATAGGCTGGGTGGGTGACAACAAGAGGGACCCAGCAGAGGGGCGTGTTAAACTGCGGCTCTGCCTGCTGGTCTGAACTCTGGGTGCTTGTCAGGGATTAGCACGGCTAATAAAGTTCCCTATATTCCTAGATAGGAGGGATGCGCCATCCAGAGTAGGATGGACGCCATCTCTCCGAATCAGACCAGTCTTTCCCCAGAAGGAGGTCCAGTTATCTATGTAAGCCACGTCGTTATCTAAGCACCACCTAGACATCCAGCGATGGAATGAACGCATGCGGCTAAACATATCGTCACTCACTAAATTGGGCAGCGGGCCAGAGAAAATTACGGAGTCCGACATTGTCCTTGCAAAGTTGCACACCGAAGCCATATTAACCTTAGTTAACTCCGACTGGCGAAGCCGGGTGTCATTAGCGCCGACATGGATTACAATCTTACTGTATTTAACCTTACGTTTACATGCCAGCAGCTTCAGATTAGCCTCAACGTCGCCCGCTCTGGCCCCTGGGATGCACTTTATGCTCGCTGAATTCTCTACCTTCACGTTCCGTAAAATGGAGCTGCCAATGACTAATGCCGACTTCACAGCGGGGCTGTGAGCAACAGAGCCGACATGTTGAGTTACGTTCTCAGCGGGTGTGTCGCTGAGTGGGGAAAAGCTGTTGGAGACGTGAAGGGGTTGGTGGGCCAACACGGGCTTTTTGTGTCTATGTTTCCCTCGGTTTGTTGTCACCCAGCCGGACTGGCTAGTTCCCGGCTGCTCGGGGGCTGGGGGGGAACTGCTAGCGGCGGCTAGGCTAGGTGGCTCCGCACCGGCTAAGCTGGACTGTGAAGCTACTGTAGCTGGACTAGCCTCCATGGTGCGGAGCCGGGACTCTAACTCGCTGAGTCTCGCCTCCAGAACTACAAACAAGCTACACTTATTACACATACCATTATCACTAAAGGAGGCAGAGGAGTAGCTAAACATCTGACACTCAGAGCAGGAGAAGGAGGAGGACTAACAAGTGGCGATAAAACGTTTTCTGTGAAACATAAATTCTGTGCCGGTTCATGACGACGAAGCTTTACTAAAGGCAAAACCCACAAGCAGTGTTGACCTTCTATCACTGTAATATCGTTCATTTTTTGAGCAACGGGAAAATGTGTATCTGAGGTACTACTTTGCCAAAGCTACAAAGTGTAACACTGAAATCAGATGCTGTTGTTTCAGGTGTTATGGGGTTTATTTTGATGCAACTTCCTTATCTGTACACATTAAACATTATAAAACATTATTATTATTTTATTATTTTGGTCTTTTTCAACTTGTAGAATTGAGTACAGACATATCGTAGGTAAACAACAATATGATTTAAACATAAAGAAACAATACTTCTTTTTTTCCCCCTATAGAAAAACAAATATACCTGGAGGAGCGTAAGAAAGAACAGAACAGTCCTGAGGCAGCAACACACATTGGTCAACACAACTTTATACATCGATACACTGAAGCCTCAGTAATAACACAGGAAACACATAGAAAAAGACTGACGTGCTGTGTTCAAACAGTTTCCAGGGGCAAGAATAAGGTTTGATCTGAACACCTCATTGTTTGCAGGGTTTTCCCTGCCATTATACGGCTTAGCCGTGGCGCGCCCAAGCATTTTTGCCTCCCGCCTAAGAGAAAAAATAGAGCAGGTGAGCAAAAATTAATAAGACCCGCATTGCATCCCATTGATCTTTACACGTTGCCGGGTATTTCCAAAAACGGACATTTCACCTTCTCTGTTTAAAAAACCCCCTGTATACACCTATCTGTTTTCAGAAAAGTTTTCGTTCACTCGGCGTGTGTGTCTGGGTCTGGGTCTGTGTCTGTGTGTGCGCGTGTGTGTCTGGTGGCGGTGTGGGTGGGAAGGGTGGGCGGAACGGAGGGAGGCAGGTGCGCGTGCCAGTGCGAGCCACAACAACACAGAGTGAAAAGCATTTAACGGTGTACCAGAAAACGTCTGTCATCAGAATACAACCAAGGAAGTCCTGGTGAGTAACATTAGCCAAGCTTACACTTAAGGCTGGGCAAATAACCGAAAATATACCGAAACCATCGGTTATGGTGACTTTCCCGTGCCACCTGTGCCTCTGACAGCGGCACCTCCACCGCTGAGGAGAGGAACAGCCTGCTAACGTCAGCTACTGTTTGGTCCTTTCGATGGGGCACTACTAGGGCTGTCACTTTTTATTCGACATTCGAATATTCGTTCGAATGTGGGGGGAAAAGTTCGTATTCGAGCAGTAATGACCTGCTCGATATGCAGGCTGCAGCAAAGATACTCTATTTACTGTCTTTGGCTGCAGTGCCCAGTGCCTGCATAGCGCCGCGGAACGTCCACCGGACGTGGAAGGGCCGCGAACAGCCGAGAAGCGGAGCCAGTTTACTTTCTGTGCCCATATTAACCGCTGGTGTGGTGTCGCGGCGTGCACCTCCGCGGCCGGCTCGCGCCGTGCAGCGCCTGGTCTATTTTGTGTGAGAGCCGCGAGCAATCGCGTCAAGCTGGACAGGAAGTCAAACATGAAACAACGAGGCCGCGGCGGCCCGGTTGAGGGGGGGGGTGGCGTTGTAATATTCGAATATATCCGAACGAATTACGGGTCATTCAATAGAGAGTCAGAATCAGATGAGATTGTAGCATTGATAGGCAAGATGGCGGCCGTGAGGCTAGCCACAGTACAAGCAGCGTTCCTGTCTGTCATTCTAGTGTCTTCGTTATTTGTTTGTAATGCGTCGTGCCTGATCCAATACGGCCGATCGGAGCTCTTAAACCTCCAACACATCTCTCACAGTCATCTGAGTCTGTCCACCTTGCTGGAGGAGAAATTACGGGACTTTAACATCTTAAGCCATTCAACACCATGGCCGCCGACCAAGAAGAGCCGGCGCTCCGGCACCTCTGCCAGGTTCAGGAGACGCCCTTACCGGCCACCGCTCCCAGCTCTTCTGCTGTCAAACGTCAGATCCCTCCGGCATAAGATGGATGAACTCCAACTTATGATACAAAGCAATAAGGACTACAGCGACTGCTCCGCCATCTGCCTGACAGAGACCTGGCTGGATCAATCAGTACCTGACCAAGCGGTAACACCTCCAGGTTTCACATTACACCGTGCCGACAGATCATCCAAACTGTCGTGCAAGAAAAAAGGCGGTGGTGTCTGCATGATGATAAACGAACGCTGGTGTACAAACTCTACAGAACTCACCCACGTATGTTCTCCGC
This sequence comes from Trachurus trachurus, assembly GCF_905171665.1. NCBI lineage: Eukaryota > Metazoa > Chordata > Actinopteri > Carangiformes > Carangidae > Trachurus > Trachurus trachurus. Next base: position 1,437,969 of record NC_139895.1, on the reverse strand, counting down.
ACCTGGAATATCTCACTGTCAAATGCAGGCCATCATTCCTCCCACGAGAATTCGCATCAGTAATTCTGATCTGTGTTTACATCCCACCTGAGGCTAACGCCACCACCACCATAGCTGAGTTAGCCAACCACGTCTCCTCGGTGGAAAACTCACATCCAGACACAGCAGTCATCGTCCTTGGGGATTTTAACCGGACTAACCTGTCAAGTGAGCTCCCCGGCTACCATCAGCAGGTAACTTGCCCGAGCAGAGGAACCAGCACGCTGGACCACTGCTACACTCCCATCAAGGAAGCTTACCGTGCTTTCCCGAGGGCTCCGCTGGGCAGGTCCGACCACGCAATGCTGCTGCTAATTCCACGGTACAGGCAAAAAGTTAAGTCCTCCAAGACTCCAACAAAACCTGCCCGGTGCTGGTCCGCCGAGGCCATCGAGAGACTTCGGGGCTGTTTTGCGTGTACAGACTGGGATGTTTTCCATGTGGCAGGTGACCTCAACGACTACGCCGACGCAGTGACGTCATACGTCAATTACTGCGTGGACCTCTGCATACCACTCCAAAAAGTCAAGCACTACAATAACAATAAACCGTGGTTTAACAAGGACATTAAAATATTAAGAATGGAGAAAAACTCAGCACATTTGTCAGGAAATAAAGAGCAATACATGGCTGCAAAATATAAACTGAGATCAGCAATAAGAAGAGCCAAATCAAATTATGCCACTAAACTGGAAGAACAAATCACCACAAACGACACACGTTTCATCTGGAAAAAACTTCAAATCATGACAAACTACAAAAAGAAACCCTCCTCCATACCTGGAAATGACAGTCAGCTTCCAGACACACTCAACTCCTTCTATGGCCGGTTTGAACAGGTACCGACTCCACCACCACCTCTCCCTGACCCCCTCCCCCCCTCTTCTTTCACCATCTATGAGGAGGAAGTGAGGAGCACCTTCAAGGGACTCAAGAGGAACAAAGCCGCCGGCCCAGACAACATCAGCCCCTCTGTTCTCCATCACTGTGCTGCGGAACTGGCCGAGGTTTTCACTTACATTTTTAACATCTCCCTCTGTCTATGCTCGGTACCCAAGTGCTTCAAAGAGTCCATCATCATCCCGGTCCCTAAGGCTAAGAACATCTCCTGCCTCAATGATTATAGACCCATTGCTTTGACATCTGCAGCCATGAAATCATTTGAGCGCATCATACTCAAACACCTGAAAACTGTCACCTCCCCCCTCATGGACCCACACCAATTTGCATACAGAGCCAATAGATCAGTTGAGGACACAGTCAACTTAGTAATTCATCACACACTGAACCACCTAGAGTCTGCAAACACATACGCCCGCATCCTGTTCATGGACTTCAGTTCTGCATTCAACACAATAAACCCGGCCAAACTGTTCACAAAATTAACAGATATGAACATTGACCCATGCATTTGTCACTGGATTTACAGCTTTCTCTGGAACAGGCAACAGAAGGTCAAATTCAACAACAACACATCCTCCCCTCTGATCCTCAGCACGGGTGCACCCCAGGGCTGTGTGCTTTCGCCCTGGCTATTCTCCATCTACACAAACCAGCTCACATCACACCATAGTTCTGTCAATCTGTACAAGTATGCGGACGATTCTACTATTGTAGGATTCATCACCAACAACCAAGAAATAGAATACCGTGCACAGATCAACCAAGTAGTGACCTGGTGCACAGACAACAACCTCCTACTCAACGCATCAAAAACAAAAGAACTCATCATCGACCTAAGACGTCAGCCATCCCTCAAAACCCCTGTGCTCATTAAAGGTGAACCCATCTCCATTACTGAGTCATTCAAACTGCTCGGAACCCACATCACCAATAACTTAAAATGGAAAATCAACACAGAACACATCTACAAAAAAGCTCAACAAAGACTCTTCCATCTCCGTCAGCTCAAAAAGTTCAGAGTCAGGTCCCATCTCCTGCTCCGGTTTTACACAGCCATCATTGAAAGTATCCTCACCTCATCCATTACAGTCTGGTACAGCAGTCTTGACACACTGTCAAAGAAGAAACTACAGCGCATCATCAACAGAGCATCCAGAATCACTGGCTCCCCCTTACCATCACTTGAATCACTTCACCACAAACGGACACTGCGCAGAGCCCGGAAAATTGTCACTGATCCCACTCATCCTGCACACTCTGCCTTCCAGCTGCTCCCCTCTGGGAGGCGCTACAGGACAGTGGCCTCCAAAACAACCCGCTTCAGAAACAGTTTCATCCCCACTGCAATAAATATCTTGAACTCTGTTCACCGTGGAACAAGCATGGCATTATAAGTTGTAATTGTGTGTTTTGTCTATACATGTTATATGTTTGGAACCTGTACCAATGAGCTGTACTGAAAGCAAATTCCACCAGCCTGGCTGTGTGGTCATTAAAAGAATCAATCAATCAATCAATCAATATTCGTTCGAACCTCATTTTTCTAAAAACTGACAGCCCTAGGCACTACTATTGCTTTACTCAGCTTTACTGTTAGCTATAAAACATGTAAATGCAATGTGAAATGTTAAAATATAAAAAGGCGTTGCTGCATTAGTAAGTTTCTATAGTATGCTGTTACTTTAGCTAGCATAGCTGCAGTCGAGTGAGGTAGGGAGGTAATGAAGTGAGGGAGTGTGACAGAAAGCATAGATTTGCCCATACACCTCCACCCAACTCTATAACTCCACATTAGACCTCTCAATCTGAAACAGTGATGTTTAAAACACAGCAGCAATATTATTATCTCGATCAGGGCGATCTGTCACACAGAGAAGCAGGTAGAAAGTGGAGGTGACCTGACAGCTACACCCGTTATATTAGGGCAATACAATATACCAAGTGAAAATAATCTACCAAAGATGATTATTCTATTGTATTTTCCTGGTCAAAAGGAATTAGCAGTTTAAAAATGGTTTATTTACTTTTCATATTTAAAATAATAAAAGATAAAATCTCTGGCAAATAGAAGAGTCAGTATATACTGTCAAGTGCATGGAAATGTTACAGAATGTGTGTTTTTGTTCTTTCTTCAGTAAAAACTCTGGAAGAGGCCATGAAGTCGGTGGTTCTACAGAGGCAATTCAGCCAGAAGAATTAAATGTTCAAAAGGCTGTGAATTGTGCAAATAAAGTGTAAATTACAACTAAAGCAAATTGAGTCTGTTTTTTAGTTACCTAATAGTAATGATAGTGGTTAAAATTATGTGAAATTGCACAGTTTTTGGTAAAAAAGAAAAAAGCTTTTTAAAAAAAAATGTAAGGCCGAGGAACGCTAACCCCGCTGCTTCAGCTGCCCACCCCCCTAAGACCTCTAAAAACCCAGGGAAAACCCTGGTTTGGATCCAACATGATTTTAAACTCTAAAGCTTCACATAACATCGACGTAACCATGGAAACCAGAAGGTGTTTCAGCACATGCACCAGGTGATCAGCTCCTGTAGGACCGATGGACGCCATCTTGGATCCAGGATCCACTTCATATAAACATCAGTGTCTTAAAGTCCAGAGACAGAGAGGACTCTGTCAGGTCCAGAGGACACGAGGACGACGGAGGACTGGACTCTGTCTCACACTTTCTCCTTTAGTCAACTGACTCACACCTGTAGGAGAAGAAGAAGAAGAAGAAGAAGAAGAAGAAGAAGAAGAAGAAGAAGAAGAAGAAGAAGAAGAAGAAGAAGAAGAAGAAGAAGAAGAGGTGATGGATGAGTAGGGTTGCAAAATTCCGGGAATTTTCAAAGTTGGAAACTTTCCATGGGAATTAACGGGAATATATGGGAATTAACGGGAATAAATCAGAAATTTACAAAATTGAAGGTTGGCCCTTAACAGTGAACTTAAATATAGTTGGAGAAAATATATTGTAGCATAATCTTGGCTAAAACAACCAGATTTATTGCAAGTGCACTTGAATATCTATGCTATTCCATGCACACAGCACACTGCTTACTGCAGGGCTATTGAGGCCACGCCCCCTACATGCACTGTGCATTCCTCCATCACATGCACAGATGATTTCTTGAACCCTGGACTCCTTTCATTTAAAGGGACAACGAGGAGTTTTTGAAAGTGAAGTGTTTTCACACTACATTTCCCATGAGCCTCCGCGCACTGTGACATTCTTGGACCGGCGCAAGACGGACGAAAGCAAAACATTTGCCAAGAATATTTTCATTGATCAAGAATGAAAGTCGGAGGTTGGAAGACGATCAGATACCGTCCTAGTTCCAACCATAAACGGAGATTCGGTGACGTTATTCCCATGACCCACAGGGCAGCATCTGCAAAACCAAAACTAGGAAATGCTGGACGAGTCGACACTAAATAATAACAACAAAATAACGATAAAGACAAAACGATATATTTATCGAAAGTGGACCCATTAACAAGTGTGGGTAATGTAGTTCATCCACATTAATATGAGGCTTTTTTATAACCAAATAAAAACTCCTCCTTGTCCCTTTAACTCTTTCGTGACCATTGACGAGTAAACTCGTCAAAACCGTTTTTTTTACAGATTACGATAATAGACACTCTGAGGTACCCTGTGTGTGAATATAGTAGTCCTCCGATATGTAAAACTGTTTTAAACTAAAATCAAAACATGTTTTTTATAAACTGTGTGATCTTGGTTTTGTTTGAGTAATCGTTCTCCTTGAATGCTGCTCTGGGGACAGCGTGCAGCGCTGTGCGGCTGTCGGCTACAGTGTTGCCACTTTCTCGCTGAATCTGGCGACTTTCCAAACCCTCTTTTGACAAAAGCGACCGACGACAAATCTGGCGAGTTTTTCCGGTGCTGTTACAAACGTTTCTGGTTTGGAGACTCGGATCTGAAAGCTCGTTATCACGGCTGTTTTCACGGTGCAGCGGAGCGGGCGCTGTGCAGCGGGTGCTGTGCAGCGGGCGCTGTGCAGCAGAGTGGGCGCTCTGCAGCGGGGGCTGTGACCGGCCGCCCCCGCCCCAGAGCACCCACCGCCGGCCAGTCACACAGCAGTGTCACGGAGCTGCTGCGCTGCAGCCAGAGACCCACACCGCTGCACCGCTGCTCTCCACGCTGCCACACCCCCCAGATTTGCCTACAAATATATTTATTTAGCCGTAGAAATGATTTGGGAGACATGCCACACTGCAGGGTACCGGTAAAATGAGCCGATTGCCACTTGACACAAAAGTGCGTTTTTCTCTAAAACTAGAGCGGGAGCTCCGTTTTTGGAGAAACCCAGCTCTCTTCTTCTCCTTCGTACTCACGAACGAAACGGCGGAAAAACTCGCCGTTTTTTCGAGGAGCACGTTGGAAAGTCACTCTTCAACCACGTAAAAACCGTTTGTTTCTAGGTGATGTACAGAGTTCGGTTCGACGTGAGATAAAAGGTAAACAAATAGCCAAAAACATGTGGTCCTGAGCGGATGTGCTGAGGAATTAGTGTGGTCGCGAAAGAGTTAACATTTTGAATGGGATTTTTTTTTTTTTTTTGAGGGGGGGGGGATTATTTTACTCAACATTCATGTTTTTGTTGTTCAGTAAAATAATTGATTGTTCAAACAAGAATTAAAACTTGATAAAGTTCTACTCACAAATATCTGTTGAAATGTCATGTTTTTTATTGTATTATTTTGCATGGATGTCTGCTTATGACAAAACAAAATATTTACATTTATGTTTGGACATGATACAGTTTGTTTAAATTACCCCCAATTTCTAGTTAATTCCCATAAATTCCCAATAATTCCCATAAATTCCCATAATTCCCGTGGAAAGTTTCCAATTTGGAATATTTCCAAAATTCCCCAGTTTAACTTCCCATGGAAAGTTTCCGGAAATGTTTCCGCCCCTTTGCAACCCTATGGATGAGTAACAGTGATGCAGCTTCCATGTTCTCAGGAGACACTGGATCCATGTTCTCACTTTACTACAAAACAGCTGAGAGCAGCACAGACTGACTCCGCCCCCTTACTGACCTTAGAGTCTCCAGTCGATAGTCTGGACTCTCCACCAGAGCACGAAGATCCTTCACGTCTGAACTCTGAAGCTTGTTTCCACTCAGGTCCAGGTGTTTCAGGTGGGAGGGGTTGGACTTCAGAGCTGAGATCAGAGAAGAACAGCTGATCTTTGACAACCAGCAGCTCTCCAATCTGAATAAGAATAAAAGAAGATGTGATGATTGATAATTGAGTCCTGATCAATGATCAATACAGGGACTTTGTTCTTGTGGATTATCATCATGTGGCCTTCTACCGGTCACCGGTGCTGATTGCTGCTACTCTAATCAATATATTTCCACCGGGCGCGCCGTGGCACGTCTCAGCAGTGTCCCAGCAGTGGCTCTCCGCGCCGTAGCGCTATCAATCCGTAGCAGTTCTATTTTTGACAGAGCCGTTGCTAAATCGCGTCAAGCTCAACAGTCAGACACAGTCAGTATCCAAGTAAAACACTTCTGCCCCCTTTTAAAATAAAACCCAATACAGAGTACATATAAATTATCACAACTTCACATCAACATTACGTCAGGGTCTCGAAGATTCGGCACCATGGACGACGAGAGATTAATTGTGGAAGTTGAAAAACACACAATTATTTATGACATTACAGAGGGTTAGGCTTTTTATAACGACAATGGCAGAAAGGACTAATAAAAATGTGATTTTAAATAAACTTTACAGAAACTACCTTTGAGTAATATGTTCAGGATTATCGCATGATCTCACGTGAATACGGCTGGCTCGCAAGGCAGCGCTGCACTGCCGTGACGCGCCCGGTGGGAATTGATGTGGGACAGAGAACGGAGAAAAACCGCGGGGCAGCTGTTCTGCAGCGCTGACAGACCCGGTGGAAATCGATCTACAACAGTAACAGTAAGTGAACTGACCTCAGAGTCTCCAGTCTGCAGTCTGGACTCTCCAGAAAACCACTCAGATCCTTCAGGTTGTTTCCACTCAGGTCCAGGTGTCTCAGGTGGGAGGGGTTGGACTTCAGAGCTGAGACCAGAGAAGAACAGCTGATCTCTGACAACCAGCAGCGCTCCAATCTGAATAAAGAATAAAAGCGATGAGTTGAGGACAAAGCTCCTTGTTGACAGCGTTCAAGAAGCTTCAGAAAGAACAAGTTTAGAAAATCAATGCAAGAGCTGAAGCAACAGGAAGCAGGTTAAACTGTGACATAGAGAGGAAACCGCCACCCTCCCTTGTCATCGGCTATAGAGGGCATGCGTTTACGTCACGTTGCCCGGGACAACACTCCATTCGCTCGAACTGAGTGGCAAATCAAACATTCCCTCAACGTGGAGAAGGATAGCAATAAACTGAGGTCAGAAAGACTCGACAATCCGTATATTACGTTGTGTGTTTTAATAAATCCTGTAACACACAGTGTGACCGCGGCACCGGCAGAGAGACAGACAGGCTCAGTGTTAAAGTGCAGAGGGACGAGATTACAGCTGTTACTCGCATCCCGACAGTGACTCCCGACACTTAAACCTGACTTGCTCCTCTTCTGAAAAACTCTGACATGCAGGGCTTGAAATTAGCGGTCTCCACTTGTCATTTGCGACCCAGATTCCTCTGTGGCGAGACAGATTTTTAGCTGTCTCGCCACTTGGCATATAGAAAAAATGAGACTCCCAATCGGTTTCCAGGGTTTCCTCCAGTGTATTATAAGCTTATAGTCACCTGACAACGTCACAACTTAGTCGCGCATAACGGGACACGTGACGGACATCATGCTTATCAGACCGCTGCTTCACAGCTGACGAAGAGGAACGCACCGAGCCCAGTTAACGTGAGCCGAGCCGCGGCTCCAAAAGGCTCAGTCAGCTGCTGTAGTGCTACAGCTGGTAGCTGGTAGCTGTTAGCTGGTAGCTGTTAGCTGTTGGCTGTTAGCTGTTGGCTGTTAGCTGGTAGCTGGTAGCTGTTAGCTGGTAGCTGTTAGCTGTTGGCTGTTAGCTGGTAGCTGTTAGCTGGTAGCTGTTAGCTGTTAGCACGCCGGAGTCGGTGGTCGGACTATCCGACGGACGGACGGGGGGGTGGGGGGTGGTATTTGAACACTGTACAATCAGCGCGATATAGCGCATTTAACATTTACGAGCGGCAAAGCGCCAACTGTCCATGCGCCCGTGTCTGTGTGTGTATGTGCGCGCGCGTGTGTGCATGCGTGCGTGCGAGAGAGACGGCAGGTGGACTGACTGGCAGAGATGAGAGTTGGTGAAACGCTGTTTAAAAATTATTATACTGTTCTTCTTTGAGTGGGGTGGGATTGTGGGAGGGATAAAAAAAACTGGGGGAAAAAATGGAAGAATGGAAGTCTTCTCTGTCACGTTGTAGCTACTGTCATGTTGTTACCTGTGAAATTGCTTCCATTAAAGAAAGTCATCAAAAAACAAAAACACTGTGAGAGCCTGTGGCAGACATAAATAGGCTACTGTTATTCCAGAAAAGTTGAAAGGTCATCGTCTACAGAGCACAACTGATTGAGAAGAACAGGATGACTGTTGGTACTACTATGACTGCTATATAACCAGTGATGTCGAAATACAATAGTGAAGCAACTTGTTGGTTTTGGCTAGTAAAAAATCTGTCAGGCGAGTAACTTTTTTGACTTAACTTGGCGAGTAACTTTTTTGACTTAACTTTTTGACCTACTAGCCAAGTGGCTAGTAGGTCAAAAAGTTAATTTCAAACCCTGCTGACATGTCAAACTGACTCAGACCTACGGATGTGTTGGAGGACTAATTTCTCTGTCTAACCATCACAACTATGACACATGAAATGGTAAACACAGCTGATTTACTGCTCAAGTTAATTTACTTTCCATGATTGAAAGCAGGTTCTTAAATGTAACTTGGTCAAAGTCAGACGTATCCTCACAATGTTTTGCAGTTCTGGTCATGCATTATGTATGCTGACAAAGTTAGACATGTCAGACTGGTATGGGCTCGGAGAAAATCGCCTTGTTACTTTCCTTGATTTTAAACTTTGGCGGCTCTGCCTCTCGTCTTTTTGCTACTCAGTGAGCATTCTGCAGTGACTTCTGAGTACTGTGACATCATATGCATACTAGGGGTGGTGAAAAAAATCGATAATCGATTAATCGCGATTATTAAATGACTGATTATGAATCGATTATTAATTTTCCAAAAATCGATTATTTATATTTTTCAAATTGTAATACAAAGGAGAGTCCTCCTGTTACTGGATGTCATACAGGATTTAACCACAAGGTGGAGCGGTCTGTCTGTCATAACAAGAGGCTGTAACTGAACCAGCGAGCAAGTGTGTAGGTGCTTAACAAGGTGCTAACAAGGTGCTAACGGTGCCGGAGCGAGACAAAGATTGATACAATTGAGTGGCGACAGCTTTTGATGTCGCCGCCAGCGCGGTCACGTGGTTCATGTTCCAAACTAGGCTGCCGCTGTCATGTTCTTCTATGGGACAGACAGTAGTGAGCTTGCTTTTGAAGCATAAAGTCCGCTAGCTTAATGCTAACGTTTTATAATGTAAAACACCATAGACGGGCTAACAGAAATTAGCATTGCTACAACCATAGCAGTAAAGCTGCTAAAAGCTGTTTTAATTCTGGCTTTAGCGCTGCTAACACGTCACAACATGTGGACCAGCTGGTCTTCCTCCATATCTGGTTGTTCCAGAGCAATGAATATTTGATCACTGAAGTTGAAGTTACACAGCGTGCTCTGTTTTTATAACTGTGGACAGTAGGCTAAAGTAAAATGTGTGCAAGCTGGTTGTTCCAGAGCAATATTATTTGATCACTAGTTACGTGTGTTGTAGCCGTTTTTATAATGTGTACATTATCTAAAGCAGGGGTCTCAAACTCCCGGCCCGGGGGCCACATCCGGCCCGCGGCCCCCCTACATCCGGCCCGCGTCTTGACGTAAAAAGTAAGGCTGTCAAAGTTAACGTGTTAATGCAAAATGCTTTTTAACGGCACTACGTCTACGTCTTATAATGTTACAGAGAACCTGCATATATTTTTTCTCCTCATGTTCCTACACTAGAGAACTTGTTCTTCTTGTCACCAAACGAGGCTGCTCTCTCTCTCTGACAGCTGATTTTTAAATACCATGAAAATGGTATTTGGAAAGCATGGAAAGCATAAGAAATGTCCAGATGGATGTTTCTTATGCTTTCCATTCATCTTGCTGGTATTTCAAGCAAAAAAGAAAAATATGTGATTAACTCAGGAAATTTTGAGATTAATCGCGATTAAAAAATGTAATTGTTTGACAGCCCTAATTATCATACAATATTTGAAAATAAACCCCGTTTTCAGAATTTTTTTTTTTTTTTTTTTTATACTTGTCTCGAACACTGAAGTGGCCCCCCACTGAGATGACAGTGCCAGCAGTGGCCCCCAGCTCATTTGAGTTTGAGACCCCTGATCTAAACAGTAAAATATGTGTTGCATCTGTCTTTCAAAAAAATAGACTTACTAATTTAAATCTCATTTGTGACACGTCCAAAAATACAAAGGGTCCATGATCAGTTAAAGTAACTTATTGTAACAAAAAATCCAAGAATAAAAAAATGAGCCAACAAGCAATCAAGGCACAAAGAGAAAATGAATCTGTGGTTTTCAATAAATAATAATGGGCTAATAATAATTCAGCAACTGACTGATAATAATCATAACAATAATCATTAATAATCGAAAATCGAATCGATAATCGTTAATAATCGAAAATCGGTCTGTAATCGAATCGAGACTTCAATAATCGTAATCGAATCGAATCGGGAAATTGGGCCAATTAACCACCCCTAATGCATACCCTCTATACCCGCGCGCATGTCCATAATCCAGAATAACGTCAATGAATAATACAGTACCACCAATTGATCTTTTTTTTTTTTTTTAAATGTTTAATTTATTTTTTGCCAGACTTCACCACGGGCCCTAATGCAACGGCATTACTTGAATTAACTCATTGAGTGCCGCTCTCCTTTCCAAATTTTAGTCAAGTGTACCGGCAATTTAGACAATTTTTGACGATTTTTGTAGAGCAGGGCTTGACGCTTAGCATTTTCCCAGGTAGCACGTGTGCTACTAAATTGAAAAATCTAGTAGCACACAAATAATTTTAGTAGCACACAAATAATTTTAAATAATAACGTGATATGAGGTCAATGAGGAGGCATTTATAAGCAAAACAGTTCAATTCATAGCTTTTTAACAGGGATGCCAACGGGTCAGGACCAAAAAAGATCTTAGAGCGGTGACACTCACCATTAACATAATACATGTGCATTTAAATACATTATAATATCATGGAAAAGTCCATTTCCAGTAGTTCAAATCAAACAGCCCCAACCAAGTATTGAGTGCATATAGATGGACAACATTTCTATATTAAAATGCTTTAAAGAAAAGAGAAAAAAAGGTCCTTTGTAGTATTTACATTTTTGGGAATACTGAATTTCAGGTCTTCATATAGGCTACAGTATATAATGTGTTAGTTAGTTTCACTTTTTGAATTGAATTAGTGACATAGGCCTTAATAAACTCTTCCATGATATTCTAATGCACCTGTACATTGGAAATGAGTGATAGCCTGCAGTATACTGCATACATCTTGACAGCTCTACCTTACTTTACTTTTTTTGTATAATCCCAACAGACATGTCCAGTGATGTTCAGCCTTGTGTGTTTACATTTGTCTGACCCGATTATTCAAGTCAGTGGTCCTGAAATGTGTGTTTCTCTTCTACACATTCTACACCGCGGACGCGACGTCTTTTCACATACAGTACGGGCTTCCGTTCAAACGGGGCCGAGCTCCGTGGGAAACAGCTGCCTGGCACAGCAACGTAGAGAACCACGGCGCACAGCTCCACGGACATGCACGGAATAAAAAAACAACAACATCGCCGTCACACCAAGTGCTCGCGGCTACGACGCTGCTTTGGGTTGTTGAGCATATGAACGAGTTCGCTTTGCACTACCAGGGTGTCCGCGGGGTTTTAAAAAGTATTAAAAAGTGATAAATCAAAAAAGCAAAATTTAATGGCCTTAAAAAGTGATAAATTTGGTCCAAAGGTATTAATTTTAAAGAATAGGTATTATTTTTTTTTCTTTTGGACAATGACTGGTTTTATTTTGATGAAATAGGCGTAATAAAATAAATAAAGCATTACTTGCTTGCGCCGCTACTTCAAAAAAAAAAGGAATGATATTTGCACATTGCACTAGTTACTGTAACTAATGCCCTGTTGTGCAACCGAGTCTCCTGGGTAATGGTAATGATGTAAGTAAGTGTTGGATGATAAAATCTATGTACATGTCATAAAATCTTTCTGATTGATACTTGGTGCAACTCGATGTTGTGGTGGTATTAAAAAAAATCTGAAGGTAGTGAAAAAAGGTATTAAATGGTAGTAAATTGACTCAAAGATTTGTGTATATACCCTGACTACGTGTACGGACGCACTGCCTGCGGAGGCGGAGCGGGGCCTTCGCGGGCACTTGGCGGGTCACACAGGGAGCGCCAGATGTGCGACCGGGCAGGCCGGTTAACATGCGCCGATCTGAAACTGCCTCAGCTCAGGGCGCTGCGCTTCGGTTTGGTTCCGCGTGCGTCTCTTTTTTTCAGCTCAGGCAGCATTCAAGTACACAACCGGCCACAACCTCCAAACGTTCGCAACACATCATAAAACATTTATTGAACGGTAAAATTCGGTAGTCGCACACGTGCTACTAATTGCATTTCACAATTCGCACTGATCTGTTTTTTACTCGCATTTGCGACAAGGGGCTCGCAGTGTCGAGCCCTGTTGTAGAGCCACAGTGTATTCTATATTATTGCCACCAACACATACTATGGCTCATTTGAAAGGTGAAACTTTCTGCTTCAAATGGCCACAAACCATTTGTTTCTACGTGCCTCTGTTCCTGAGAAGGGTTAGGCTCAACTCAAGCTAAACATGGCTTTTTTTCTAGAAAAGGAGATACAGCGTCTTTTATGAAATGTGTTCTGTTTGTGCCTGTCGCTCTTCTGACACTTACATTTCTGGATCAAAGGGCTCGTATAAGATAAATATATACAACAATTGTTGTTCTATTCACAAAACCACCATCGGGGGCGGGGGGGGCGCCACTAAACAACAATAACACAGACGCACCGTGCCGTGTCACAGCCTCTCGCCGCGGAACGTGAGGGTCTGTCGGCCATAGCAGGTTGGGAACACCGGCCCCACCGGTGGTTGCGGTCCTTCTGTGGTACGGGTCGGTGATGCTGGTCTGCTTTGACTGAGGGATCATCACATTTTACCGCGGGAGGACTTTGGGGAGGACACGGTGTTGCTCCAGATGAAGACCGGGCGGGGCTGTCGGCTGAGTAGGGTTGGGCACCGAAAAACGGTTCCAAATAGGAACCGGTTCCTAACGTCCGGTTCCGGAATCGTTAAGAAGCCGTTTGCATTTCGATCCTTTTTATCGGTTCCTAAATGTCCGCACTAGTTTGTTTGTTTTACTCCGCTCGCACTAGTTTGAAGTAATTTGACCCGCCCCGCACCACCGCATCTATTTTCACAACCATCCCCGCCGCTATTAAACGTCAGACAGCGGCTTTTTACTTTGAAAGGGCAGACAGAGGCGCTGTGTTGCCGGTAGCTTGTCAGTGTGGAGCTCGTGAGGAGTGGGAGAGTCACAGTGCAGCGAGTGCAGCCGCCACGGCCGCCGCCTCCTCTCCCTCTCCCCGCTCTGCTCTCTCCTCTCAGTGAAACCAACCCCGCTCTGCTGATGCGCCCAGCCGCCGTCTCACCGGTTCCTTCACACCTCCGCCGGCTTTCCCGTCAACATCAGCGCACCCTTGATAACACACTCTGGACTTCATCATCAGTGTTTTTAATGACCCGCCCCACCGCGCCCCGCACCGCAAATAAAGTAAACATTTCTTGACCCGCACCGCGCGTCACTAGTGTACAGACCTCCTCAGCCTGAGAAGGCAGACATGATTATCTTCTTAAACAAAAACTGTTTTTGATTTGTCATCATGACTGCTCCAGTGTTTGTTTTATTTTGTTGCATATACAGTCACCTGTTCTGCAGCTCTTTGTATGTTAGACTGCTTGCCAAGTTTCAGTTACAGTTAGGGACCCTCCCTTTTAATTGAATACTATAGTTGGCAAAATCTATTTTTGGAGGCCTTTTGGAGGTCTTACAAGCTGTGTAAGATGTATGTTTGAAGTCCAAGCATGCATGCAAAAATGGCCTGTGTGAAGAGTTTGTCAAATAAAAAAATATCCTGTGAAATAAGTTGTGACCTGTTGACCTGCACCTCAAAGAATCGGAATCGAGAATCGTTTAGAACCGGAATCGATATAGAGAATCGGAATCGGAATCGCTAAAATCTAAACGATGCCCAACCCTACGGCTGAGAGCTTCCTGTTTCTGCTCCGAGCTGCTGCTCCAGCTGCTCCTGCTCCTGCAGAGCAGCTGCTGCATCCACATGCAAAACTCCGTTTGCAAAAGCCGAGTTATGATGAAAACTTCCAGAGCTGTCATGAGTTTTTGATTGTCATCTATTTCACTTCTGCTCGTCGTAGAACTGTGTTGCCATGACAACAAATGTATGAAGCTGAACTATGTTGCCTTGACAACAAAACATGTCAAATAAAGTTCAGAGACTTCTTCAAAGAGCTGCAGCAGACACACACCTGCTTATTATGGGATGTTGGCTCTGAATGTTTTACTACAAACATCGCAGAGCCTCAGGAAAGAGCAGGAGCCATCAGCTATTGATTAGGGCTGAAACGATTCATCGAGTTACTCGATTACAAAAAATAGCTTGAGGCAAAAACTCTGCCTCGAAGCTTCGTTATATTCCTATGACTCGCAGGGATATTGAAGAGAAGAGAAGAAGAAAACACCACCACACACCATGACGACCCTCAGTGTGGATCAGTATAACATCAGCCTCATGTCTGCAGCTCAGTGTCAACACAACTTTCACATCACATTCATCTGAGCACAGAAATAAAACAGAGTCTGACCCCAGAGCCTCCAGTCTACAGTCTGGACTCTCCAGAAAACCACTCAGATCCTTCAGGTCTGAATCCTCGTTGTTGCTCAGGTCCAGGTGTCTCAGGTGGGAGGGGTTGGACTTCAGAGCTGAGACCAGAGAAGAACAGCTGATCTCTGACAAACTGCAGCTCTTCAATCTGAATAAAGAATAAAAGAAGATACGATGATCGATAACTGATCAGATGAGTCTTGATCAATGATGAGTAGAGGGATCTTCATCATGTGGCCTTCTACACATCATCCACATGTCAGCACAGATCCATCAGCTGCTGCTGACCTCAGCTCAGTCTGTCTGATTCAGGACTACACACACACACACACACACACACACACACACACACACACACACACACACACACACACACACACACACACACACACACACACACACACACACACACACATGATCTAAGATCTACAACAGTAACAGTCAGTGAACTGACCTCAGAGTCTCCAGTCTACAGTCTGGACTCTCCAGAAAACCACTCAGATCCTTCAGGTCTGAATCCTGCAGCTTGTTGTTGCTCAGGTCCAGGTATCTCAGGTGGGAGGGGTTGGACTTCAGAGCTGAGACCAGAGAAGAACAGCTGATCTCTGACAAACTGCAGCTGTTCAATCTGAATAAAGAATAAAAGGTCAATTGATTGATAACTGATCAGATGTGTCCTGATCAATGATCAAAGCACAGATTCATCAGCTGCTGCTGACCTCAGATCAGTCTGTCAATATACAATTGACAGACTGACGGCTGGCCCGGACAGGGTGTGCCCCAGGTTGCTAAGAGTCTGCGCTGAGGAGTTTGGGGACTTCCTACACTCGCCTACAGCATGTTTTTAACCTGAGCGAGCGCCTGGGTAAAGTCCCCTCTCTCTGGAAAACATCTTGCATCATCCCTGTCCCCAAGAAAAGGCTCCTCTATGCTGTTGTCTGATGGGGGAGCAACACCAGCAAGAGGAACATAAACATACTGAATAGGATTATCAAAAAGGTAAGAGAACATTGTCCAGATTCAGGTCAATACTGGACAAAAACAACCACCCTCTGCACTCTGCCTTCACACAGAAGAGGAGCACATTCATTGAGAGACTACTGTCCCAGAGCTGATCCACGGACAGGCTGTGGAAGTATTTTTTCCTCCATGCAAGTTTGCATAACTCTTTGGGGGGGGCAGACAATAAACGTGTGAGGCTGAACTCTGTTGCCATGACAACAAATTGCGATGCTCAACTCTGTTAACTAACAACAAACATGTGAGGTTGAACTCACACACCTGCTGGGATGTTGGCTTTGAATGTTTCACTAAAAAACATCACAGAGCCTCAGGAAAGAGCAGAAGCCACCAGCTATTGATTATAGATCAGTGATTGCCATATTACATGTATTCTGTAGTTGACTGGACTAAAAGCAGAGAAGAAGAAAACAGCTGTCACCATGACGACCCTCAGTGTGGATCAGTATAACATCAGCCTCATGTCTGCAGCTAAGTGTCAACACAACTTTCACATCACATTCATCTGAGCACAGAAATAAAACAGAGTCTGACCCCAGAGCCTCCAGTCTACAGTCTGGACTCTCCAGAAAACCACTCAGATCCTTCAGGTCTGAATCCTGCAGGTTGTTGTTGTAGCTCAGGTCCAGGTGTCTGAGGTGGGAGGGGTTGGACTTAAGAGCTGAGACCAGAGAAGAACAGCTGATCTCTGACAAATTGCAGCTCTTCAATCTGAATAAAGAATAAAAGCAGAAGGTCAAATGATTGATAACTAATCAGATGTGTCCTGATCAATGATCACAACACAGATTCACCAGCTGCTGCTGACCTCAGCTCAGTCTGTCAATATACAATCAATATCTGATCAATACCTGCTGGACTAAACACTAACTACAACTCTCTGATTCAGGACAAACACACACACCTGAAGTGATCAGATTATTGATTATTGATGACTATGGAGTGAGGAGTCAGTAGCTGCGTTTCCATTACAGATTTTTGCAAAATAAAAGCGATATTTCTGAAACTTCGAAAAAGTGCTATTGCTATTTGCGGGTGTTTCCATTGAAAGGTGTTTTGCGAATGAGCCGTAATGCGTCTTGCGTTTCTATGGTGACGGCACAGAGATCTCAGCTGCCAACAGCTGTTGCTGGTATTGTTTTTAACAAAGACGAAAACAGCGCTTGATTGCTGAAAGTCAAAGCCTGTGTGGCGCTGGCAGCGGCCACAAATAAGGGCACACTCACACTAGGGCCAGTTGGTATGGGGTGAAATTACTGCCCAAAGTCCACAAACCCGCAAAGCATGTTTTACTCACGCCCAACGATTCACAAACAAACTCAGTGTGTTTTGCAAATACAAAACATAATTCACAAACTAATGCATTTTGTTTCACAAATAAGAAATGCACCTATCGAATAAATACACCATGCTTCAGAAACAAAAAACATATTTCTAAAAGTAAAAGAAAAAAAATCCTTCAAGTATAAAAACACAATTCTACAACTACAACTACAATTCTACAACTACAAACACAATTATACAACTACAACTACAATTCTAAAACTACAAACACAATTCTACAACTACAACTACAATTCTGCAACTACAACTACAATTCTGCAACTACAACTACAATTCTGCAACTATGGAACTGTCACGTGACTTTTGGCAGTAATATTCCACCCTGCGCGCTGATCAACACACTTGCACTCACAGCCAGACCTGTAATTCGCACTCCACAACAACAGGTGGTGCTGCTGAGTCGATAGGCCTATGTCACGGCACAGCTGATAGCCGGAAGTGCAGTGTACCTGCTCAACCCAAACAGATGACAGATCTCCCAAAAGTGGGGTCCAGACGATGTGGTGCAACTTGAAAACGAACAATAAATAGTTATAATAATTGTTATGAATTAATATAGGTAGAGTGTGGCGTTTTGTTCATGCAGTTTGTAAACACCGGCAACTTTATGTTGTAACAGACATGAGAGCCGTTGTGGTGGGCTGGGCTCCTGCTAGCACTAGCACTAGCCTCAGCCTCCTCACACTAGTCCTCACAGTTGAACAAGGCGTGAAACTGACTGCTAATTAATCCGATTCCGAAAGCAGCTGGGTGTAGCACTGGGTTTTAGCCTCTTCCGCCCACCGGGTAGGCCTACTACTACACCGGCGTCCGGCGAGAGGAGGCTGCCTTAGTTTATTCCGTAACCAGGGTGACTATCGGAGGTGGGTGTACACTGCTCGGCGATTTTGGAACGTTAAAAATCCCTGGTAGTCACCCTGGTTGTATCCACCACTTTCCGGAGAATGACGCTGGGTATCGCCATGACACTCCATTCCACTGTTACTGTATTGTTGATAGCATAGACTGGTTGATAGACATTGGCCGTGATGACTTTATTTATAATCATCACGTAATTTTAATGAGAACAATACGGACGAGTTTTTAGCTTTATGTCACATTTTCACGTCACTATATCACCGTTGCAACTACTCTGATGTTAATGAAGTCTATAAAACGAATTGTTTAACAAACATTTTAGATTAGCTGGGCTAACCGTTGTTAGCTGTTAACCGTTAGCAGTGTCAATAAACAATAACTCAATAAACGGCCCATGAAAAAAATATTTTCCAGCGGATATCCTAGTTACAACATGAGCTAACTGGAGTAGTTTCATGTCGTGTCCAACAACGGGAGGGTTTTAACAGCTGACGTCCTGCTGTTAGCTTAGCTACTGCTGTTAGCTGTCAGCAGCAGCAAAGCTAACAACTACGATAACCATGACTAATCACAAAAACGTGCACACAGAAATAGTAATGTTTGTTCAATAATTCGTTTTATAGACTTAACAAACATCAGATTTAGTCACAACGGTTTTGGCAGCCCGGAGCCCCCACATTTGGTACCTACACCGGTGGCTAACGCTACCAGTTAGCCGCTCGCTAGAATGCTACTAAAACCGACTTCCGTCGTTGTGTGACGCAATGGATCATGGGGAAATAAAGTGGTGGATATATAATAAACTAAGGCAGCCTCCTCTCGCTGGACGCCGGCGTTGTTGTGGTGTACCGGGCTCCAAAGTGGGTGGAAGAGGCTAAAACCATGGCTAAAACCCAGTGCTACACCCAGCTGCTTTCCCTGGAGCAGCTGGGGGAGAATCGTACTTCCGGCTATCAGCTGTGCTGTGACATAGGCCTTATAATAATAATAATAATGAATTTTATTTGTAATGCACTTTATATTGAGCAAACAATCTCAAAGTGCTACATAAGAAAAAAAAGTAGAGTAAAAGTTAAAATTTGGAGAGAGAACGTCTCTCCAAAGGAAACAACTAATGAAAGGCTTTTTTAAAAAGGTAGGTTTTTAGGCCTTTTTTAAAAGTGTCCAGGGTCAGTGGTGCTCTCAGGTGGTCAGGGAGAGCATTCCAAATACAGGGAGCGGCGTGACAGAAAGCTCTGTCTCCCATGGTTCGGAGTTTGGTCCTTGGGATCTGCAGGAGGTTTGCCTGACCGGAGCGGAGGTGTCGTGAAGTGGGCTGAGGGGTGATTAGCTCCTTCAGGTAAATAGGAGCATTACCATGGAGGCACTGGTGGGTCAGTAGGGAAACCTTGTATTCAATCCTGAATGAGACAGGGAGCCAGTGGAGGGATTTGAGAATTGGTGTGATGTGGTCAAATTTTCGTGTCCTTGTAAGGATCCGGGCAGCACAGTTTTGAATGTATTGGAGTTTTTGGATGTTTTTGTTGGAGATCCCGGCAAGAAGAGCATTACAGTAGTCCAGCCTGGTGGAGACAAAGGCGTGGACGAGTTTTTCTGCATCTGGGAGAGAGAGTGATGGACGGAGTTTTGCAATGTTTTTTAGGTGGTAAAAAGAGTTTTTGTAGAGCTGTTTGATGTGAAGTTCAAAGGTCAGGTGGGGGTCCATTATTACACCAAGGTTGGTGACTGATGGAGAAAGGTGGATGTCGTGGCCGGCGAAGGTGATACTGGTAATGGTTAGGGCTGGGTATTGTAGAGAATCTCACGATTCGATTCGATTTCGATTCATTAGGTCACGATTCGATTCGATATCGATTCGATTCGATATTGATTGAAATGCTTCGATATCGATTCAGTATCAAGCAGAAATACACAAATAAGAGTACCAGATTTTTTTTTTTTAAATAATTATTTGTTTAGTTTCATGCCTTATGAACAGCCATAGTATAACTCATAGCATAACAAAATATGACACTGCTTTAACACTGAACTACAGTGCAGCTAAATTTAAATTAGGCTATGTGTTACTTTCCTCTTGGAAAATAACTCATAACATTTTGAGTAATAAAACAATACAAAACAATATTATTAATAATAGCCTACTGCACAACTGAAAATATTGTAGCGACCCCGCAGTAATGTTCTTGTTATGATGTTTAAGTTCTGTGATTTCTGACTGACTGTCAATGTGTATGGTACGGGCAGGTGGGATGAGAAACTGAGGGGCTGGGGTGAGTGTGAGGAAGACAGAGTCCTGTCTGTGTGTAGGTGAGTGAGTGAGGAGGAGCAGAGGAAGAAGTGAGAGCAGCTGTCAGATAAGTTTGTGTTATGTTGTTGACTTGTCGTCGGGTCTGACGCTACAATATCAATAACAACGTGTGCTTAACACAAGGGGGCCGTTGTCGGTCTGACTTTAGCTTTTTCGCGGCACGGAGAATTGCGCATCTGGTGGCTCAACCTGGTCAGTGGGTGCTTGAGCACCGGAGCACCCACGGAATCGGCGCCTATAAATACAAAATGAATCCCCACATCTGCTTTCAGGTTTGAAGGCGCTGGCTTAACGCTGCTGCTGCTACTCACTCCCATATTGTTATGGTTTGGTCTAGTGCGGCCCCCGTCCGTACAGCGCGAATCACACGAGGGTGTTGCTCGCAGCGCCCCCACTGGCCAGGGGCTTGAATCGATTCAGAAGATTGCTGAATCGATATTGAATTGCAGAGAAAAGAATTGCAATGCATTGCTGAATCGATATTTTTACCCAGCCCTAGTAATGGTGGATGACCGGGTCTGATGTGGGGTGCCAATGAGAATGGCTTCAGTTTTTGAACTGTTAAGCTGCAGAAAATTCTCCTTCATCCACGCCTTTGTCTCCCCCAGGCAGGTGGTGAGTGTGGAAGATGGCAGGGTGTCAGAGGATGCTGGGTTGATTTTGAAATAAAGTTGGGTGTCATCAGCATAGCAATGGAAAGATATTCCATGCCGGCTGATGACACGGCCAAGGGGAAGCATGTAGACAGTGAAAAGGGTGGGTCCGAGGACTGACCCTTGGGGGACACCACAGGAGACGGGGAGTGTGTCTGACTTGGCTTCTCCCAGGGAGACGTATTCAGTTCTGTTAGTGAGATAGGAGGTAAACCAGTTGAGAGTTGAGTCAGATAGTCCGATGGTGGAGTGTAGGCGATGGAGGAGAATGTGGTGGTCAACCGTATCAAAAGCTGCAGTGAGATCAAGGAGAATGAGCAGGGATGGTGAGCCAGCATCAGCTGACATCAGTAGGTCGTTAGTGACCCTGGCCAGAGCAGTTTCCGTGCTGTGGCCAGGGCGGAAACCAGACTGAAATATCGACTCAGCAGCACCACCTGTTGTTGTGGAGTGCGAATTACAGGTCTGGCTGCGAGTGCAAGTGTGTTGATCAGCGCGCAGGGTGGAATATTACTGCCAAAAGTCACGTGACAGTTCCGTAGTTGCAGAATTGTAGTTGTAGTTGTAGAATTGTGTTTGTAGTTGTAGAATTGTAGTTGTAGTTGTAGAATTGTGTTTGTAGTTGTAGAATTGTAGTTGTAGTTGTAGAATTGTGTTTGTAGTTGTAGAATTGTAGTTGTAGTTGTAGAATTGTGTTTGTAGTTGTAGAATTGTAGTTGTAGTTGTAGAATTGTGTTTTTATACTTGAAGGATTTTTTTTCTTTTACCTGAAGAAATATGTTTTTTGTTTCTGAAGCATGGTGTATTTATTTGATAGGTGCATTTCTTATTTGTGAAACAAAATGCATTAGTTTGTGAATTATGTTTTGTATTTGCAAAACACACTGAGTTTGTTTGTGAATCGTTGGACGTGAGTAAAACATGCTTTGCGGGTTTGTGGACTTTTGGCAGTAATTTCACCCCATACAGTTGTTCCATACCGTGCTGAAGCACGAATGCCCCCCCTCCTCTGTCCCTCGCTGGCCCGCACTCACACCACCTCGAACCCAAGCTGCTCAAGCACGGTCGTCTCCGACACATACGTTGATATAGAGGGATTATTTGTTCACCAACACGGCGGATGTGCGCTTTAACCTGACTGCAGAAAGAACGGAGCCTTTGAAACACCAGCGGTGATGAGGTGCTGCTGACAACAATATAGGTGGTTGTGTCCACACACCCGTACTGGTTTATATGACTAAAGGGGACATGTTCCACACACCCATACTGGTTTATATGACTAAAGGGGACATGTTCCACACACCCGTACTGGTTTATATGACTAAAGGGGACATGTTCCACACATCTGTACTGGTTTATGTGACTAAAGGGGACATGTTCCACACACCCGTACTGGTTTATGTGACTAAAGGGGACATGTCGGCGCAGGAGGGAGTGGAGCGTGGAGCCAGTCTCCTTCAACCATGCACGGAAAAGGGAATGACAGGAAAGGTTTTTCTAATTTATTGAGAAACAATGCCCAGGTCAGCAATGCATGACAAAAAACATGTGGTTCATTTGTCCCCTCAAGTCACATAAACCAACACAGCGTGGACACACACAACTCCGGTGACGTGTAGAAAAGCGAAACAAGTGTTTCCATTACACTTTTGCGATACACGTTTGTATCGATACGTCTCAAAAACCACCTCATGAGAGCGTAAAAACCTTTCAGCGATATTTGAGAGTTTTTTTTGAAATGTAGGTGTTTCCATTACCAGTTTTTCATTTCGATATTTAGGTTTTGCGCATTTCAAGGGGTAATGGAAACGCACCTAGTGTCAGTGTGAGAGAAGAACAAGTGGAAACATGAGACAACAACTATTTCAAACGTCCTTCATTCATGACATCAAAGTCAATGATTCAAGTTCTGAGTGAAGATCAATCAGGTTCAGTTGTGGATCAAAGATCTAAGATCTACAACAGTAACAGTCAGTGAACTGACCCCAGAGTCTCCAGTCTACAGTCTGGACTCTCCAGAAAACCACGCAGATCCTTCACTGCTGAATCCTGCAGCTTGTTTCCACTCAGGTCCAGGTATCTCAGGTGGGAGGGGTTGGACTTCAGAGCTGAGGCCAGAGAAGAACAGCTGATCTCTGACAAACTGCAGTTCACCAATCTGAATAAAGAATAAAAGAAGAAGGTCAGATGATTGATAACTGATAAGATGTGTCCTGATCAATGATCACAACACAGATTCATCAGCTGCTGCTGACCTCAGATCAGTCTGTCAATATACAATCAATATCTGATCAATACCTGTTGGACTAAACACTGACTACAACTCTCTGATCCAGGACCACACACACCTGAAGTAATCAGATTATTGATTATTGATGACTATGCAGTATGCAGTGAAATGATCTGAAAGTGAAGAGTCATTGTCAGTGTGAGAGAACAAGTGGAAACATGAGACAACAACTATTTCAAACGTCCTTCATTCATGACATCGAAGTCAATGATTCAAGTTCTGAGTAGATCAATCAGGTTCAGTTGTGGATCAAAGATCTAAGATCTACAACAGTAACAGTCAGTGAACTGACCCCAGAGTCTCCAGTCTACAGTCTGGACTCTCCAGAAAACCACTCAGATCCTTCAGGTCTGAATCCTGCAGCTCGTTGTTACTCAGGTACAGGTATCTCAGGTGGGAGGGGTTGGACTTCAGAGCTGAGACCAGAGAAGAACAGCTGATCTCTGACAAACTGCAGCGCTTCAATCTGAATAAAGAATAAAAGATCAAATGATTGATAACTGATCAGATGCATCCTGATCTATGATCACAGCACAGACTCTTCAGCTGCTGCTGACCTCAGATCAGTCTGTCAATATGTGACAAAGGTTGAAGGTCCAGTCCTGATCCAGGATGGCACACACACAAACACAGACACACACACCTGAAGTGATCAGATTTTTGATTATTGATGAAAACTTTTTTCTCTCCCGCAACAGCAGTGCATTAATGTTGTTTGCGACGCGGTACTATGTTTATTGAACTATATGGACATGGGATCTTGGCCTAAATATCACAAACAAATTATAATAACCGAATGTATGACGGCCAAAAAACTCTTCGCTACTAACTGGGAAAGTTTGCAACCATCTCCCTATTTCCAGGTGGTCAGCATTCTTCCAGAGACAAATTCTTTGGAGGGAGCTGCCTTTAATCTTCTGGAAAGGTATAATGAGGAACAGCTCTTATGGAGAGAAATAATTAATACGATATGCAGGCTACCCTCTTTCCAGAGAATTTCGAAAGATCCTTAAGCCTAGGGTTGAGTTTGAGTTCAAACAGACTGTACACGCCTGGTCCTCAACTGCCTACAAACTCCTCCCCCTGGACTTCTGAGATTTATACGATGTCTGTACACCACCGCCCTGTCTTCTTTTTATTTATTTATTTGTCTTCCTCACCAATTCATGTGTTTATTATGCAAAACATCATTTATTTTTTTGTTTGTTTTTTTGCTTGATAGCACATAGTGAGATAGACAGGAAAGGGGGAGGCAGAGAGAGGGGGAATGACATGCAGGAAAGGTCTGCCCAACACGGGATTCGAACTGGGGAAGCCTGCGTTGAGGACTGTAGCCTCTACATGGGGCGGCCGCTTTAACCACTGCACCACGCACCGCCCCCATTTATTGTTTTTGTTTGCGTTTGTTTCATGCTTGTTTAGCTTTTGATGTTTTTCATTGTGTTATGTTTTTGTTTAGTTTTCCTTTTCTCTCACTTTTTTAATTTATAAAAATTGAAAAATGTATTGGTAATTATTAACTGAACTTCACACATTTGAACTGAACACAGACAAAAGTTCAACAGATCCAGTCAGTGAACTCACCTCAGAGTCTCCAGTCTACAGTTTGGACTCTCCAGTCCAGCACACAGAACCTCCACTGATGAGTCACTCAAGTCGTTGTGACTCAGGTCCAGGTGTCTCAGGTGGGAGGGTTTGGACTTCAGAGCTGAGGCCACGACTTCACAGTGACTCTCTGAGAGGTAACAACTAACAAGTCTGTGAAGAGTGAGAATATAAAACGTGTCAGAATGAAATGAGATGAAAGCTGCAGTAAAAACACAGTTGATGCATCTGATGACAGGACGTGATGATGTGATGAACATCTGAGCTTCAGCTCATCTTCTCTGACTGAGTTTGACAGGAAAAACAAAGTCTAACAAGTGATGCTGTCATGACTTATTTTGACCCACACAAACTAACTGAACTGGTGGTTGATGCAAGTCCAGTGGGTCTTGGGGCTGTATTGGCAGAGACGTGATCCACATGAACCAGCCAGAGTGATATGTTATGCAAGCAGAGCTTTATCCCCCATTGAACAAAAATATTCACAAACAGAACGTGAGGCTCTCGCCATTGTTTGGGGCTGTGAACATAACACAAGACGGAGTCTTTTTCCAAAACTTTACAGTTCATTTTGCACTAGTTGAGAATTGAACCCTCAACTTCTGGAACCAAAGACCATTGTCTATCGCACTGAGCTAATTGGCAAGTTGCACCTCAACAGTGGCTTCACAAATTGAGTAAGCCATTCACTGTCGTGCAGGCAGATTTGAAACCACTGTAAAAAGAAAAATCAGTTTTTGAGGTAAAATTCTGATATGTATTTGTCAAACATCTACTATGAGTCTAAGATGTTAGGAGCCTTCGCACATGGTCCAGTCCAAGATATTTGGATTTTTAAATTTAGAGGCTTGCTGTGATGCCACCATTAGGACAATTGTCTTGTGTTTCGTGTTGAGGACAACTGACATTTTGATCTGTCATCATCATCATCATCACCCTTGCTGGGTCTCGAACCCACAACCCTGACACCAAGAACCAGCTCCTAACTCACTGAGCTAATTGGCTGTTAGTGAGACCTGCTGTGTAGCTTCATTTATCCACTCAGGGAGTCAATGCCCGGGCAGCTGTTGTCAAGGCAGATTTCGAAAATGGTCAAAATGTCAGAAATTCTGTTATCTAAACAAAAATCTGATAATACATAAATTGCATCTTGACAGCATGGGAATGTTGGTGATTTGTTTTTAACTCTAAGTGTTTTGCTTCATAAGAGAAAATCTGATGTTTAAAAATGCCACTCTTAGATTGACTGCAGTTGTTCCCATGAGAGCAGATATTACGGCTAAACTGAGACTGTGGGCTGAACACGGGAGAAATTGTTGACGTGCACACTTTGCTTTATTCTTGCTCTCAAAGCACCTTTATTTTCATATCACGGCAACACAGAAGCTCCAACTGCTTACAAACGTCCGCGCAAGGTTAATAAGGGAAGCACAATGTGATGTGATAGCGCAGCGGTCAACAGAAAATTTCACCCCCGTGGCTCACCCCACGCCATGTTCAAACGCCAACTGATGAGACCAGGGGCCTCATTTATCATCGTGGATACACCTTTTTTTACGCCATTTTCCCCTCGTTTTGTGCTTACGCACTTTTCTCCGCCAAATTTGGGATCTATCAAGCCAAAACCTGACGGGGAAAAGTGCGGACATTTACACCCATTTTGACCCTGGCGTACGCCTTTTTTGAGGAACAGGAGGAATTGGCGACACCGTTGCTGAGTCAGAGAACTGCAATGTGAGAGGGAGAGAGGAGCGGAGTACATTTAGAAGAGCACAGTAGGATTTTTTAAAGTAATTGTGGTAGTGGTGGACCGGTGCTGGCAATCCAACCCGCTCTATAATAACACTAGGCTTTATGTTAATTGATAAACAGAGCGCATTGTGGATTTTGCTTTTTTGATTAGGCTATATGTGACGTCCGACAAGGATCAAACCAACCAAGTTTAAAAACACATCGGCAGCAGCGCACACTGATCTGCAGCTACTGAGACTGTTATTATTCTGTCACCTGAGTTAACGAGGTGCACGTGTGTTTGGAGCTGACGAGAGGAGAGAAAGAGTGAGACAACGCGGCCCTGAGGAGGAACTGTGAAGGACTCAGCTGTAATGGAAAATGACCTAAACCGAGTCCAGTAGAGCTGTAACTGTGTAGTGGGAAGGCGTGCAAAGTAATAGTAACTATCGGCCTGCTTCCTACATTGTTTTAACATCTAGGTAAAAAAAAAAAAGAAAGAAAAGATTTTCTGGGATAAACGGGCAGATTACATAAGATTCTTCTTCTTTCTGCTCCCTTTTGTTGAGATTTGGGAGGTTTTTGTTTTTATTGTAGCTTATTAAAATGCAAGATCATTTTTCTGACTGAGTTATTGCCCGTGTATCTGCTTTCGGAGAAGCGGAGAAGTTCCGCTTCTTTCCCCCGTCCTCCGCCGGTTGTCTCCGTTGTCACTTTGTTGTCACAAAAGTTGCTGCGCCACAGAGAGCACATGGCTAATTAAATATGCACGTGCTGACCATATAGAGTTGTATATAGGCGTTCCGGGGGCGGAGTAAGAGGTGTGTTCACGTGTGCACCATTCTTGAGTCCTGTGTGATTTATTGCGGAGAGTTGTTCGTACGCACAGTTTGATTGATCTGAAAAAGGTGTAAATATTTAGGGTGTACGCCATTTTCGTCTTTTCGCCGTACGCAAATATTTAGTAGCAGTTTTACACCCTCTTTGATAAATGAGGCCCCTGGTGAGTGCAATCACAAGTAACCACGGATCACACGCCCACAGTGACACACCCCTACCCACGCACCAATGCAGTGTTCACATCCACAAACCAAACACACACAGACTTACATACGGCTCCTACAGCAGAATTTAAAATGTTCTCAAAAATTCAGTTTTTAAGATAAAATTCTGATATTTGCCAAATTTCATCAACCACGACTCTAAAATATTGGGTAACCTTTAATTTCCAGGCCGTTAATTACGTCATAATGTCAAGAAATTACCAAGAAATGATAATTAATTGCATAGTAATGTCAAGAAATAGCCTATAATAACGGTCAATTTCATAGTAATGTTGAGAAATATAGCCAGGAAATAACTTTTCATTGTGTAGAAATAGCCCAGTAATAATGGTCAATTGTGTAGTAATGTTTAGAAATATAGCCCAGAAATTGCATGGTAATGTCAAGAAATATAGCAAAGAAATGGCAGTCTAGTAAAATAGACAAGTTGTAGTAGTAGAATTGCTGTGAATTACTGCTAAGTATTGGGTAATTACAGAGTAAATAGCCTGTCGTTTCCATGATATAGTCAAGTACTTTCAGTGTGATTAACCTGATGTAATTGTAATTTCCAGTTTTACCTTATGGTTAGCTGCAATATCTGTTTCCCAAAAGCAAATGGTAGATCTGGCAACTGCTGGAAATGTCACCGTAGTTAACCCATAATTACCTTTCTGCTGCCTGCAAAGTGTAGTGGACTTTGTTCCTTAGAAACATATGTGAAGTTTCAGCATAACTAACATGGTTATGAGAACTTCCACTGTAATAGTCTTGCCCAGTGGAAATGTCACCGTAG
The DNA here is from genome assembly GCF_905171665.1 of Trachurus trachurus. NCBI lineage: Eukaryota > Metazoa > Chordata > Actinopteri > Carangiformes > Carangidae > Trachurus > Trachurus trachurus. The sequence goes on along the minus strand of NC_139895.1, from coordinate 1,409,263 downwards.
TTAACCCATAATTACCTTTCCACTGCCTGCAAAGTGTAGTGGACTTTGTTCCTTAGAAACGTATAGGTAGTTTCAGCATAACTAACATGGTTATGAGAACTTACACTGTAATAGTCTTGCCCATAACCCATTTGGATGAAAGATGGTAGATGTGGCAACTGCTGGAAATGTCACCGTAGTTAACCCATAATTACCGTTCTGCTGCCTGCAAAGTGTAGTGAGCTTTGTTCCTTAGAAACGTATGGGTAGTTTCAACATAACTAACACAGTAATAAGATCTTACACTGTAATAGTCTTTCCCAGTAACCCATTTCAAATGTGTAAATATTTTCCAACAAAGATAAGCTACGTACCATGAAATGTCACACATGAACTCTTTTTAGGAACATAGAAGCCATTTCCAAATGATGGAGGAGATAATTACCTTCACATTTTATATCAAGTGTACAATATTCCTGCTATAACCTATCCACCTTTTTCTGAACTTCATAGAAGAAAGGCAAAGTAGATTAAAGTACATGAATGGGATGTTGTCCTGTTAAATCTCAAAACTCATATTCACATGTTCCCATGAAGAAAATACAATGAAACTGTTTTCAGTTGTTTTTAATAATTTCCCTGCTTATGTTAGCGTATTGGAACATTCCCAGTAGAGTTATTCCCTTTCCGATACCAGTATTGGAAATGCCTCCGATACCACCAAAAATGTTGGCATCGGTATCAGCAGTAGGCTACTGAGTCCAGGTGTAGCCGGGACGGTCTGCAGGCCCCGACTACTGTGTTGTGTTCTGTGCACAATAACACGGGACGCAGGGCTGGGTTCACACTCAGGTTTATTCCTGTATGATGGCGACATAAAACAAAAAGGATGTGAATTAAATGGTCATCTTCTCCATAAAAGTCCTCTCTCAGTCAGGAACAGTGCAGACTGACAAATGCAGCACTATTTCTCCCAAAAAACTATCACATCTCTTCACATGGTAAAACACACAAGTAAACATCTCTAACATAACAATGGAGGCTGAGCAACCACACACATACCTGTATGATGGCGACATAAAACAAAATGGATGTGAATGAAATGGTCATCTTCTCCATAAAAGTCCTACCACACAAAAAATAATTTAATTTAACATGTAGGCTAGTACATGGAGGACGCATTGGCACATGCACACCACACACACACACACACACACACACACACTAACACGCGCACACACACACGCACACACACACACACACACACACACACACACACACACACTAACACGCGCACACACACACGCACACACACACTCACGCACACACACAGGAAAAAATCGCGGCAAAATAACTGTCTCTCTCTTGCTCAAAACAGCTCTTAAAACACACTACACGACAGAAAACACCATTCCAAACAGTTTTAGATTAACATTTGTTCATTAAATTGGCAATAAAACTCAACAAATAACTTTTCGGTCCCGGAGCCTCAACAACATACCTCTCTCAGTCAGGAACAGCGCAGACTGACGAGAGAGACGGGAGCGACGTGCGTCATATCCGCAGACTTTCAAAATAAAAGATCGGTTTTGTAAAGATAAAAGAAATACAAAAATAAAACCACAAAAATCGAATTATATTAACAATAATCTATATTTAACGTAAAAAAGAACCTAAAACACATCATCTGATGGATTTTGGTGAAATTAATAACAATAAAATGTGTTGTTTCCTTTTTCTATCTGTTACACAGGCACCGATCCGATACCACGTGTGTTTATCTGTGGGTTATAAATACAACATGCAGCTAGAATAGAATAATAATATATATATTGTGGATTTATTTTTGTATTTCTTTCATTTTTACAAAACCGATCTTTTATTTTGAAAGTCTGCGGATATGACGCACGTCGCTCCCTTCTCTCTCGTCAGTCTGCGCTGTTCCTGACTGAGAGAGGTATGTAGTTGAGGCTCCGGGACCGAAAAGTTATATTTGTTGAGTTTTATTGCCAATTTAATGAACAAATGTTAATCTAAAACTGTTTGGAATGGTGTTTTCTGTCGTGTAGTGTGTTTTAAGAGCTGTTTTGAGCAAGAGAGAGACAGTTATTTTTGCCGCGATTTTTTCCTGTGTGTGTGCGCGTGTGTGTGTGTGTGTGTGTGTGTGTGTGTGTGTGTGTGGTGTGCATGTGCCAATGCGTCCTCCATGTACTAGCCTACATGTTAAATTAAATTATTTTTTGTGTGGTAGGACTTTTATGGAGAAGATGACCATTTCATTCACATCCATTTTGTTTTATGTCGCCATCATACAGGTATGTGTGTGGTTGCTCAGCCTCCATTGTTATGTTAGAGATGTTTACTTGTGTGTTTTACCATGTGAAGAGATGTGATAGTTTTTTGGGAGAAATAGTGCTGCATTTGTCAGTCTGTGCTGTTCCTGACTGAGAGAGGACTTTTATGGAGAAGATGACCATTTAATTCACATCCTTTTTGTTTTATGTCGCCATCATACAGGAATAAACCTGAGTGTGAACCCAGCCCTGCGTCCCGTGTTATTGTGCACAGAACACAACGCAGTAGTCGGGGCCTGCAGACCGTCCCGGCTACACCTGGACTCAGTAGCCTACTGCTGATACCGATGCCAACATTTTCGGTGGTATCGGAGGCATTTCCAATACTGGTATCGGAAAGGGAATAACTCTACTGGGAATGTTCCAATACGCTAACATAAGCAGGGAAATTATTAAAAACAACTGAAAACAGTTTCATTGTATTTTCTTCATGGGAACATGTGAATATGAGTTTTGAGATTTAACAGGACAACATCCCATTCATGTACTTTAATCTACTTTGCCTTTCTTCTATGAAGTTCAGAAAAAGGTGGATAGGTTATAGCAGGAATATTGTACACTTGATATAAAATGTGAAGGTAATTATCTCCTCCATCATTTGGAAATGGCTTCTATGTTCCTAAAAAGAGTTCATGTGTGACATTTCATGGTACGTAGCTTATCTTTGTTGGAAAATATTTACACATTTGAAATGGGTTACTGGGAAAGACTATTACAGTGTAAGATCTTATTACTGTGTTAGTTATGTTGAAACTACCCATACGTTTCTAAGGAACAAAGCTCACTACACTTTGCAGGCAGCAGAACGGTAATTATGGGTTAACTACGGTGACATTTCCAGCAGTTGCCACATCTACCATCTTTCATCCAAATGGGTTATGGGCAAGACTATTACAGTGTAAGTTCTCATAACCATGTTAGTTATGCTGAAACTACCTATACGTTTCTAAGGAACAAAGTCCACTACACTTTACAGGCAGTGGAAAGGTAATTATGGGTTAACTACGGTGACATTTCCACTGGGCAAGACTATTACAGTGGAAGTTCTCATAACCATGTTAGTTATGCTGAAACTACACATATGTTTCTAAGGAACAAAGTCCACTACACTTTGCAGGCAGCAGAAAGGTAATTATGGGTTAACTACGGTGACATTTCCAGCAGTTGCCACATCTACCATTTGCTTTTGGGAAACAGATATTGCAGCTAACCTTAAGGTAAAACTGTGGAAATTACAATTACATCAGGTTAATCACACTGAAAGTACTTGACTATATCATGGAAACGACAGGCTATTTACTCTGTAATTACCCAATACTTAGCAGTAATTCACAGCAATTCTACTACTACAACTTGTCTATTTTACTAGACTGCCATTTCTTTGCTATATTTCTTGACATTACCATACAATTTCTGGGCTATATTTCTAAACATTACTACACAATTGACCATTATTACTGGGCTATTTCTACACAATGAAAAGTTATTTCCTGGCTATATATCTCAACATTACTATGAAATTGACCGTTATTTCTAGGCTATTTCTTGACATTACTATGCAATTAATTATTATTTCTTGGTAATTTCTTGACATTATGACGTAATTAACGGCCTGGAAATTAAAGGGTTACCAAATATTGTCAATTTTTTTCAGGAAGATTGAAAATGTATTTAGCAAGAATTTGATAGTATATGTTTACAGTACTGTTTACAGTCAAACATATTCATGCACTGTAGGCTTAATTTCAGAGAAACAAGTTTTGTGGAGGACAGTCTGAAGATGCTCTGTAGCAAGTTTGGTGACAATTGAGCAAAAATTGTGGGAGGAGATACATTCTAAAAGTTTTACAGTTATTGAAAAAAACTGAGTGATGAACTTCATAATTTGTAATGAGTTCAAGTGGACCACAATTCAGCAGTATTGGGGCTACAGTTTGGTGAAAGTTTCAAAACTGTACCATGTACCATTGGTTTGGTAGGAATTTTTAAAGTTTTTAAATTTAAACGCTTATTGTGCCCCCCCTAATAGGGGGGGGGCACATGTCCTTGGAATTGAGTAAATCTGGCATGGGGTTGGACATGTCTGTAAAGTTTGGTGAGTTTTCACCCTTGGGAAGGATGACTTCCTCGGAAGAAGAAAGAAAGAAAGAATTCCTAGGAATACAATAGTGTCCTGGCAGCTTAGCTGCCCGGACCCTAATTAGGGCCACGGGCAATCGCACCGGGCACTGGTCCCAACAGCTATGAAATAATAATAGAACTCGAAGAGTTGCAGGCCAAATTATATATCAAAACGTGTGTCCTGATCGGGATCAGTGTGCTATTACTTTTCTCAACAGTGTACGAATTTTTCGCGACGTAAGTCGCGAAAAACTACGCAAATTTTTGCATGTAAGTCAATGGGACGGGCGAAAAAAAAAGAGCGAAAAAGACCAATCATTGGAGTTTAACAAACGTCTACTCTGCCGTGCAAAGGCAAAAGACCGTAACTCAATTTTTGGCGAAAATGAGTTATTGTCATTTTTGGGACAATAAGCATCAGTTTTATCATGTGAACAAATATTATGGGTCAATTTTGTTGTTTTTTGGAAAAAATAAGATGTTGTCTTTGCCGTAACTTCTAAAAGTCAAGGGAAAACCAAGGCAGAAGCCCGTAACATCAGTTAAGGTACTCTGCCTTTGTTTTGCGGCACTAATGGAACGTTCCGATCATGGTTCCGATGAGTTACGGCGGAGTTACGGTAGTCTGCCTTTGTTTTTCAAAGCACCAAAATGAAGTTATTTACCGCGCTTGTAGTTACGGTATGCCTGTGTATTATGGAATTGAAGGACGTCTCACACACCTTCAGTATGGATGCCGGGGCCGGTAGCCTTGTTAGCTAGCTAGCTAGCTAGGCTATTTGACAAACAAAACACAACTGCTCCTATATGATCCGCAAATTATAAGTGAATAAGCAACAGCTGGCTTGCCAGCTGCAAGAGATCGTAAATCAAAGTCTGAATACTGAATAGTTTTCTCGTGCCACACAGGCTAGTTAGCCTCCTGCCTGCCTAATGCTGACAGCCCACTGACAGAAAACAAACAACGCGACTCGCGAGTGGGTTGGGGACGTGCACACACACCTACACTCACGCACACACACACACACACACACACACAACTCAGCAGCGAGCTGGAATTTAGATTGCAGCCTACCTTGTCTTAAAACCTGGTCAAAATCCATGGCATACAAATATCCACTGAGAAGACATGATTGTTGACAATCCATTTTTTAAATCCACCACGAGTTTTCAGCATTAGCCCAAAACAATCTGTTGTTTACAGATACTTGCTTCATACTTTCCATGTCATCTGTCTCTGAACTCTGTCTTATTACAACAATTAGTGTGGCTTAGTAACGAAGATGTTGCCCTCTAGCTTTTGGAAGTAATAACAACTCCTATCTGATGTCTTGAAATGTCAAGAAAAATAAAAACAGTCATGTCGATGTCATAGGCTGTGTTGGCCAGAAAAAAAAATATCAGTGGGTGTGGCCATTGTTTGGCATGGAAAACATTATTTATTTTTATTAGGCCTATATAATTATTGTAATTATGAATTATAAACTGGTATAAAATCTATGAATCTACAAGTTGCACCTGCATTTAATGTCACAAAAATAATGAACATGGGGTACAAATTGTTTCATATGAGTTTGGATTAACTCATTCATCCATCCATTCATTCATTCATTCATCATCTGTGGCTATTTATTTCCCATTTTATTCAGGAAAATGTATTAGTATTTTATTCATCAATTCTAGAAAACTTAAACAGTGTCATCAAACATACTGACAAAACAAAAGTATATTCTGTTATTAAAATAGAAGTTAAGGTCTTTTGCCTTTGCATGATCCACTATTGTTCTTTGGATAATGCAAAGGCAGAATACAGTAACTTCCGAATAAGGGTCAAAGGTCAAGTTTAAGATTAATTTTTTTTGGTGGATAAATAACTTCATTTATTAATAGTAAAATGCCAAATTTTCAGTGTTCTACCTACAACTAATTTGGCAGGACACCAAAATAACTTTAAAGTCATTTTTCTCAGTTTTACACTCTGGTGAGTTAAGGTCTTTTGCCTTTGTAGGGCAGTACTGCTCAGGCATACTTTCACCTAGAGACTTCATTTAAACTTTAAACAGTAGACACAAGTCTTGTGTATTGTCATATTACTCCATGTTTTGATAGGTCAAATAGTTTTTGATCAATCCCTGATCAATGACCATGATCATTTTTGGAGAAATTATGAGATTATAATGGGTGTGTATTGGACGGAATGTTCGTGTCAGAGTGCGTGACATCATCGGTTAGAGTGGGAGAGATGCCAGAAAAACTCCAGATTTTTTCTCTTTCCAAACTCGGCCCGGCCACAATTTACACTCTACACACAAAATTTTTTCAGAATTTGTAAGACAAACTTGTCCTGTCACTCATCATCTGCTCAAAATATCAGAGAGACTTACAGAATTTAAACTCTGAGCCTCTAAGTGCGGCCACGTCTGTCTCTGCTCCTCATTGACTCCAATATAAATATTTTCTGAGAGAAGCAGAACGGCCTGATGTTTTAAAACTGCCAGCGTCGCCAAAATATTTACTGTAGAAACACCAAATCGTACCAAAAGTTTCAGTAAGTCCTTAGAGCAACGTTGATCTGTGTTTTGTTCTGATAGGAGTTACCGTTTTGTCATGCTAAGCCTAATTGTGAGACCGGTGCAGAGGCAGAAAATGGCTCTTTTTCTCCACGTTTCTGTCTGTCTCAGCCTGCGGGGGCCCCTATCGCCGTGGTAACCTCTTTGATCCTCAGGCCAGAGCTCGTTAACTTCATAAACAATCCACCTGGCGCTCGTTTAAATGTTTATAAACAGAGACACAGCTAAATCAGACTGACACAGGATGCAGCTACTAACTAACTATGTGTCAAGTCAGTCACACACACACACACACACACAGACTCTAGAGCCAGCTTCATGTGATTACAGTCACACACACACACACACACACACACACACACACACACACACACACACACACACACACACACACACACACACACACACACACAGTTAACCTAATGTGATTACAGCTCCTCCACATCAGTGCTTATAGAAAGATGATCATGTGTCTGTCTGATCAGCTCTGTCTTGACCTTAAGATCGTGGGTTTGATTCCCATGTTGACAGAGATGGCACAACCGGCAGTAGCTCCCGTGGCCCATTCAAAATTTCCCGAGAGGAAATTTTCTAGTGAGTGTTGTTGTTGATAAAATATCAACAATCACAACGAGCTGAAGATCCACATGTTGGAGCTCAAAGCTTTTCTCCTTAAAAAATAAAACAACTCACTTGGAAATGTTTCAAAGTCAAACTAAGAATAATGAAAATCAGTGAAAACCGTGTTTATCTAATCTTGATTAAACCACTGATCATTAATTATATTGATAATGTCTGGACTCACAGAGCCTTCCTGCAGTTCCTCACAGCTGGGATCAGTCTCAGTCGTCCCTCTGCTGATGTCTTGTACTTCTCCAGGTCCAACTCGTCCAGAACCTGGTCTGACATCTGCAGCGTGTAGGCCAGAGCTGAACACTGGATCTCAGAGAGTTCCTCTGATCTGTTCTCTGACATGAGGAACTGTTGGATCTGCTGATGAACTGACTGGTCCTTCATCTCTGTCAGACAGTGGAAGATGTTGATGCTTCTGTCAGGAGAGATGTAAACACTGTTTATCTCCTTCAGGTTGTTGATGGTTCTCTGGATGGTTCCTGGACTGTTGTCTGTCTGACCCAGCAGACCTCCTAACAGCCTCTGGTTGGACTCCAGAGAGAGGCCATGAAGGAAGCGAACAAACAGGTCCAGGTGACCGTTTCTACTGAAGAGGGATTTCTGCATGACTCTCTGCAGGAAGTCGTCCAGGGTCAAAGCACGATGTTGTTCTCCCAGGAAGTTCTCCAGGACCTGTGTGTTGCTGTTGGTGAAACAGTGGAGCATGTAGACTGCAGCCAGAAACTCCTGAACACTCAGATGAACAAAGCAGTAGACTGTTTTCTGGAAGATCACACTCTCTCTTTTGAAGATCTCAGTACAGAGTCCTGAGTTCACCAAGGCCTCTGTGACATCCAGACCACACTGCTCCAGGTCTTCTTGGTAGAACATGATGTTTCCTTCCTCCAGCTGTTCAAACGCCAGCCTCCCCAGCTTCAGAAGAACTTCCCTGTCGGCCTTCGTCAGCTCCTGTGGACTCGTCTCATGTCCTTCACCGTACTTGTTCTTCTTCCTCTTTGTCTGGACCAGCAGGAAGTGTGAGAACAGGTCAGTCGTGGTCTTGGGCAGCTCTCCTCTCTGGTCTGTGGTCAACATGTGCTCCAGAACTGTAGCACTGATCCAGCAGAAGACTGGGACTTGACACATGATGTGGAGGGTCTTGGACGTCTGGATGTGTGAGATGATTCTTCTGGACAGCTTTTTCTTACTGGACCTCCTCCTGAAGTACTCCTCCATCTGGGCGTCAGTGAAGCCTCGGACCTCTGTTACCCTGTCAACACATGTAGGAGGGATCTGATTGGCTGCTGCAGGTCTGGAGGTGATCCAGACCAGAGCCGAGGGAAGCAGATTCCCCTGGATGAGGTTTGTCAGCAGCACGTTGACTGATGACGTCTGTGTGACATCAGACACAACCTCCCTGTTGTTGAAGTCCAGTGACAGTCGGCTTTCATCCAGGCCGTCAAAGATGAAGAGAAGTTTACAGACAGCCAGCTGCTCTGCTGTGACCTTCTGTAATGTTGGATGGAAAACATGGAGCAGCCTGAGAAGACTCAACCGCTGATCTCTGATCAGGTTCAGCTCCCTGAACGAAAGCAGAACCAGCAGACTGACATCTTGGTTCTCCAAGCCCTCGGCCCAGTCCAGAGTGAACTTCTGCACCGAGAAGGTTTTTCCAACACCAGCGACGCCGTTGGTCAGAACCACTCTGATGGGTTTCTGTTGGACAGGTGAGACCGTAGAGACGTCCTCTCTCTGTTGGACAGGTGAGACCGTAGAGACGTCCTCTCTCTGTTGGACAGGTGAGACCGTAGAGACGTCCTGTCTCTGTTGGACAGGTGAGGCCATAGAGACGTCCTCTCTCCGTTGGACAGGTGAGACCGTAGAGACGTCCTCTCTCTGTTGGACAGGTGAGACTGTAGAGACGTCCTCTCTCTGTTGGACAGGTGAGACCGTAGAGACGTCCTCTCTCTGTTGGACAGGTGAGACCGTAGAGACGTCCTCTCTCTGTCGGACAGGTGAGACTGTAGAGACTTTGTCTCTCTGTTGGACAGGTGAGACCGTAGAGACGTCCTCTCTCTGTTGGACAGGTGAGACCGTAGAGACGTCCTCTCTCTGTTGGACAGGTGAGACCGTAGAGACGTCCTCTCTCTGTCGGACAGGTGAGACTGTAGAGACTTTGTCTCTCTGTTGGACAGGTGAGACCGTAGAGACGTCCTCTCTCTGTTGGACAGGTGAGACCGTAGAGACGTCCTCTCTGTCGGACAGGTGAGACTGTAGAGACTTTGTCTCTCTGTTGGACAGGTGAGACTGTAGAGACGTCCTCTCTCCGTTGGACAGGTGAGACCGTAGAGACGTCCTCTCTCTGTTGGACAGGTGAGACCGTAGAGACGTCCTCTCTCTGTTGGACAGGTAAGTCTTTAAAGATGTCGTTGCACTTGATTGTAGTCTCATGGAGGGTCTTCTTCTTGGACGTTGTCTCCAGCTGTCTCACCTCATGTTGGGTATTAACCTCTTCACTCTGTCCCTCTGTGATGTAGAGCTCAGTGTAGATCCTGTTGAGGAGGGTTCCACTTCCTGTTCCACTTCCTGTTCCCTCAGTTCCTTCAGTCACTCGTTCACATCTGCTCCTCAGACTGATCTTATGTTGATCTAAAACCTCCTGCAGACCACCATCTGCTGAGAGAGAAGAGACAGAGTCAGACTGAAGACAGAGAGTCTGACAATCTGATCAGATTATTTTCATCAGCTACAGAAAAACTACAGACAACAAAGAGAAGGTTTGAATCATCATCTTAAATGGCAGTGCTGTGTAATGGTGTAATGTTTGGTGTAATAAATAACTTGACAGGATGACCAGGTTTTCGTGCCACAGCTAGTCCAACTTTACTCAGCTCACAAACCATCGCCCAATTCCAATCCAACCCCTCACGGACTCACTGACTTAGAGGCTGTTCCGTTGTCAGATCATCAAGTCAGTGAGTCAGTGAATGAGCCCTTACTGCCCCCTTACCGTAAGTCAGCACCAATGCTGACTTTGGGTAAGCAAATTACCCACAGTTCATAGCGTTGTGAAGTCAAATACATGGGATGCCGTCGGAATGCGAGTGTTAAAAAAAAAGTAAATTAACACACATAGTCAGAGAGAGCTCTGCCGGTCTCTTTATTTTTAATGGACAGGAGCCAAAAAAAAAGAAATAAATAAAAAGAAAAGAATAAGTTTACTGTCAGTATTAACGTGCAGTTTGTGATTATTAATGATGATTTGATCAGATCTGATCCAGGAACATTTTGTTTCGAGTCCGTCCCCCTCACACACCTTGTGCGTGTTGAAAGTACGGTAAATTATCGGTCCAAGGGCGGAGTTAAAAACATTTTGTTGTCAAGGTAACGTGTGGTGAGAGTGGGTAAGTGCTGTTCCATTCATGTTTACAGCATCTGGACCCTCACAGACTCTCACACTCTGTCACTTAGAGCTGACGTCACTTAAGTCAGTGAGGGTTCAGGGCCGGAGGCTTTAGGGGGCGGATTGGAACTAGGCTCACAATACAACATGGCTCTAACCATAGATATATATAAGAACTAGATGACTCACCCACCGCTGTTTCCCAATGACAAAGCGTAGCCAGTACGGCAGCCATCTTGGGACGGGCAAATCTCTCCCTCAGAGCATTAAAGGGATAGTTCAACATTTTGGCAAATTGGCCCATTGCCATAATCCCTATAGTCATAGCAGTAGGTTCGTTACCTTTATTTGTCGGTGTAAGCTATTTTTAGAACGGAGGAGCGGAGCGGCAGGCTGTTCAGAGCTACACTATGGAGGCTAATGGAATTTCTTGGTTTCCCTCATCAAACTCATCAAATACAAAATCCCAAAACTCCAAAACGCTTTCGTGGACAAGTTGTGGGCTGCACAATCACCACGCTATGAGATAATAACAGAACGTTACGAGACAGAGTTGTTTTAGAGGTAAATTCATGCAAAACCGCTGATGCGCGTTGCGTTCAGGGACAGTTTTTCAGCAAGCAGTCTCTGTATTTACCTCGAAAACGGCTCCGTTTCGTAACGTTCCATTATTATCTCATAGCGTGGTGATTGTGCAGGTCACAACTTGTCCACGAAAGCGTTTTGGAGTTTTGGGATTTTGTATTTGATGAGTTTGATGAGGGAAACCAAGAAATTCCATTAGCCTCCATAGTGTAGCTCTGAACAGCCTGCCGCTCCGCTCCTCCGTTCTAAAAATAGCTTACACCGACAAATAAAGGTAACGAACCTACTGCTATGATTATAGCGATTATGGCAATGGGCCAATTTGCCAAAATGTTGAACTATCCCTTTAAGCCTCTGCTGCATGTTCTGCTATAATGACCATAACTTGCTCAGTTTTTGTCCGATTTCAAAACGGTTTGATTTTTTATGAACGTTTATGCAGTTATGATGCAGCATACTTAAAATCACGGATCATTTTAATCATGTACTTTTTTTTGTAAAAGTAACATTATAGTGACATTATGCAAATAGTTAAAGTAATAGCTACATACTGATTTATTTTTCACAGAGTTATGAATCGTTTTTTTAGTGAAGATGACTGGATCACCATCTACTGCACTGGAACTGCAGCCAGAGTCAGAGACAGTTGCCCGTTCAAATATGGCTGACTGTGAGCTACGCCTGCGTGTAGTGCGATCTACCCCCTTGGCTCTAACCCGGAAGTATTGTTCTGCCCCCATACAGTTACCTTTCACCTTAAACTCACAGTAACAACATAACAATACATTACAATGGAACAATGACTCTGCAGGTCCTTGTTTCACAAATGACCACATCAGCAGACAGATATTCAGTCTCACTTTGTACACAGCTGCTCTGATTGGCTGTCTGCAGCTCACCTCTGGTTCTGAGTCTTCTTCCACACTGGGGACAGGAGGGGGGTCCTGAAGAACCAGACTGGTCCCAGTCTGAGGTGGAGCACTGTCTGCAGACACCACTCCTCTTCCTCTGTCTGTGGAGACATTTCTGTATCAACAACATGTGACAGTCAGTGTTGAAAAGTCTGTCTGTCGCCTGAAGACCCCGAGTACAGTAGCAAATCATCAGCCAGCAGAGGGCGCACCGTCTCTATTCTGCCTAGCAACACAGACCAGTCCAGACTCCAGACCAGCTCACCACCAGCAGCACAAGAAGAGCAGAGCTCCAAGAGAACGTTTTAACTTTAACATCCATTTTACCGTGACTCTGAAGGTCCAGGTCCAGGTCTGAAGTAAACAGGCAGACCTTTGAATCATCTTCAGCTCAGTTTACAGCAGAAACTTACTGTGACTCTGAAGGTCCAGGTTCAGGTCCAGGTCCAGGTTTGAAGTTTGGAGGAGTTTCTCTGGACCGGTCGCTCTTCACAGACCAGCAGGTGGGTCCAGGTCCAGGTCCAGGTCCAGGTTTGAAGTTTAGAGGCCATCCTTTGGACCGGTCACTCTTCGTGGACCTGCAGGTGGGTCCAGGTCCTGGTCCTGGTCCAGATCCAGGTCCAGGTTTGAAGTTTAGAGGCCATTCTTTGGACCAGCCACTCTCCATGGACAGGCAGATGGATCCTGGAGACTCTGCTCTCAGTCTCTGGTTCTGACCTCTGCAAACACAAACATGTTTTTATTCACATCACACTGATCACAGATGCATTGTGGGAAGTGTACAGGGACTTCTGATCCACTGGGTCAACATCTGGATCTACGTAGACACCAGTCGTCCCCCTACAGCCCACACACATATCGGTGATGGTAGAGACAGGTGTGTGTGTGTGTGTGTGTGTGTGTGTGTGTGTGTGTGTGTGTGTGTGTGTGTGTGTGTGTGTGTGTGTGTGTGTGTGTGTGTGTGTGTGTGTGTGTGTGTAGGAGCAGATTATGATGATGTGATTGTTTTTGTAATAGGTCTGACTGTGATTGGCTGGTCAGCCTATATATAACCTAGGAACCTTTGAGTCTAGTCAGGTGTTTCCAACCAGAGGAGGAAAACCAGTATTTACCGCTGTGCAGCACTTTGCTCTGTGTGGATGTGTTTGTTTGAGAATGTGTGGTTTTGCAAGTTTAGATGTCAAAAATTAATTTTGTGCTTTGTAACTAGAATTGGACTTTAATTCCAATTTTGAAGTAAGCGTGTAGATTATGTTTCCTATTGAAATGCCTCAGTGGCTGAAAGCATTCTCTTAGCCTCTGCAGTGTGTATGTGTGTGTGTGTGTGTGTGTGTGTGTGTGTGTGTGTGTGTGTGTGTGTGTGTGTGTGTGTGTGTGTGTGTGTGTGTGTGTGTGTGTGTGTGTGTGTGTGTGTGTGTGTGTGTTACAGCAGGCTTGAGTCTATAAATGTATCCCCACTGCCACTCATCATGAAGCTGGAGGCAGTTAGAGTAATTGCATTGTCCAAGGTACAACATCTTCTTTGTACATGTACATGTTCCACGAAAATCATTATGTGATTTGATGGATAAAACTGTATATTTTGTGAGACAATGGACTGGCCTAAATACACATACAACACGCAATATCATATTTCATAGTAAGAGTGAGGGTGGTCCGAGTGTTCCCAATTTTGAATGGACATATATATTGCTACGAGACTTTCCCACCTGTTGAATATGCTGAACAATGATGATAAATATGTCAGAGAGCTTGCCCGAGCTTCTCTGTTCTTGGACCTAAGAAGACGCAAGGTCCCTCTGGCTCGTGGGTCGGAGCCTAACTTCCTGGGCTTCAAGAGGAAACCCAGTGGAAAGCTGGACAGCCACTCTCCTGGCTTCGGTGTGTGGTCAGACTGGCCCGATCTGAACGATCTGTGTTGCTGGGCTGATGTTACCCTGGAGTGGATGGGGTCTGACTCTGAGGCCGTGGAGGTCTCAGAGGAGGTTATATCTGACCCCAACATCTCTGTAAAAGCAACTGTGAATGTCTGTGGGACACAACATCTACTCCCACTGAGAAATGCTCGAGGTCACCTCTTGGGGGCGCAACAACAGAGGCAGCGGCAGCAATGGACTGAGCTGAGACTCCAAGGGAAGACTGCATGTCTCCCAGCTGCAGACCACTCTGTCTCACACGCTGTGCTCAGAAATGCTGCCCTGGATGAGAACATTGTTACATTTGCTATAAAAGCGAGACTGCAGGCTTTACCAACTAAACTGAACCTCTCCATCTGGTTTCCAGGAAGTCATGCTCCTTACTGTATACACCATGGCAGTGAACAAATAGCTGAAACCATGTCGCACATCTTAAATGGTTGCCATGGTTACAGAGGGCTCTACAGAGGGCATGACAGAATTGTAGATTTGATATCAGCAGATATCTCCTCTATTTTCAGGTCTTCCATCATGCTGTAAACATTCTTCTGTGAAGCCGAGTACAGTGGGTACTAGTTTCATTTGGACGATTTCACGCAAGATTCACGCGTGAGTCACGGGAGAGTCACGCAGATTTTTTGTAGAGGAGTAATTGTGTTTTCACCAGAAGCTGCAATGTGCCCAAACAACCGCCAGGTGGCATCTGTGAGCAGCAGGACGCCTCCATAAGACAGCAGCACAGAGCAGTGAACACGAATGGGCAATTCAATATAATAATAATAATAATACAGTATAGTTTTTCAATGAGAAAAATGTGACGACGGCAGCTACGTCTCACTCTCTTTTTTCGGTTCTCAGTCTCGTCAGCTCCAAACACACCCGTCTGTGTTTTTAAAATGAGCGAACTACTGTACAGTAGTGCCACAGATTTCTCATTTCCCACCTTCTTTGATTGAGTGTTGCTGGATGATTTCTCGTGAATAAACGGGCAAGAGCCTGTGTCACTTTCGGGCTGGGCGATAAAACATAGGATATCCTAAAATAACTTTTCCTCGGTAGAAATAGGCTACAAGACGCGGCCGATACAAGGTTGATAGGTTTCATTCATCCATGTTTTGACAGGTTGTATGTGTGTTTGTGTGTGTGTGTGTGTGTGTGTGTGTGTGTGTGTGTGTGTGTGTGTGTGTGTGTGTGTGTGTGTGTGTGTGTGTGTGCCGAGCGGACCCGTTTAGAGAGACACGCGTCTGTATGGGACAGACTTTTATTTAATTTAGAACAAACCTTATGCTCAGCAAAAATGGAAAATATATAGTCTAATATAATAAAATGGTTCTGTTGTTTGGCCACTGTTTAAAAATAGGTCTGGTCGATCCAGAGCAGCATCATTTACAAGTTTAATCAGCACCAATTAAACTTCTTCTAAATAAACGTAAACATTCAATAACTGGGTCAGGTCGGACCACGGGCTTCTTTTTTTCCTCTTCTTCCTCACAGGAGAAATGAGGTGTGCGCTGCGCTGCGCTGAACTCGCTTCTCTCTGACGCGTCGGTGCTCTGTTTGTGATTTGTCTGCTGCCTTGAATCTGCCCTTTATACGTGCGCGTTCACAGATTCACAATAAGACAAGCCAGGGTTGAGTTACCGAGTTGATAACCAGCTTCGTGGTAATGCTGATCCAGAGTGACAGTGTTGTGAAAATCGCTATGAACTGGTGCTCTGGTTTTTAGGTGCTCTGCAATCTCAAAGAAAATGGATTGATTGATTTTTACTTAACGAAATGAAACGAAAACAATATTATATTAATATATTGTTGTAACTTTAGAAAATATAATCCAGGGGAAAAAAGGCTTACAAACATGGACCAAAACGGCTCAGATACGCACTACACATCTTATGAACGTGATGTAAAGTAATAACTTAATTTTTTATATATATATTTTTTAAATGCAACCTCTAAAACTAGAATGAAAAATATTTTACTAGGTTCCACCTTCTCGGCTCTATTGAAAGTAATGAGTTTAATAGACATATTAGCAATGACCAATAGGTGTGCTTGTAATAATTGCTGTGACGACAGCTGGACACAATGTAACACATTAGCGACACATTAACATCATCTTTATCTCTGACCAATGGGTGTGTTTGTGGATACTTCACTCAAGTACATTGTCAGACAAAAGTCCTGCCCCCCACAGTAGGGAGGGCAGGACTTTTGAAAATGGCCGATATAATAGAATTACAGACCCTAAAAATAATGTTTAAAGCAAAGAACAGATCATTACCAGAACATTTACAAAGCTTGTTTAAATTGGAGGAAGGGGGGACAACAGACTGAAGCTTGACTTTAAACATACATCTGCAAGG
Source organism: Trachurus trachurus (assembly GCF_905171665.1). Classification (NCBI taxonomy): domain Eukaryota; kingdom Metazoa; phylum Chordata; class Actinopteri; order Carangiformes; family Carangidae; genus Trachurus; species Trachurus trachurus. The sequence continues at coordinate 1,392,449 of NC_139895.1, read as the reverse complement.
TTAAGCTTAAAACAAATGTGTATTTCTGTTGCAGGTGTAAAAGTAGCTATGGCATTCACAAAGCAAGGAACTGAAAAGTTGTACAAGTATGTCTCAGTTTAAGAAAATGTTTAAAAAAGAAAAGATAAGCATCTACAAAAAAGAAGAAGGAGAAAGAGAAAAAGAAGGGAAAAAAAGAAAAAGATAGATAGACGAGTGTCTACCGTTATTTTGTTTGTTTGTTTGTTTGTCATTACTGTTTCATTATCTTTAATATTTTGAAACAGAGAATAATATTGGTGTTGAAGTAAGCCAATGTAATTTGTAACAACAGAGAGGAGCAGGTATTATAAGTTTTTTCTTCATCCTGCTCCTTCTCATTCATGGTGAAAATGTGTACACAATGTATATGTGCAACTATGTGAGAACCATGAATGAAATAAATCAAAATTAAATGAAATGAAATGAAATCAAGAACACACACACACACACACACACACATTCAGCTCTGTTAGAGAAAGTTCAGGTTTGTATCAGGTCTCTTACTGTGAGTCTGAAGGCCCAGGATTTGGTTCAGGTCCAAGACTGAGAGTTGGAGGATTTCCTTTGGCCTTGTCACTGAACAAACAGATGGATCCTGGAGACTCTGGTCCGTCCTCCTCTTCCTCCACGTTAATTCTTAAGTCATCTTCAGTCTGAGAGGGAAACCAGGAACACACACACACACACACAACTTAATAAAGTTATGACAATAATAATAATAACAACAGTAACAATAATGCTCCGTTGACACTCACCCGTCTCTAAAATGGCGTCTGAACTTGAACTCACTGAACACTTTCACTTTGACTGGCCATACCTGTTCGACACCTGTAGCTCTCATGGCTCCTCCTCCTCCTCTTCATTTACAGGAAAAGGAATGTGTCAGTGGGTGTCGTTCAGGTACAAGTTGTTCAAACCCGTTGTTGTATTGACTCATCACACCTGACACGCTTTATCGAATCTAATCTAAATTTCCACCAGTTTAAAAACACAGTGAAACACTGTTTATGGTCTGACACTGCTTATTTAAGTCACCAACACAGTAGAAATGATTCAATAACGTTATTGATTCAACAGAACACCATTATACACCAGGATAAACTCCTATAGATGAGAGTAGCAAGTGAGGCCACGCCCCCATTCCGGTGAAAACAAACTGCTGGCTTTGACTGGTGGTAAATAAAAATTCCGCCGTAGTCCGTCTTGATTTCGCCTATCTAACATTAACCGGCCTGGAAACCTCCTGTAATAGCTAACGTTTGTCAGGCAGACAGCTATATAATTTCGTTTTACCGGAAAAAAAACAAAGATTTAGGGAATGTATGTCCATAAATCCACCAGAGAATGATCCCACTCAGTGGCGAGAGGTGCGCTATATAACGCTGAGTGAAACCTGTCAATCAACTGCCGCCGTAGTGCAGCGGTTAGAACAGTTACTTTGAGTGCGGGTGGCAACGGATCGAAACCCATAACATTTAAATTTCTTTTCCCCCTTGTATATTAGCCCACACATTATGTACAATTTCAGAACGGTTCTCCCCCCCCCCCCCCCCGAATGGCGGTTACCACACAAGCACATGTGGACTAGCCGGTCACACGGCTTCATGTCCATTTTGTCCATTCTTCGTAGCCTGAAGCCATAAATCTCTTCTTTTCCTGTCCCACTCTCTTAAGGGGAGTAGGGAAAATCTGATGTTAGGTTTTTTTTACGTTGTTCAACGAACAATAAACCACACAACAACTCTTTGGCACTGTGGGTTTTTTTGTATTAGCGCCTGTGGAACACACTGAGGACTTCTCCTTTGTTTTCACCGGCGAGGGGGCGTGGCCTTTTACGTGACGTAGGGTTACTGTCTTCTATACACTACTGTAATAGATCCATGTTAGACACTGGTATCAACACTTTTTAATGTTGTACACATGAACGACAGTATTTTTCTTTTTTTTTTACTTTATTAAAAATTGTATACATAACAATACTGTTGAACTAGGAGAATCTTTTTTTTTTTTTTAATCATTGATGTAAAGAAAATCATATTAATTAAATAAAAACTTTTCCAAAATAAAGTTTGTTTTTAAAGCCTTTGGTATTTCTAGTCCATTGATGTCGGTGCTGTATTGATAAAGTTCCTTTAAAAAAAAAGTGTAAAATTTGGTTTGCTGTCAGTCCATTTCTTTTTGTGGATATGAAATTTAGCTACCTAAAAATAAAACAAGTTGTACAAAAAAATAAAATCATTTTCCATTTGGTTGTTTTCAAAGTAAAGAAAAATGTCCTTTTCATGCAGATGTAGGCCTACTGAATGTCCAGTTTTCTTTTCAATAACATTTTGTACATTCAACCAAAACATTTGACAAAATAAATGTGCAATAGATTCATCATACAAGCCACAGAAATCACAACAGTATGCAATACGTTTTTTTTTGCAGGATATATTTTGGCAATAATTTTAAAAGATACTTATTGTTTAGGACAAAGTTTGTTCGTTCAAAATTTTTAGGCTACTGACATGAACGACAGTAACGGTTACTCTGTTTACCGACACTTAACTTACACTTAACATGGGAAAAACAATAAATTAATAAGACTCCTGTTTAAAAGGGATGCCACCACAGTTCCATAAGTGATCTCATACTGGAACAATTTTATGGAGGACACCGACTGGAAGAAGATTTGGCTCTTACCCAACCGATACCTGTTAACTAATAAAGTGAGAGAAATTTCATTTAAGATTATTCATAAATGTTATCCATCCAATGAGCACATTGTAAAGAGATTTTAAAAAGATATTGATGTGAATTGTACTTTCTGTTCTGTACATGCTGAAACTGTGACCCATTTGTTTTGGCTCTGCCCTTTTGTGCAAAAACTATGGAGTGATATTTGTAATTTTGTTGCTATCAATGTTGATGGTGATTTTATTTTGTTTTGGAGGAATGTTCTGTTTGGGCTCCCTGACCTGAAAAAAACAAGGAAAAAGCCAACATAACTTTTATTATCAACCTTATTATTTTACGTAATGGCAAAATTTCATATTCACAAATGTAAGTTCATAAAAAATAAAAATAAAACCTTCCTTTACTGCTTTTAACGGTGAGCTTAAGCAATACATAACCTCCATCAAATTTTCAAACAACCAGAAAGCGATTAAGACTATCAATATATGTGAAAACTTTAAAATTTTGTTGTAAACTTATAAATTCCCCCTGGCGTATAATATAAATGTGCTTTATTAATTGCATTTTACCATGAAAAACTGTTTTTGTATTGTGAAACAAAGTTTAAAAATAAAAATAAAAATAAAAATAAAAATAAAAATAAAAATAAAAAAAGACACTTAAAGGTTGAATATGTAGAATATTTATTAAAAGCTATATTTTTTCAAAAATAATACATCCATGGGGCCTTTAGAGGGGTACAGAATGAAAGTATTGCTTTTCCACAAAACATTTTTTTTTAGTCTGAATTATTATTTTTAATTTTTCTGACGGGCTCGACAATGACTTTCTGTCAACGTTCTGTTTACATTCGTACCTGCCTGTAGCCGACATGTGGCTCAGTTCTCCGCTGTTTTCCTGCCTCCTCCCGGTCGTATGCGTTTGTTTCCAACCAAGCCTTTTTAATAATCAATCGGTGGATCAATGGATTATCATATACTTGTTAGGATGGGTGTATTTGTGTAGTCTTATCTGTCATAAACACGTTTATCGTCGCGGACTTTCGGTGCCACGGAGCTCCTTTTTTTTTTTCTTTTTTTCCAACTTGAGGAGAGCAGTGACAGCGGAGGCTCTGAGCAGCAGCGGTGTGGAAGGCAGAGAGCCTCCACTCTCCCTGTAACAAGCTACAAGTCATTTATTATGCTGTTAATGACGGTAAAAATGAAACATAAGGTAAATATCCTGCTTAGTTCTCCTCCTCTGCTGTCCTCTGATCAGAGCGGAGTCCCTAGCAACGGCCCGTTTTACCTAGCAACAGTCTGGCAATCAACTGCTGGAATTCTTTTTCTGTTGTTGTTCTTGTAATTCTACATAGTCAACCTTTAACTTGCCAGTGGTTGCTAGGAGATGCCCCGCAGTTCCGCCTCTGGCGCGCGCTGATGACGTCCGTCCCTAACAACTAGAGTGCCTATTCATTAGATTCACATGACGTCACTGTGTTTCTGCGCCGCCATATTTGTGTCCGAATCAGGGCGATCTGGACACAGGTCACAGCGTCACGTTACCAGAACAAGTGGAGTAGTAGGAGGAAATTAGCAAGAGACTGAAAATTGACGTTATTTGAAAGATGCCAGGATTATATTGTGCTGTTGACTGTGATAGCAGTCGCCAAAAAAAACCCGGACTGCAGTTTTATTCCATCCCAAAAGACGTAAAATATATGCGGAATAAATAGTTGACTGCAGGTAGTCTATCAGTGGCAGCGTGGGCTGTGACAAGTCTCACAAAAAGAGGGGATTCACTTTTCTTTTTAATAACATGGATATATTGAATTCTGCATTTTGATTACTTTCTTATTAATTACTCACTGATTCTGCATTTAGGGTCTTTTATTTCTGTATAACAGACCGTTGCTAAGTAAAACGGGCCGTTGCTAGGGACGCCGCTCTGATCAGCGGAGCAGGGCAGAAGAACTATCAAGGATTTTTACCTTGTGTTTCATTTTTACCAGCTTCAAAATAATTGTGATGTTAGAAAAATGACTTGTAGCTTGTTAGAGGGAGAGTGGAGGCTCTCTGCCTCCCTCACCGCTGCTGGAACCAAACCTGCGATCAGAGCGGACAGAGCGGACGGGCCAGTGCAGTGTCACAGCTGTGACCACCAGCTGTGTCTGTGCCACCGCGAGTCCGTGACACTAGTGCCGTATCGTAATCTCTTATGACAGACAGGACTACATAAATGCGCACAACGTAGCATTTACATGATAATTCATCAATCTACTGATTGATTATCAAAAGCTCGTTGAAAACAACTACACACGAGTCGACCGGGAGGAGGGTGAGGAGCAAACAGCGGAGAAGTGACCGGACTAAGGACTTTGATCAACATTACGTCTCAAATTAATTAATTAATTCATAAACTGTGTAATAAGTGGGATAATATAGAGTTAGTCTGTTGTTATAGAGATATAAACCCAGACAGGATGTATGAAACCCTGTCATTTTGTCAAGAAACTGTCATTTCCATCCTGCGGTTTGCATGCTGTCATATGAGGAGACCTGTCAAATCGGACACAAATATGGCGGCGGTCCCTTCGACGTGACGTCACTGCAACCCATGAATAGAGAGAGAGTGGCGCCTGTCAGTGCCCAATCCGTACCCGGAACACGATCCGTTCCAGTGCTTCTGCGCATGCGCCGTTTTACGGCATTAGCTTCAAAGCTATGCTAACTGATAGCCTAGCAGTAGAGCAGCTAAAAGTCCGCCGTAGCGTTGTTAAAACGTCACTTTATTAATTTTAAATATTTTTTCATGCGAGAAAGTCACAGTTTAGAGTCCTGATCTGTGGTCAGTTTATCCAACTGACGTCTGTTTGGAAGTTTGCTCCGGTTTTGGGAGAAGTGCAGAGCTACTGGGAGTAGCCACCGGGAGCTAACGTTAGCTCGCTGCTCGGCTCATCTCAGAGGCAGCAGCCGGCCGGCTGAGGGGATCGACCGGTCACCCAGACGTCGTCATGCCGGTGGAGAAAGCGAGCAGATTAATTTATGGTCTCATTGATTAGTTTGTGTAAATGAAAAGTGAAGCTTCAGGAGGAGCTGGTCAGAGGAGCAGTGCTGACTTGCTGCTGTCTGTATGTGCAGAAATCACCACATTTACATCAATAAATAAATGTTTTACAATTAACTGATCGGTCTACATTACATTTAATTTAATCAGAAATAGAACAGAGGGGAATTCGTTGCGACGTGCTTGTGTTTTTCCTCATAGAACGTCTCTGTTTTCATCCATATCCGCGGTGTCTGGCGTAAACTAAAAGAAGGGGGGAGTGCGCATGTGCGTGCGCATGTGCGTGCGCATGCGCAGAAGCGTCCTGGAACGGATCGTGTTCCGGGTACGGATCGGGCACTGACAGCGCCACCTCCGTTCACTGCAATGGTTCAGTTTTTTCACAGCAATGGCGGCGCATGGAGCCCCTCAAAAGTTCCCGGAAGTTGGCATAAGCTAACCGCCGCTCAATGTATTCCAATGGAGCAGCTGGTCGGAGCAGCACTTGTTCAAGGTAAAATGTTTAAAAAATGGCATTTTCATATCAGTAGTGCATCTGAATTAAATCGACATGAGTATTAAGTATGTTGGCGGATTATCCCCGTCTAGATTTGAATATTTAGAGAATATTAACAGATAAAGGTTTAGGCTAGCACTCTGGCTAACGATAGCAACACATGCAACAGGCTGCTAAATGTAATTCTGTTCTCTAAATATAACTTAATCCAACGCTGTCAATTGTCAGACTAGTAGCGAGGTTAATGTATAGGGAGTGTGATTGCAGTTAAACATAAAATTAATATCATTGAGGCTGCAGAAAGATGGGTGAAGTTTATGATATGAGGACATTCTGGACTGCTGTCTCAAACATGGGAAAATGTTCTGATTTGCTAATTTATTTGTTAAACCACTGACTGATTAAAATACACATCTCGCCATGGCATGTTCTCAAGTAATCATACTAAACATTATATAAACTATTGGTCATATTATTTGATACACCTGTGCAACATCATGCAGTGCAGTATACCAGCTGTGCCATAAATTCTGCTTTCATAAATTTTATACATGTTCAGTTTTTGTTGACATCAGAAAGGTGTTCATCATTGTACTTTATGTTATTTGTTGAGATCATTGTGTGTTGGACTGCATTATCTCAACAATTGTTGCTCATATTTTGCCTTCAAGTATTTTAATGGAGAGAAACACTGTTGAATGTAATGCACCCCAGCACAGCAGCATCCACTATGACTCCCGTAATAAACAGCAACTAGAGTGATCACCTTTTTGACTATGTCAGCTATAACTAGAAATATTTTTTTTTATAAATGAAGAATGTATGGGCCAGAGCAATATATAGTTAATCAATAATCATAGACATTGATGCTGTACATTAGGAGTGATGATGACAAGGATGTAACATGTCTCTTGTGTGTTAACTGTTTCACCAGATGTGGGACAACAGCCATGAAGAAGAAATGCCTGCCTGGTGTTGCTGGATGTGTCACCTATGTTTTATTCGACCCCAAAGGATTTCCACATGGCCTGCTTAGGGCTACCCCTGTCGGTGGTGACATTTATTACATGTAGCCCAATGGATTCTGCCCTCTCTTGTCGTTGCTACTGTTTTAGGAGCTGTGATTCTGTGATTCTTCTTGCATTGTTTTTCCTGTTCTGCTCTGTTAATTAAAAAAATATTAAACTTCCCAGTGGCGTGGTATTTGA
>NC_139895.1:1327500-1380000 GCF_905171665.1 Trachurus trachurus | reverse complement strand
TCATCCTCATCTTCCTCATAATAGCCTGATGTTTACTTTACTGCATCCAAAATCACATTTATTAAGGATAAAAAACAAAATTATGATGAATGATATGTTTTTGAACATTATATTTACACCTAAACACACACTACCATAGTCTCATAATGCAATATTGATTCCATAATGGTCCACTGTCGCCTCAAGGCAACGTTGCAATTTTCTATAATGGTACGTTGTTGCTTTGGGGCAACAGCTGCATTTTAACAAGTTTCCATTATTTAATAAGTAAATAAATTGCATGGAACTATTAAAAATTAAACTTTACTAATCTATTAGTGTAAATATATATTTTTCCAGATGAAAAGGGGCCAGGAAGTTACTGGATGTTTTCAGACCGTTTTAGTGGAGCAAAGTGGCAAACCTGTTTCCTTTGAAAAAGTCTGCAAAAATGGGTTTCAGTGGCTTCTTGGAAGTCATGTGATAAATTAAAGCATTGTTATTGGTTCTCTAAGGTCTCCTCTCTTTTTTAAAGTATTACAGCATTAAATGGGATGAATTGTGGAGATGTGACAGGCCAAAAAGTGGTAACATGGTACCATAGAGGGTTAAGATCGTGGGTTTGATTCCCATGTTGACAGAGATGGCAAAACCGGCAGTAGCCCCGTGGGCCTTTCAAAATTTCCCCAGAGGAAATTTTCTAGTAACCTTTATTGTTACAATAAATGGGAACATCACCCAAGAGACCAACTTTGCACTAACTGTATTTTTTCTTCTGGAATCGAGTAGCCTACTTTAAATTACACATGTTCTACACATTCTAGCCCTTGTCCTTATGTTTTGTTACTATTGTTTTATTTTATGATATTGTATTTGTTATTTATATGGGAATTAAATATATTGCCATGGCTTATCATTTTAATTTACTACTTCATTTCTACCTAGGCCTACCTTCAATTCTGTGAGATGTTTCCTCTCATCACAGAAAGCTGAGCAGTTCATGCTCATTTTCTAATCCATTCATAGTCAAAGCAGTAATGGGGGATGCTTGGAGGGGGTAATGTTCTGGAGCAGGTGTGAATGTTCAGAGTGTAGGGTGTGGTGGTAAGTTGGGGGCGCATGCACACCTACCTTTTAGGATGCTAATCACAGTAATAGGTTAGCCAGACAGTGTTGTGTGACTGGTGAAATGTGTGAATGTGTAAACACTTTATATTTTACTAAATTCCCCTACCACCCCAACTTTTCCTGCAGGTAATCTACAAGCTAATAAGCATGTGTAGGATTTATACATAGGTAAACATTTGTTTCGCATTTATTTTTTCCATTTCAGAAGGACAGATCCTTGATACAGTGTGCTGGACGTGAGTGTTATCATCCAAAATGGATAATGTGATGTGGACATGATGTTAGATGACACTGATGCAAGTGATGCAGAGTCAGGTGACAATACCTGTGGACAAGTGGACAAAGTTAACCAACCAAGGCAAGGCAAGGCAAGGCATCTTTATTTATATAGCGCATTTCATACCAAGGCAACTCAATGTGCTTTACATAAAGACAAAACATTAAAAAAAGAAGCATAAGACAGAATAAAAACAAACAAAACACTGAAAACATAGTTAAAAGCAAGAGCAAATAAAAGTAAAATAAAATAAAATAGATAAAGTTTTAAGTTCTCAGCTATAAGCACATGAAAAGAGAAATGTTTTTAACCTAGATTTAAAAGTGCTGACAGTTGGGGCTGATCTCAGGTCTGCTGGTAGTTTGTTCCAGTTGTTGCAGCATAACAGCTAAATGCTGCTTCACCATGTCTGGTCTGAACTCTGAGCTCCACTATCTGACCTGAGTCAGTAGATCTCAGAGCTCTACTGGGTTTAGACTCTACTAACATGTCATTCATGTGTTCTGGACCTAAACCATTCAGTGATTTGTAAAAAAAAAACAACAAGCTGGACAAAGACACAACATTCTTTATACAACTGGTAGTACTTATGGCCAAATTTCATATCCACAAAAAAAATGGACAGAATCAAAACCCAGCCTGGATCATTTCACACAAGAAAGTCTCCAATATGCAACTACAATAAAAGACATTAAAAATAAAAAAAGCTATGAAAACGAACTGTATTTTTGAAAGATTTAACATAGCCCCTCTTTAAGAACTTTTTACTAGGTAAATGGATTCTTCCAAATCTGGCAATGTTTATTTGTATTTATTTATTTATTTAATTTTTATTTGTAATGTCATTATTTGTATTGTTATTGTCATTTTTGTTTCCTTTTACATTATCCCCCTGTCTGCTTTGTCCACCTCTATCTCTCTGTATAATGCATAATGCTATGTTATGTGTTTAGATAATTATGTTGCTTACAATAAAGCACAAAAAAAAAAAAAATTCTGTGATTTGTAAACCAGTAGCAGGCACTTATTGCCCAGTCAATGTGGACATTGAGTCCTGACCGAAAAAACACACCATGCTCGGGAGAATACAAAGGAAAACAGATGGCCCTCTCCGCAGCATTTTTTTTTTTTTTTTTTTTTTTTTAACAACTTTATTTTTGCTTTACAAAATACATAACAGTGCATACAACCATATGAGCATCATATTAGTAACAATTGGATAACAAATAGACGTGACAATAAAATAAAAACATACATACATTTTTTTTTTATTTGAGCTCCTCTGGCAAAATGTCCTTTTTGGATTTATAAAGAGTGACGCTCCAGCTGAAAAAGAATATATTTTTAATTAATCTCATTTTAATTCTTGCAAAGTTTTATATCCACAAGTGTAAATTTGCCAAAGTAAAACCCATTTTTTGTGTTTTCATGAAAGAACTGGAGGTGTATTTCAAGTCGGTTTCCTCTGCTAATAACAAGAAAGCTATCAAAACTATAAATCTGTGCTCCCACTTTAATATCTTTAATTCAATTTAATTTCCATTGCTCATATCCCCTGGTGTGTCTTATTTTTTTTTCTTCTCTTTTTTATTTTATTTATTTATTTTACTATTATTTATTTCTATTTATGTAGGCCCTCTCCTCAGCTCCAGACTCACTCGTCTTCCAGTGACGACGCTCTGGCCAATCAGGGGAAGGCAGTCGGCTGACGTCACGTTTAGGGCTGGGGCGTCACCAGAGAAGTAGCAGGTAGCAGGTGGGAGGGGCTGGAGGAGGAGAAGAGGATAACACCGAGTAGAGCCGTGCTGTACCGTACTGAGCCAGTGGAAAGGCACCATGAGGAGGTCCCGTCTGACCAGGACCAGGATGAAGGAGGAGAACCTGGACCGGGAGATTAGCGACCTGGATCAGAACACGACCGGAGTTAAGGAGGAGAACCAGCACCAGACTGGGACTACGGGGGAGGAGCAGCACGCGGTCCACCAGGACAAGGAGCCCTCCGGTCCGTCCGGTCCACGTCCACAGGTCTGTGTTTCTGTTTTCAGTGGGAGCGAGTCAAGAGATGAAGCTAACAGCTGTTAGCTGCTAACTCTACTTTTTGTGGTTCACTAAAAAGTCTAAAACCTAACCTGCCTACTTGAGTTCCTGCTGTAGCGCTGTTACATCACTTTATTACATTTTATACAACAGTTAGTTCCGACCGGTCCCAACCGAGCAATTTGATTGGACAGGAGACGTAGCACTGCGACTTTTTACAGACATAATCACTCCGCTGTTCAGCTGGACAGGAGCTAAGTGAGAGTCAGGCTCCCCATACAGGAGCTGCTCCATCTCTCTGCTGCTGCTACAGTTATAAACGGACCTGAACATTAAAACCTGGACCTGACCTGGTCCGTCTAATTGGAGATAAATCTCTACTCAACCCGGCTGGAAAAAAATCGCCGCGGGGGCAACTACGTTTTGACGGTGATGTGTTTTGATATTAGCGTTAGCTGTTGTTAGCCACGTAGCTCAGCTACTTAGCTTCAACTGTGTTTATATTGATTACATAGCAGATAATCAAATGTAATACGGTATCGATAACGTCTCTGTATGTCTTCATGCTGGTCCTGTTGCTCCGGTGCTGATCAGACACAGGCTCAGAACCAGAACCAGCACTGGAAGCAGCTCGGTGGAGAAGCTTGTAGCTAGTAGCTAGCTAGTTTAATGTTTATGTGTTGCCTGGCAACAGCCTTGTCTCCCTTCCAGTTGCGGAACTATTTCTGTTGGCGGAGCCAAATAAATGATTAAATAAACAAACAAATCATAATCTCTTGTAGTTTGTTACTGTTCTAAAATGCGCTTGTAGCACTGTTGTATAAAAGCAATATCACACTCGAGGTCGTGCTGTTGTACTGTATATCAGCACGGTGGGATTATCTGACCGAATCACAGCCGTGCTGATATACAGTACAACAGCACTCCCTCTCGTGTGATATTGCTTAATTAAAATATTTTTTCATGCGTGAAAGTAACTGTTTAGACCCCAATGTGCAGTTCCAAACTGTTTAGGAGTTTGCGCCGACTTTTCAGAGAAGAGAGGGTTCACCCGTGTGAGAGCTGCAACCTCTGTCGTCATCCTGGGGGAGAAAACGATATCGCTAATTAAATTTCCTCGCAGGTTTTTTAGAGGGTTACCGCCGGCTGGTTAAATTCTTTTTGGGAGATAAATGCTGGTCTCATTGATGAAGTCTAACAATTATGGCCGCCGCATTGTTTGAATGAAAGGTGAAGCTGCATCTGTGTATTAGACAGAAGAAAGGTGCTGCCTTGGTGCTCTGTAGCCTACGTACATAAATTACCACATTAATCAATAAATTACATTTTCCAACTGTAAACTTGCAGCAACTGCTGAATGTAACTGCAACAGTCCACTGTGAAAATGAAAAATATAATTGCGTAGCCTCTAACACTGGCCAGTCATTCGCCATTCTCATCCTCCATCCCCCTCCCTCATGCCCATCTCCTCGTCGTTATTGAGCGGGCGGGATATTCAGTGTTTGGGGTAAGACCAAGCTCGGTGTGTGTGTGTGTGTGTGTGTGTGTGTGTGTGTGTCAGACGTTTGATTGACGGATGATGGATCCAATATCACTAGCCATAGTGGAATCAAATTCATTTTTCTTTTCTGTGCACCTTGAATGAAGAATTTAAAAAGGAAAACAAATGTCCATCCATCATTGATTAATTCTCTCTCTCCCTGTCTGTTGCCATAGAAACAGGACCACACCAAGGTGAAACCACACAGCTGTAATGGGTGTGGGAACACGTTCAGGACCTCAGTTCATCTGAACGCTCACCGCCGGCGGCGCCAATGTGGACAGACGGCGTACAGGTGCGAGCAGTGCGGCACAACGTGCACCGACTTGTCAGGACTGAAAATCCACCAGCGGATCCACGCCGGAGAGAAGCCGTACAGCTGCGAGCAGTGTGGGAAGGCGTTCGCTACCTCCAGACAATTAACGGTCCACCAGCGTGTCCACAACAGAGAGAGGCCGTACAGCTGTGAGCAGTGTGGGAAGGGGTTCGCCACCTCCAGAGAGTTAACGATCCATCGGCGCGTCCACACTGGAGAGAAGCCGTACAGCTGTGAGCAGTGTGGCGCCGCCTTCACAAGTGCGTCCGCCCTGAAAATTCACCAGCGGATCCACACCGGAGAGAAGCCGTACAGCTGTGAGCTGTGTGGGAAGGGGTTCGCTAACTCCTCAAATTTAAGGGCCCACCGGCGCATCCACACCAGAGAGAGGCCGTACGGCTGCGAACAGTGCGGAAAGGCCTTCGCTCGCTACTCAAATTTAATGACCCACCGGCACATCCACACTGGAGAGAAACCATACAGCTGTGAGCAGTGTGGGAAGGGGTTCACTCAACCCGGAGCGTTAATGATCCATCGGCGCATCCACACCGGAGAAAAGCTCTACAGCTGCGAGCAGTGTGGGAAGGGGTTTGTTACCTCCGGACATTTAGCAGTCCACCAGCGCATCCACACCGGAGAGAAGCCGTTCAGCTGTGAGCAGTGTGGGAAGGCGTTCGCTACCTCCAAAGAGTTAACGATCCATCAGCGCGTCCACACCGGAGAGAAGCCGTTCAGCTGCGAGCAGTGTGGGAAGGGGTTTGTTACCTCCGGACATTTAGCAGTCCACCAGCGCATCCACACCGGAGAGAAGCCGTACAGCTGTGAGCAGTGCGGGAAGGCGTTCGCTACCTCCAAAGAGTTAACGATCCATCAGCGCTACCATACCGGAGAGAGGCCGTTCAGCTGCGAGCAGTGTGGGAAGGGGTTTGTTGCCTCCGGACATTTAACGGCCCATCGGCGTGTCCACACTGGAGAGAGGCCGTTCAGCTGCGAGCAGTGTGGGAAGGGGTTCAAGAGCTCCGGACAGTTAACGATCCATCGGCGCATCCACACCGGAGAGAAGCCATACAGCTGTGAACAGTGCGGAAAGGTCTACGCTTGCTCCTCAAATTTAACAGTCCACCGGCGCATCCACACCGGAGAGAAACCATACAGCTGCGAGCAGTGTGGGAAGGCGTTCGCTCAATCCGGAGCGTTAACAATCCATCGGCGCGTCCACACCAGAGAGAAGCCGTAAGTGTGTGGGAAGGCGTTCGCTGACTCCAGTAGGTTAGCAGCCCACCAGCGCATCCACACCGGAGAGAGGCCGTACGTGTGTGGGCAGTGTGGGAAGGGGTTCACTACCTTAGGAAAATTAACGGCCCACCAACGTGTCCACACCAGAGAAAAACCATACGTGTGTGGGCAGTGTGGAAAGGCCTTCAGCCAGTCCAACAACCTGAAGAAACACCAGCAGCTCCACAGCAGCTAGAGGACGGGACGGGACGGTCCTACACCCGAGCAACTAACGATTATTTTCATCATTGATTAGCCTGTTGATATGTAAATGATTCATCGATTTGTTGTTTGGTCAATAAAATGTTTTTAAAAAATGTTGAAAAATGTCAGTGTTTCCCAAACCACCAGATGACGTCCCCAAACCTAACCCTAACCCGCAGGTTTTTAGAGGTTTACCGCCGGCTGGTTAAATTCTTTATAGGAGATAAATGTTGGTCTCATTGATGAAATCTAACAATTGTAGCAGTCACATTAGTTTGTTTGAATGAAAAGTGAAGCTTCATGTGTGTATTGGACAGCAGAGCAGCGCTGCCTGGGGCTCTGTACAGAAATCACCACATTCACATCAATAAATTATGTTTCACAATGAGCTGATCAGTCTGTATTACATTTTCTTTTCTTTTATTAAGTTCTATAACATGGCAGCATTTTTAATTTGTCATGATTACGCAACCGTTAACTGCTGCGTTTGCTGTTATCGTGCGACGTACCGGTATGTGCAAACCTAACTATGCAGTCGCTTTACCAAACGTAAACTATGCAGTGACGTAGCACTGATGACATTTCTCTGACCCTGTCTGTTGACAGGTCAGGTATTTTTGTTTTTCTGTTCTTTTGGTTTTTCTCGTCATGCCGAGAAATCAGCAGTTTATCGTAAAACGGCAACAGAAGAATGTATTTTGTGTAAAGACCGCTCCACGGACTACAGATCTGTGTCCCACAAAAAATACGTCACCAACTGACACGGGAAAGGGCGGCATTTGGTGTGTGACGTCACCTACGCAACTTGTAGTCTTTCTGGTTACAGATTCTTTGGAATATTATTTTACAATAAGTTTACAACAAACTGCTGATTTCTCGGCATGAAACGTGATGTTTTAAACAGGTAGAGGACATATTTTTTTGTCATGGCACAATTCAAACGGATCACAAAATAAATCTTGGAGTCTCGTTCATTTCTATGGAGCCTTTTTTCGAATTGAGGACCCATGGGGCCGTTACTTCCTGCTTCCGCTTAGGCTCTCTATACAAATAAAATTGATACTATATTACTATTATACTAATAGATCGATGTTAGACACTGGTATCAACACGTTTTAATGTTGTAAACACGAACCAACGACAGAAACGAACCGTCCACAGAACGCTTCACTTTAAGGCGGTTGCCAGGATACAGTTTATGGTTGCTAGGAGAAGCCCGCAGTCCCGTCTGTGGCGCGCGCTGATGACGTCCGTCCCTGACAACAAGCCGAGGTCTCATAGCAACGGGCTCCTGAAGCGGCCGGTAAAGGTTGTTTTTCTCCGTTTCAAAGTGAAGAGGAGTTTGACACGGAGCTTTTCCTGCAGGTGTGTGACAGTAAAACACACAGGTGAAGCTGCTGACGTGACGTCGGTCTCCGTTCCCGCCCTTTGACGGATCAACAGGAAGTGAAGGAAACAAACAAACAAACAAACAAACCAACAGAGAGAAACATGGAGGAGACGGAGGGAGGAGGTCTGAGGATCCCTCCTCTGATGTCAGTGTACGGAGATAAACAGCAGCTGCTGCACCTGCTACAGGTGAGATAGATAGATAGATAGATAGATAGATAGATAGACTGTTAGTTAGATAGATAGATAGATAGATAGATAGATAGATAGATAGATAGATAGATAGATAGATAGATAGATAGAGTGTTAGATAGATAGATAGATAGATAGATAGATAGATAGATAGATAGATAGATAGATAGATAGATAGATAGACTGTTAGTTAGATACCGTAGATAGATAGATAGATAGATAGATAGATAGATAGATAGATAGATAGATAGACTGTTAGTTAGATACCGTAGATAGATAGATAGATAGATAGATAGACTGTTAGTTAGATACCGTAGATAGATAGATAGATAGATAGATAGATAGATAGATAGATAGATAGATAGATAGATAGATAGATAGATAGACTGTTAGATAGATAGATAGATAGATAGATAGACTGTTAGTTAGATACCGTAGATAGATAGATAGATAGATAGATAGATAGATAGATAGATAGATAGATAGACTGTTAGTTAGATACCGTAGATAGATAGATAGATAGATAGATAGATAGATAGATAGATAGATAGATAGATAGATAGATAGATAGACTGTTAGTTAGATACCGTAGATAGATAGATAGATAGATAGATAGACTGTTAGTTAGATACCGTAGATAGATAGATAGATAGATAGATAGATAGATAGATAGATAGATAGATAGATAGATAGATAGACTGTTAGATAGATAGATAGATAGATAGATAGACTGTTAGTTAGATACCGTAGATAGATAGATAGATAGATAGATAGATAGATAGATAGATAGATAGATAGATAGATAGATAGATAGATAGATAGATAGACTGTTAGTTAGATACCGTAGATAGATAGATAGATAGATAGATAGATAGATAGATAGATAGATAGATAGATAGATAGATAGATAGATAGATAGACTGTTAGTTAGATACCGTAGATAGATAGATAGATAGATAGATAGATAGATAGATAGATAGATAGATAGATAGATAGATAGATAGATAGATAGATGGTCTCACTGTGTGTGTGTGTTCCAGAGCTTGGTGTCCAGTCTGGTTATTGATCAGCCTGATGATCCGATCTCCTACCTGATCAATCTGCTGCAGAGGAGCAGTGCAGACGGTGAGATTACACACACACACACACACACACACACACACACACACACACACACACACACACACACACACACACACACACACACACACACACCGGTCCTGAAGCTTGAAGTGAGGAGTGGAGCCACTGTGCTGCCACTAGAGGGAGCTGTGACTCTACAGACTGGACACACCACAGCTATCATTCACTCTGTGTGTGTGTGTGTGTGTGTGTGTGTGTGTGTGTGTGTGTGTGTGTGTGTGTGTGTGCCAGTTCCCAGGGTGATGCTCCTCGGTCCTCCAGCTGTTGGGAAACACACTGTGGTGAGTTTGATTTCTCCTCCGTGGATGTGAGGGTCTGAGGACACAGGATGTTGTTGTGATGCCGTGTAAAGCTTTGAGACCTTTGAGACAAACTGTTGGTAAAAACGGGCTATACTAATAAAATAGCCTTGTCTTGCCTATAATAATAATAATGATAATGATCATGTGGACCTTCAGGGCCACCGTAGGAATGACACAGAGCATAAACTCAACATATAAAATCAACACTTGCTCCCGCACTCACTAGAAGCTCTTTTATTTAGTCATGTAGTCAACGTTTCAGTCTACTGTATAGAGAATGTGAAGCTGACGTCACGCCGCTTTGCGTTGTGGGACGTCAGCGCCATCTTTGGAGGAACGCAAACGTAAACAGAGAGTGGGGACTGGATTCAAGACCCAGATTTCCTTTTTTTCGCACATTCTGTGACAAACTGTAAACTGTTTTCTTGTCTGTAACAACATCTATTGCACGTCTGTCCGTCCTGGCTGAGGGATCCCTCCTCTGTTGCTCACCCTGAGCTTTCTCCGATTTTTCCCTGTTAAAAGGGTTTTCCATGGAGTTTTTCCTCAGTCGATGTGAGGGTCTAAGGACAGAGGATGTTGTTACGATGCCATGTAAAGCCCTTTGAGACAAACTGTTTGTAAAAACGGGCTATACAAATAAAATTGCCTTGCCTCTCCTTGCCTTCCTCCCTCCACTGACTGATCCAGACATATCTTGTTTTTGGTATTAGTGCATATCCTACTGTGGCAGCAGTACTGTCCCACCATGATGACTTTTAAGCGACTTTGGGGAACTTTTTTTAGGGAGACGAGCAAGTGTTTACATCCGCGATCCTCCAAAGATGGCGCCCAACGTCCCACGGCGTGACGTAACTTCACATTCTCTATAGGCCTTCATCAGGGCACAGACATAAACTGAGCAGGATGTTATTGATCAGAAGCTCCGCCTCCACTGATGATTGACAGGTGACATCATCATAAACACACTGATGCTGGTGAACGTGACAGGTTTATGTTCATTATGTTCCTCATCAGCCTGGCATCCCATGATGTCATGATGATGTCATAGAAACACATTGTGACGGTTTGGGTAGGAGTTTTAGTGGGGGGGTTTTGGGGGTGCCAACCAGGTCTCTCTCCTGGTACGTAAGATATGTTTTGTTGGTCAGTCTTTGTTTTGTCGTTACGCACTGTTAATTTCATACATCAAAAACCACACAAAGGAAATATATTTATATATATAAATGTATAAATGTATATAAATATATATTCCTAAACCCAGAAAAACCAATAAACCAATAATAACAAACACTCAATGCAACACAAAACAGCTGTATTGACACAGTATAACAACAATACAACAGACAGCAATAATCGAAAGTTCAGTTTGTTTGCGCAGTTCAACTCTGCAGTTTATTTTGAAGGTGAAAAAACCAACCTGTGATGTTGTTGTGATGTTGTTGTGTTGTTGTTGTTGTTGTCGTCCATCAGGCCAAGAAGCTGAGCGCTGACCTGAGAGCTGTGCACGTGACCACGGACACTCTACTGCAGGACCAATCAGAGCTCAGCATCCAGGCTCAGCAGTACACACACACACAGCAGGTACACACACACACACACACACACACACACACACACAGCACGTACACACACACACACACACACACACTCACACACACACACACACGATCAGAATGAGGTGAATCAACCTGAGTGTGTTGAGCCTGTATGTGGAGGATGAACACGTTAAAACACCAGATTCAGCTGAAACGTGTGAGCTGACGTGGGACAAAGACTGAAGTCTGTTCACTAATATTACTCTGACAATGGGACAAAAGCTCTTTAAAATACTACAGTAATACTATATGTTATACTAATGTGATAACTCTGTATTGGTTTGTTCAACTGTAATCCACTTCAGATCAAACAGTAAGACATTTAGCTTTTGGCTTCGGTTCACTTACGTACAACATTTCTGCTCACACCGTCTCACATGAAAACCTGCACCGTCTAGTCTTATAACAGAGCCACACGCTGCGTTCACTGTCATAGATAGATAGATAGATAGATAGATAGATAGATAGATAGATAGATAGATAGATAGATAGATAAATTACAGTGCAGCAGCAGCATTACACAGACACACAGTGAATATAATATGATAACAACATAGTATAAGAATATAAAGAACAAACTATACATAATAAAATAGTAAAATTGACTTGACTTGTTGACTGTTGTCGTTGTCATGGTGACCCCCTCAACTGTTCACAAAAAAAAAAAAAAAGTTTAAAAAGCTGCCGTCGGTGAGAAGTCTAATGACAAAAACTAAACATAAAATCTGCTCCGATGATAATAGTATCCCAACTCAACTCAACTCAAACAACTTTATTAATCCCACCAGGGGCTATTGATTTCAGCAGCTTGCACAGTAGAAAAAAACACAGTACATACAATAAAAACATATAAGTTAAAGCAGAAGTAAGTGGTCCGGTCGTTTTGGCTAATGCTGCGTTCCAGGCAGGCTTTTGAAATCGTAAATTACAGCTTCAAGTCACAACTTACGACTTTGTAGCGTTCCAGGCAACCCACTCGTGTTTTTCCGACCTGTTTTACCGGTGAAAGTCACTATAACGGCCACTCGTAACTTCTGACCCGTGAACTCGTACCAGATCGAACTGGTACCACTTCACAGGTCGGAAAAATAAGAGTTTCCTTGAACGCACCATAACAGTCCTCGTCCCTACGTCGCCACATTCACGGCGTTCCTTGGCTGCACACACAGCCCTGCATGCCGTTCTCTCTCCTCATTGGATAAAAACTGTAGGATACAAGGAAAGTTTTCTCCTGGGCTCAGAGCAGAGCAGAGTGACTGACAGACCCGTGTTTCAGACCAAACACTCTATAGAAGTGATTGCTGTCGGAAGATACAACTATTTAAGACTTAGATTAACACAAATATATCACTCACTTCTGCTTTAATAAAGTAAATAAATAGAATAGAATGCCAAGGAGTGCAGTGTTGTCAAGGATCAGTTGAATAAAGTGAATAAATACATATTGTTGCACATGTTTGACCAATAAGATGTAGGCCTACATGGTAGGAATAGGATTAGGAATGTCAGACTCGGCTCATTTTGGTCAGGGAGGGAAAGGAGCCAAATGCCGATTGTTAGCAGGTCGACCCGCGTTTAAAAAACCTGCGTCGACCTGCTAATTTTAGTGGGAAAGCGGCTATAGCGACGACCTGAGGGCAACAGAGGAAATTCACTTGCAAGCATGTGAACGGGAGAAGACAAGATGTTGTGTACGGTGTGTAGTGAAACAGCTCTTTCTGTCATAGAGGTAATAAACCCTCCAACAGGCTCTACTGTAACGATCCGCTCTTTAACAGCTTTAAATGAGTTTCACTTCATTCACTAAAGCAGTGGTTCCCAACCTTTTTCCCCCCCCGATGAAAAATAAAACATGTAAACATGTAACTTCTTTTACATGAAATACTTTATTATATTTGAGTAATTTAATAACAGCATGGAACAAACAATCAGGAGAACCTGTGTATGATTACAACATCTTCAGAACTTGTACTTTTAAAAACATAATTGTGTTTTTAAAAGTACAAGTTCTGCAGAATATGTTGTAATTTTACACAGGTTTTTTCTCAGTGTTCCGTTGCTGTTTTCCAAATTCATTGTGCCTGATATTGTCCTGCTGTATATTATGTATTTAATGTTTTAAAACTGTTGATATTCAATCATCTATTGATATAGGCCTATCATTTATTTGTTTATCTATTTAAATACAGGAATAAATGTTTAATGTGGCCCTTGAATTTAGTTGATTTTGTCACATATATGAATTAAATGCTTAGCCTACTCATTCATTTAACATTTTAATTACATAAAAATTATTAAACCCCTTAAAATCAAGAGGGCTTCGCGACCCCCCCTGCATCTTTGGCGCCCCCCTTGGGGGGTCCCGCCCCCCAGGTTGGGAACCACTGCACTAAAGGACACGATGTCTCTGCTTCCTGCTCCACGCTCAGCACAGGCATCAACCTCAGGCTTGTTGCCATAGCGACTGACCCAGCATTACGCTGATCTGGCTCTCTGAAACGGAAAACTCAGAGTCTCAGGCTCAACATACTCAGAGTTTCCACTAATCCTGCTTCCTGTGTGTGTGTGTGTGTGTGTGTGTGTGTGTGTGTGTGTGTGTGTGTGTGTGTGTGTGTGTGTGTGTGTGTGTGTGTGTGTGTGTAGGAGCTTCCTGATGAGCTGCTGATCAAACTGGTTCAACAGAGACTGAGTGAGGTCGACTGCTACAACCGGGTGAGGTCACTCCTCCATCTTCATCATCATCATCATCATCTCTCTAAAAGTAGTGGGTTGCGTTGCTGCGCGTTGCCATGGATACAGCATGTAACAGCACACACACCAGCACACACATGAGAGCAATGAGGGGTCAGTGGGTGTTCCTCTTCTGTCTCTCAGTGCCGTACTACAACTCCCATCAGGCCGAGCAGCGTTGTGTTGTAGTTGTGTTGTGTTGTGTTGTGTTGTAGTTGTGTTGTAGTTGTGTTGTAGTCGTGTGTCTCTCTGGGGATCAGCTGTGTTGTTTCCTGTCAGAGACCAACAACAACAACACAACAGTGTGTGTTCTTCTGGCTCAAGTAGTTTTTCATTCAGAGTTGAAAACTCGTCTGTTTCCTCCTGTCAGGATTCATGCAGAGCCTTTGTTAGAGTCTGTGTGTGTGTGTGTGTGTGTGTGTGTGTGTGTGTGTGTGTGTGTGTGTGTGTGTGTGTGTGTGTGTGTGTGTGTCTGTGTGTCTCTGTGTGTCTCTGTGTGTGTGATTGTTCCTCTAAACTCTACAAACAGCTGCTTCTCTCCGTCTCCAACCTGCAGCGTTTAGCATTTAGCTTCAGTGTGTGTGTGTGTGTGTGTGTGTTTAGTTCAGTGTGTGTGTGTGTGTGTGTGTGTGAGACTGTGTGTGTGTGTGTGTGTGTGTGTGTGTGTGTGTGTGTGTGTGTGTGTGTGTGTGTGTGTGTGTGTGTGTGTGTGTGTTTAGCAGCTCCTTTGATCAGCTAATGGCTGTTTTTGGCCGCGGGCTACACTCGTCACACACACACACCAGGGAGCGTGTGTGTGTGTCAGTGATTGACAGGTGGCATCAGGCTCCGCCCCCTGCTGTCACTTCCATTACTGCACCTGTCTCTCTCTCTCTCTCTCTCTCTCTCTCTCTATATCCCTCTATCTCTCTATCCCTCTATCTCTCTTCCTTCTCTGTCTATACACACATATATACACAAGTTTCCCAGAATGCAGCAGTAGCACCGGCCGTTACGATCACAGTCGGAACGTTTTAATTTTGCAACGGAATATGTCCGAAAGTGTTTTTCATTTGACCAGTGAGTCACTATATTGAATTCACTATGTAGGGAGGAGGGCTGACCCAAAAAAATCGAAGCTTCGAAGCTTCGTTCGTTGCCATGGTAATCGATCTTTAAGTCCGTGATCGATTGTTTTTTTTCTTCTTCCTTTTTTCCTTTTTTGACACCGGTTCTCATCGACAATTGGTACATTAAAATGAGTTGGCGACTTGGCATCCTGGAAATGGGGTCATTCCTATGTTCCCTCAGCCCTATGGTCCCGCCATTGGTTGGGTTTAGGCAATGAAGAAAAGAGTCCAGATAGGTAGAGAGAGTCCAGTGGGAACATAGGCACGCTCCCCTGGAAACCTGCCTGATTGTGGAGCTATGCAGTGTTTGTTTGCCATTACTGTCATTATTTCCGCTACGATCGAGCGCCCCCCCCCCAGTCAGACGTTACAATCGCGCACCCCCCGGCCGTCGAAGCTTCGATTATCAAAATATGATAATCGGGACAGCCCTCCTCCCTACTAGGGCTGTCCCGATTATCATATTTTGATAATCGAAGCTTCGACGGCCGGGGGGTGTGAGTGTGTGAGGGCTGTTCCACTGTCTATCAAGTCAGTGAGTCAGTGAATGAGCCCTTACTGCCCCCTTACCGTAAGTCACACCGATGCTGACTTTGGGTAGGGGAATTACCCACAGTTCATAGCGTTGTGAAGTCAAACACATGGGATGCCGTTGGAACGCGAGTGTGAAAAAAAAAAAAAAAAAAATTACCACACGTAGTCAGAGAGAGCTCCGCCGCTCTCTTTATTGTTAATGGACAGGAGCAACAACAAAAAAACAGAAATAAAAAGAAAAGAATAAGTTTACTGTCAGTATTAAAGCAGAAGTGAGTGATATATTTGTGTTAATATAAGTCTTAAATAGTTATATCTTCCGACAGCAATCACTTACATAGAGTGTTTGGACTGAAACACGGGTCTGTCAGTCCCTCTGCTCTGCTCTGAGCCGAAGAGAAAACATTTATCGTATCCTACAGTTTTTATCCAATGAGGAGAGAGAACGGCATGCAGGGCTGTGTGTGCAGCCAAGGAACGCCGTGAATGTGGTGACGTAGGGACGAGGACTGTTATGGTGCGTTCAAGGAAACTCGTATTTTTCCGACCGTGAAGTCGTACCAGTTCGATCTGGTACGAGTTCACAGGTCAGAAGTTACGAGTGGCCGTTATAGTGACTTTCACCGGTAAAACAGGTCGGAAAAACACGAGTGGGTTGCCTGGAACGCTACAAAGTCGTAAGTTGTGACTTGAAGCTGTAATTTACGGTTTCAAAAGCCTGCCTGGAACGCAGCATTAGCCAAAACCACCGGACCACTTACTTCTGCTTTAACGTGCAGTTTGTGATTATTGATGATGATTTGATCAGATCTGATCCAGGAACATTTTGTTTTGAGTCCGTCCCCCTCACACACCTTGTGCGTGTTGAAAGTACGGTAAATTATCGGCCCAAGACTGGAGTTAAAAACATTTTGTTGTCAAGGTAACGTGTCGTCAGAGTGTGTAAGTGCTGTTCCATTCATGTTTACAGCATCTGGACCCTCACAGACTCTCACACTCTGTCACTTACAGCTGACGTCACTTCAGTCAGTGGGTTCAGGGCTTTAAGGAGGCTTTAGGGGCGGATTGGAACTGGGCCTCTGACTGATGTTCGTTGGTGTCACAGTAAATGTCGTCCCTCTGAAACAGGAAGTGGAGTCATTGTACCGTGTGTGTGTGTGTGTGTGTGTGTGTGTGTGTGTGTGTGCAGGGCTGGGTGCTGGAGGGAATCCCTCAGACTCGTCTTCAGGCTCTGGGTCTGCAGCAGGTCGGAGTGCTGCCTCAACATGTTGGTGAGACACACACACACACACACACACACACACACACACACACACACACACACACACACACACACACACACAGCGTCATTTGTTTCCCTGTGAGGTAGTTGGTGTTGCAGCAAGTAAAAAACACACTGGACGCACAATTAAAACTCTGTGTGTGTGTGTGTGTGTGTGTGTGTGTGTGTGTGTGTGTGTGTGTGTGTGTGTCAGTGGTGCTGGAGGCTCCTGATGAGGTTCTGGTGGAGAGGAGTCAGGGGAAACTGGTGGATCCACTGACCGGAGGTAAGTCAAGGCATCTTTATTTATATAGCGCATTTCATACCAAGGCAACTCAATGTGCTTTTACATAAAGACAAAACATTTTTTTAAAAAGAGAAGCATAAAACAGAATTTAAAAAACAGAGTTAAAAGCAAGATCAAATAAAAGAAAATAGATAAGGCGAGTCTTCACCTGGAGACAAACTAACTAACTAAAGCCATGTTGTAAATCATCCCTCCCTCCCTCTCTCTTCACTACATCATGCACACGATGTAGGGAACGACGGGAGGAGAATTCGGACACTACACGGTCATTTTCTGAACGTGGTTGCGTCAGCAGATGCTCCAGCTGTTAGCGTGTTAGCGTGTTAGCCTACTGCTGTGACGTAGCAGACGCACCCAGAATCATGTAACAAACCATGGATGTATGAAACAAACCAGACACATAAAAATAAAATAATAAAAACTGAACACTTGTGGGAACATTAGAGGATGTGATTCTGTGTGGTTGTGTTTCTCGGACAATAAACTGTTGAAATATTGGAAGTTTGGTTTGGTCGACTACTGTTGTGTGTCCCGACCGTGAGCTGTGGCTATTAGCTTAGCTTGTTAGCTGTGGCTATTAGCTTAGCTCGTTAGCTGTGGCTATTAGCTTAGCTGGTTAGCTGTGGCTATTAGCTTAGCTGGTTAGCTGGTATTTCCTCCATATTCTACTACAGTTTCTTTATCAGATTGATTTAATGCTGCTGTTATTGTTGGGATGCTGCTGCCCAACTCCTGCTGCTCAGGCAAACGGAGCCAAGAGTTTACTGCTAAATAACCTCAAGAAATCCTAGCTAACATGCTAATTAGCTTGCTCTTCTACTCTGGCAAAACACGACCGCATTGCATTGTGGGATACATACGGGAGTAGAAAGTAGTGTACATCGCTTGTTCACTCAGTTTTGCGGTGCATTGTGGGTGTTTTGTCGTCCACTACATCCGTGATAGGAGGAGATTTACAACACAGTTTAACTCATCTTCATCTTCCTCAGTCCGATGATGATGACTTTAATCTGATGACATCACTTCCTGTCTGCAGACGTCTACCACCACACCTTCATCTGGCCGCGTGACGACGTGGTGGCTCGGCGTCTGGAGAGGGGGCGGGGCCAGCCGGAGCAGCAGCAGCAGCGATTGGCCGAGCTGCAGCGTTTCTGCTGTGAGGTCACGGGTCTGAAATCGGCCTATGAGCACGTCCTGAAGGTCGTCAACGGCGACCAGCCACACGCCGACGTCTACCAGCACGGTGAGACACACAACAACAACAACAACAACAACACCTACACCTTTTCTTTTACTTTTATTTGCTCTTGCTTTTAACTCTGTTTTTATTCTGTCTTATGCTTCTTTTTTTTAATGTTTTATCTTTATGTAAAGCACATTGAGTTGCCTTGGTATGAAATGCGCTATATAAATAAAGATGCCTTGCCTTACACAGTCTGTGCAGCCAGTCGTTGTTGTTGTTGTTGTTGTTGTTGTTGACTGTTGTCGTTGTCATGGCGACCCCCTCAGTGCTGACCTTCGTCCAGACGCGTCATCGCTCCAGAACTCCCAGAATCCTCCTGTTGGGTCCACCGGGCTCAGGGAAGAGTCTCATGGCCAGGCTGCTGTCGGAGAAATACAAGATGGTGGACGGTACGCACACTCACACACACACACACACGCACACACACACACACACACACACTCTAGGGTTGCCATGAGAACCAAGGCTTCGGTACCAGGGCGATGCTCTGGTGCGGCGTTTGGACAAACGTGTGTAAGCGCGAAACGTACGAGATGAAAAATAAAAGAAAGAGTGGTTTCTGCAGCAACAACGACATCATGACTTCCTGTTGGTGTTGAGACAGAATCACCTGTTAACTCTGTTCTTACTTCATGTTTCTGCCTGAGAAGTCGTAGAATTTTTTTTATTTCATCTTTATTTTACCAGGCAGATTGCTTGAGATACAACATCTCTTTTACAAGCATGGCCTGGCCAAAGCTCAGTGGAGCTTAAAAACAAGAAAGTTTGATGTGAAACTGTTGTTTTTTTAAGTATGAATGTAGAATCACATGTGTTCTGTTTGTTTTGTTTTGTTTTGTTTTTTTAATCGTGGTATCGAGTAAGTGTCGAGAAACGTGGAAATTTACTGGTATACCCAAAATTCTAATGTCCCTCATGATCTCCTCCCCCTCATGTGGACTAAGGGCTGGGAGAAGTTTCAGAGTCCTCCGTGGCTTCTCTGAGTTACAGGGGGTCTCGGTGTAGCAGTGCATGTCCATATAACGGTTGAGAATGAACACCACTTTTCTTCGTCCAAAAAGACACACCAAAAAACATCCAGATACCTCCATGCTGCTCGTATGTAATGTCCCTCTGGTATTGAAGCCCCCAACATGAGACATTGTTCAGAAAAAAATTAAATAAGTCTTTATTTCAAGCTTGTTTTGTAGTGGGAGCTTTGTTAAGAGGGGCTTCAATACAAGACGGACATTACATACGAGCAGCGTGGAGGTATCTGGATATTTTTTGGTGTGTCTTTTTGTTACGAAGAAAAGTGAGCTCCGTTCTCAACCGTTATATGGACATGCACTGCTACGCCGAGACCCCCTGTAACTCAGAGAAGCCACGGAGGACTCTGAAACTTCTCCCAGCCCTTAGTCCACATGAGGGGGAGGAGGAGATAATGAGGGACATTTGAATTTTGGGTGAAGTATCCCTTTAATGCGTGGTGTGGCTCCTCCTCAGTGTGCTGTGGTCGGCTGTTGAGCTCTGCAGCCGCCGACGGGTCTGATCTGGGAGAGGAGATCCAACCGTACCTGGACGACGCACGGCCAGGTGACCACACACACACACACACACACAGTCAGCACCAACCAGCTGCCTAGCTCCAGGTGTCCAGGTATCAGCTGGTCATTGATTATTGATTATTGGTTATTGATTATTGGTTATTGGTTATTGGTTATTGGTTATTGGTTACTGATTATTGGTTACTGATTATTGGTTACTGATTATTGGTTATTGATTGGGTTGGTCCAGTGCCAGACTCGCTGGTGCTGCAGCTTCTGGACCGGCGTCTGAGTGGACTGGACTGCAGCGCCAGAGGCTGGGTCCTGCACGGCTTCCCCCGAGACCTGCAGCAGGCGCAGGGGCTGCAGCTGCACCAGCCCAACAGGTACATGTACATAATATACATACTACTACATACACCAGGCTGCAGCTGCACCAGCCCAACAGGTACATGTACTACCGTAAAATTAGGAATATAAGTCGCACTGGTATCTAAGCTGCAGTCTATTTTTGAGGCCTCAAACTGGGAAAACAAGGTTTTCTATTGCTATTTGGTAATAAAAACATTATACAAGTTCCACATGTTTCTGTGCTGCGGTGCAGCTCTTTCTTGTTATTTTATATTTAAAATAAAACACAATTAAACACTGTACATTTAGCGCGATATAGTGCGATATAGCGTTTATAGTGTTCCATACGCACGTGTGTGTGTGTGTGTGCCTGCGAGCGCCTGCTCGAGAGAGAGACCGAGTCCAGCAGGAGGAGGAGGAGGGGCTGACTGACAGAGATGAGAGACGGTGGTTTAAAAAAAACCATAACAATAATATTATTTTCTGTCGGAGACTATGGCAGACCCAAATGAGTCTCGTTCATTACCATAACAGGAAACGCCGTTCTGCCCGCGTGGTCGTATGCGGATACAGGACGCATCACCGCTTACACCTGTGTGTTACACCTGTGTGTTACACCTGTGTTCAATGAGGTCACAATGCGTCATCGACCCCGACTGCTCCGGGAGGTGGTTTGACCCATCGGATCACACTCCGTCCTGGTTGCCATAGCTACTTTCAGGTGTTCCAGCTCTATCTGACTGCAGTCTGATCACTGAGAACGCTGTTATACCAGTTTTAAACGGGGTTGACATTTACCTCGGTCTATAGGTGCACCGCTGTATAAGCTGCACACAACTCTTTAGATGGAAAGAAAAGGAATAAAAGTGCGACTTATACACCGAATTTTACGGTACATAGTATACATACTACTGCATACACCAGGCTGCAGGACACGCCGCACCTGCCCAACAGGTACTACTGCATGCTATACTACATGTACTACATAGTATACATCCTTCTGCTACTACATTATACTACTACATACTATGGTACCTCTCCTCAGGGTTTTCTTCCTGGATGTGACCGACGACGTGTGTGTGGAGAGACTCAGTCTGAGAGCGACCGACCCCGTCAGCGGACAGAGGTACAGACCACGCCACGTCACTACTACGGCCTGTCTCCATGGCGACAGTCACTACGGCGTGTCTCCATGGTTACAGCAGCATCACACCTGTCCATCTCTCTGTCTCCAGCTTCCACGCGGTGACTCGCCCGGCGCCGAGCGACCGGGTGATGGAGCGGCTGCAGACCAGACCAGACGACCACACACACTCTGTCACACACTCTCTGAGGCAGCACAGGACACACACCGCCGTGCTGCAGGTACACACACACACACACACACACACACACACACACACACACACACACACACACACACACACACCGCCGTGCTGCAGGTACACACACACACACACACACTCACACACACACACACACACACACACACACACACACACACACACACACACACACACACACACACACACACACACACACACACACACACACGTTTAGAGTTTTACCAGGGCTGAGACTGATGCTGCGTTCATAACAACTCTGAGGTCGGAATTCCCAACTCGAAAATTCCCGACTTCCGACATCATTGCGTTCACGCTGCAGGAACTCTGCAGGAAGAAAAAAAACCTGGATACCTGAAGGAAGTTTGTCGTATTGTGGCTCATCACTGAATATGAAAAATCAATGCAGCAGTAAATGATGTTTATTTTGGAGGAGAGGAGACGCTGCAGATGAGTGCACATATAATGTTACAGCCTTGATAACAGTTCAACCTTATTTCACAATTTCACACCATACAACAATCACAGCTTAATATAAACGTATTTCATAGAGGCTACTGCAATAATACACAAAAATATGCATTCAAACCTCAACAAATGAATTAAAATGTCTAAATTCTAACCGTTTAAGACGAGGGACGCCATGTTTTGATGTTGTCGTGACGTCAAGTCAGAAAGTCGGAGCTCTGATATGATACCTGAGTTTCCAACCTGTAATTTCCGAGTTCGACGCCGTTCAATTCAGTTTTTACAACTCGGAGCTCTTTTTTTTCTGACTTCCGAGTTGTCTTGAACGCAGCATAAAACACAAGTTCACTGCTTTCAGCTGCTTTATTTTAAAGGGATAGTTCAACATTTAGTCAAATTGGCCCATTGCCATAATCCCTATAGTCATAGCAGTAGGTTCGTTACCTTTAATTGTCGGTGCAAGCTGTTTTTAGAACGGCGGAGCAGAGCCGTGAGCTGCTCAGAGCTGCGCTACGGAGGCTCATTATGGGATTTCTTGGTTTCCCTCCATCAAACTCATCAAATACACAATCCAACAACTCCACAACGCTCTGGTGGACAAGTTGTGAGCTGCACATTCACCACGCTATGAGATAATAACACAACGTTACCACACAGAGTTGTTTTAGAGGGAAATACAGAGACTGTTGATGAAAAACTGTCCCTGAAGGCAACGTGCATCAGAGGTTTTACATGAATTTCCCTCTAACTCTAGCTCACGGCTCTGCTCCGCCGTTCTAAAAACAGCTTGCACCGACAATTAAAGGTAACGAACCTACTGCTATGACTATAGGGATTATGGCAATGGGCCAATTTGACTAAATGTTGAACTGCCCCTTTAACCACAGACCTGATCTGAGGGGTTTTACCAGAAAGACTTTTAGACGAGGGAACAGGAAGTGATGGAAGCTCTGTGTGTGTGTGCGTGTGTGTGTGTGTGTGTGTGTGTGTGTGTGTGTGTGTGTGTGTGTGTGTGTGTGTGTGTGTGTGTGTGTGTGTGTGTGTGTGTGTGTGTGTGTGTGTGTGTGTGTGTAGTCTGTGTATCCAGATGCGGTTCGTGTTGATGCTGATCAGGACCCTCGTTCTGTGTTGGAGGCTCTGGAGTCGAGGTTACACACCGACTGACGCCTGGAGGGAACACACACACACACACACACACACACACACACACACACACACACACACACACACACACACACACAGGTTGTGTTCACATTTAAATAAAGTTTTGTTCTTCTGAGTCTGGTCTCCTCAGCCTCCTCTCTGCTCCTCCAGTCAAACATCTGTCACTCACTCCTTAGAGACAAACCACAGCACCATGGAACGGCTCAAACCTCCTCCTTCTCCTCCTCTTCTTTCTCTTCTTCCTCCTCCTCTTCCACCCTGATGACAGATAAATGCACCGCTTATCTGTCTGTCTCTGTGTTGCCTCGGGCTAACTAACATCGTCTTTGAACCTGTTTGTGTCTCAGAGTTCAGCTGCTTCACATGAAAACCAGTCAAAACATCTGTCTCCTCTTCTCTTATTTGAGATCTTTCCAGTTGAAGTCTGAAAAATGGACGATTCATTTGACAAAATAAAAGCACAACAATTCCACTGTAGATGTTACTGCTGCTAACACTTGTTAGTGTTGTAGCAGCAACATCTGGACTTCACTGAGGGTTTAACTTTAAGCAGAAGTAAGTGATATATTTGTGTTAATATAAGTCTTAAATAGTTCTATCTTCCGACAGCAATCACTTCTATAGAGTGTTTGGTCTGAAACACGGGTCTGTCAGTCACTCTGCTCTGCTCTGAGCCCAGGAGAAAACTTTCCTTGTATCCTACAACCTTTATCCAATGAGGAGAGAGAACGGCATAAAGGGGCAGTCCTCTCTGTGTGTGCAGCCAAGGGATGCGCCTGAATGTGGTGACGTAGGGACGAGGGCGGGGACTGCTAACTCCATCTGCTGACAGGAAGTTAGACAAAACCACCGGATCGCTTACTGATAGCTTTAATTCAGGATTAGTTCAAATCCAGATCGTGATTAGTTCAGGTTCAGTTCAGGGTTAACTGCAGATATAACCTCACTGTTGTCTCCTGTTAGTCGGACTCAGACGTGGTGAGAGTGTGTTGGTGCAGCTGTAAACGGTGAACTGGTCCTTTAGCTGTGAGTCTCGTCAGTGAAGTGTCCGTGGAGACAGTTGCTCCGCTCAGTGTTGTATTAAAACAGAGAGAGTTAATGAGTGAGTGTGAGTGACAGCAGCAGCCTGGTCTCTGTCAGCCTTCTCCTCGTCTCCTCTGATCTAAAAGCAGGTATCACGGTTTGGGACGGCAGCGTTTACTTCAAACCTTCATGTTAAAATATCTCCATCCCTCTGTCTGTCAGCTCCTCGGCTCGCTCAATCACAGCGGCTTCAAAGGCAGGATTTTGGTAAATGACTATAATTAATCCTCCGGAGCGCCGCGCCTCGGTCCCAGCGGTGCTCTGACTGACGGCTCTATTTTTAAGTCGTCTGTCGACAACAGGAAGCAGCGGTGGGAGGGAAACTGGACCTGACGGCTGCTGACGAGCTGAATGACGGACGCTTTGTCTTCGTCTCTGCTGCTGTTGCTGCTGCTTCCTGCCCACCGGCCTCTGAGCAAGGCACTGCTGGACCCACCGGTCAGCTGGTCCCTATGTGGCAAGTGGAGCGTATAACACAATTTTACCAACAACGCCACCTGGGGAGTTTCGCCCCAGGTGATAGTTATAGATATTCTTAAAGGAAAATGGTTAATACCTTTCTCTCGTATATAAGGTCCTCACAGGTTCGATACCACGGGCAGAGACTTATTAGAAAAATATAAAATATTTTATTTGCAATTATCAACAACAGGTCACATCAACACTGGCTGTATTTTACTTGGACTGGGGGCATGGAGGCAAGGGTGGACAGAACTGGGGTCGCTACGGCGGCCCAAAATCAAATCAAGGGGAGGAGTAACTGACCAAAAACACCCGTGGCACCACACCTGCACCGGTCCACCATTTCTGTAAATGTGCCAGTGTTAGCCAGAGTCTAAGGCCCAATCCCATTTCTCTTTTTTACCCCTACCCCTTGAAACGGAGCTACAAGGGGTAGGGGTAGAAAGTCAACCCCTACGAAATGGGACACCACTTCAACAATCACATACATCATCACGTAGTCTCACTGGCTTTTACGTAAGATGATGGGGCGAGCTTTTGCCAGAAATCAAATAGCCGTGTACCATATAACTTAAAGCAGAAGTAAGCGATCCAGTCGTTTTGGCTAATGCTGCGTTCCAGGCAGGCTTTTGAAACCGTAAATTACAGCTTCAAGTCACAACTTACGACTTTGTAGCGTTCCAGGCAACCCACTCGTGTTTCTCCGACCTGTTTTACCTGTGAAAGTCACTATAACGGCCACTCGTAACTTCTGACCTGTGAACTCGTACCAGATCGAACTGGTACGAGTTCACAGGTCAGAAAAACATGAGTTACAAGTTGCCTTGAACGCACCATAACGTCTTGTCAGCAGATGGAGTTAGCAGCCCCCGCCCTCGTCATGGATCTATTGGTCCTCGTCCCTACGTCACCACATTCATGCGCATCCCTTGGCTGCACACACAGAGAGGACTGCCCCTTTATGCCGTTCTCTCTCCTCATTGGATAAAGGTTGTAGGATACAAGGAAAGTTTTCTCCTGGGCTCAGAGCAGAGCAGAGTGACTGACAGACCCGTGTTTCAGACCAAACACTCTATAGAAGTGATTGCTGTCGGAAGATACAACTATTTAAGACTTATATTAACACAAAAATATCGCTTACTTCTGCTTTAATAAAATAAGATAAAATTTAAAGGGACAACGAGGAGTTTTGTAAAAGTGAAGTGTTTCCACACTACATTTATGAGCCTCCGCACCGTGAAATTCTTTGACCGGTGCAAGACAGACTCATGTTTTCATTCATCAAGAATTAAAGTCAGAGGTTGGAAGACGATCACATACCGTCGTAGTTCCCACCATAAACGGAGATTCGGCGGCGTTATTCTCATGACTCGCCACGAAACCGAAAGTAAAGAAACGCTGGTCGGCTCGCCCAGCATTTCCACCACCACTAATAATAACAAAATAACCATAGAGACAAAACCATAGATTTATCTAAAATGGACCATTAACAAGTGGTAACGGAGATTCATCCACATTAATATCAGACTTTTTTATAACCAAATAAAAACTCCTTGTTGTCCCTTTAATGCAGGCTGATCGGTTCATTGTAAAACATGTATTTACTGATGTAAATGTGGTGATTTCTGTACGTACAGAGCCCCGAGGCAGCGCTGCCTGCTCCTCTGTCTGATACACACATACACAAAGCTTCACTTTTCATTCAAATAAACTAATTCTACTGCCACAATTGTCAGATTTCATCAATGAGACCAACATTTAAATGCTAAAAAGAATTTAACCAGCCGGTGGTAAACCTCTAAAAACCGACGGATGACGACGGAGGTTGGCTGCACATTTGGGATCTAAACAGTTACTTTCTCGCATGAAAAAATATTAAAACTTAATAACGTGACGTAATAACAGCGCTACAGCGAGAAATAAAACAGCTTTTCGTTTTACAGCCACCGCTGCCGGCTGCCTCAAGATGCATTCTGGGAAACTTTCCATACCCCTCCGTTTGGAGTGTGCCTCTGAAATATCTCCATTTGAAGGGGTATGTAGCCCCACCACTTCCCCCTACCCCTCTGTCCTAACGGGGATTGGGACACCCCTACCCCGACACGTGAA
Source organism: Trachurus trachurus (assembly GCF_905171665.1). NCBI lineage: Eukaryota > Metazoa > Chordata > Actinopteri > Carangiformes > Carangidae > Trachurus > Trachurus trachurus. The sequence goes on along the minus strand of NC_139895.1, from coordinate 1,352,930 downwards.
CGCGCAAAACGGAGGGGTAGGGGTAAGTGGTAGGGGTAAGGGGGGGGAAATGGGATTGGGCCTTAGTCACAACTGTCGTCCTCCAGCATGATGATAAAAAGACCTCAGGGCATTAAAATACACAAAACAGACACACAAGAGATTAAACAGGGTTCCCAAGCGTCCTGGAAAACCTGGAAAATGGTTGACCAATTTTCCAGTCATGGAAAACACATGGAAATTGAGGAAAAATAGTCAAATCTCCTGGAAAAGCTTTAAGTTGTCCTGGAAAATGATTGATCACATCATGACAGCAGCTGCCAGAGCTCAGTTTGACTGTTTCAGACCCCAACAAGGATTTCTGTCCCAATCCTAGTGAGAAAACTACGGACATTGAGTTGCTGAGTGTTTCCAGTGTTGGACCTGTCGTCTCCTCTGATGATGGACAGATAGAGAACTGTTGTAGGTGTGGTTTAAAAACAAAAACAACATATTTTTGCATTGTTCTATATTAAATATGGTCTTAATTTCTAAGCATGTAAGAGATTATGTCATAGATAAGTTGGAGCCATAGACTGCATCTTTAAATCAGACTTCTGGGAGAGAGAATGAGAGGGAGGTCTTCCCAAGAATATTTGTCTTATTTCTTGTCAAAATGTCTCATTTCTCTCATAAGACTCATCACCTAAAAAAATGAACTTGTTTTTAGATCATTTTCACTTGTTTCAAACTAATTTTCACTTGAAATAAGTAGAAAAATCTGCCAGTGAAAGAAAGTGTTTTGTGTTTGTAATAAGAAAGAAAAACTTGCTCCACTATCAGATTTTTCCTACTTATTTCAAGTGAAAATCTGCTTGAAAGAAGTAAAAAGTGTCTAAAAACAAGCTGCTTTTTATGTGATGAGTCTTATTTCAAGTAGAATGAGATTTGTTTTGACTGGAAATCAGACAAATATTCTTGGTAAGAGTTTGAGTTTTGTGTAAAGTTGCAGTGTAAATGTACAAAATAAGCTACAACTGTTGAAAAGACTTCTCCAAAGCATGAATGGGACGGAGGATGTGTTGGTGTGATGTCATAATGTAGCAGCTGGAAAAGTCCTGGAAAATGATTTGAGGAAAAGAGTGGGAAGTTTGAGACATCCACAGAAACACAACATATCAGGTCTCAGGTCTACTACAGTGATCTTAGATCTGGTAATGAAGATTGGGTCTGCATCCCCATATATTTTGGCTATGCCCAAAAACTCAAACCTTTTGGGGTCATGTATGTACTACTGTGGGAAAGATCTTGGGCTACACAATCCCTAACAATGTGATGGTCCTCTATTTCTGTGTCTTAAATGAAAATGTGGTTATTAAAAAATACTGGTAACTACTGTATGTAAAATACTGATGGCTTGTAAAAAGGTTATAACAAGTGCTGGTATAAAACTGAGTCTACAAGCATTAACCAATGGATGGACAGAGTGAAGGAAATGTGTTTAATGGAAAAGATGACTTTCTCTCTCCGCTCTAGAGGAGCAGCCTTTCCCAGGAAATGGGAGAAATGGAGGACGCTCCACACTAACAAGTAAAGACTTTCAACTGAAGAGCCTCCATGTATTCATCTCTGCTTTTGTTTTATTTTCTTGACAGTTTGTTGTCAACTTGTTTTCTCTTAAATTGAAAATATGATATATGAATATCAAAAAAAGAAGAAGATCGTGTCTAGTTCAGTTCTCCTGGACTCAGGTCTATATATATATGTGTATATATAATATTATATTACATTATGTTGTTGTTTTGTTATATTATATTAGCCTATATCATGTCACATAATGTATATATTATATCATATTATGTTATGTTATATCATATCATATTGTATTGTTATGTTGTATTACCTGTATTATATCATATCATATACTATTATGTTTTATATATATATATATATAAATGTGTTTATTGAAACACATCACATCATGTTACATCTATCTTTACAAATAGATGTGTAATTCTCCATCTCCTCTTGTTTTCAACCAAATATCTCATCAACCATCTGGTATCAACACATTCATAGAGGGTTCAGGTTGTAGCTGCATCTCAGAATATAAGACAAGAGAAATTCCCCACTTACAGTGTTATATTATTATATAATATAATATAATATTATATTATATTATATTATATTACATTACATTCAAGAGGGACAGAGTAAAAGAGTTGTGGAAGCTGCTGCGCATGCGCAGTGGATCAGCTGTGAGGGGGCGGGGCTTCAGTGACGTAGCAGGAAGAGTTCCCCACGAGGCTCTGGTTCAGTCGCTCGGTGAGTTTCAGTTTATTTCTCTTTTCTCTCTCAGAGACTTTGTAGTTTAGTTTTTCATCGTAGCTTCACCGACTGAACTGGTTCTGTAGCTGCTGGTGGCACGAGGCTAAACGGTGTGTGTCTGTGTGTGTGTTGCTGTTCACACACACACTGTAAACACACACGAGCACGTGTGTATGAACAGCATCAACACACACACACAGACAGACACACATGTAGCCTATCTATGTATCTATCTATGTAAACACACACGTGTGAGCTATGACAAGCGGTTTATTTAACATTTAAAAGCTAAGTTTGACTCCAGAATGAACATAGTAGATATCAACAACGTCTTTCTGACTGGTCTAACTACATTTAAAGAGTTGGATTTTTCATTCCAGATCTCTGTATTTCAGTTTTGCCTCTCTAGTAGGGAGGTTAAGCGACGTTTGACTTCAAGTCATGATGCAAAGCTCCCTTTGACATGGAAGAACCTTAGGGTCATACACATAAATCTATCCTAAGACACAAGTGAGATCACATCTTGTATCTGAAATAAACACGTTTTTAAATTAAAATGCCTTTTTTAATTGAGAAAACACATGTTAAAAGCACATTCCATTTAGAATGTCCATAAAAACTACAATGTTTTCAGCTCCTGGATGTGATCTACAGCTGTAACATGATTGCAATATTTCAGGATTGTTTCTCAGTTTGAATGATGAACAGGGATGTTTTTAATCTGTAGGGTGGACTGACATAGGAAGCCTAAAGTCCAGTCATGACATTCCATCATTTATGGCTCATTTGATATAAGAAATAAAGATACTGTAACATCATGAGATGGATAAGATGAGCATTAACGGGGCGGTGCGCGGCGCAGTGGTTAAGGCGGCCGCCCCATGTAGAGGATAGACACCACTGTGATATGAATTGCATCTTATTATTTAACTACTTGTAGACTATATTTGTTGCACTGCATCTGATATTCAACAAATCACTATCAGTATAGTTTTATTAATGTTTTTACATTATTAAAACCCAAAATCCTGTCACACAAGCAGCTGCATGTTGTCTCAGAAGCTGTAGATCTCATCCAGGAGCTGAAGTCATTGTAGTTTATATGGACATCCTAAATGGAATGTGCTTTTAACATGAGTTTTCTCAATTAAAAAAAGGCATTTTAAAAACCTGTTTATTTTGGATACAAAGTGTGATCTCACTTGTGTCTTAGGATAGATTTATTTGTATGACCCTAAGGTACTTCCATGTCAAAGGAGAGCTCTGCATCATGACTTGAAGTCAAAGGCCTATTTTTTGGGCTTAACCTCCCTACTATATTGACAAGAGGCAAAACTGAATTACAGATATCTTGAATAAAAAATCCAACTATTCAAAATGTAGTTAGGACCAGTCAGAAAGACGTTGTTGACAATGTTCATTCTGGAGAGTCAAACTTAGCTTTTAAATGTTTAATCCGCTTGTCATAGCTATGTGAATTACAGATATCTGTAACTGAATTACCACTAGTACTAATTCCAGTTACAGATATCTACAACTTCATTTCTCCTAGTCAAAACTTAATTACAGATATCTGAAAAGGGACATGTAGATATCTGTAATTGAGGTGAATTAAAGATATCTAGAACTGGAATTATGACTAGTCAGAATCAAATTGTAGATATCTGTAACTGGAATTAGTACTAGTGGTAATTCAGTTACAGATATCTGTAATTCACATAGTGGATATCTGCAACTGAACTGTAGATATCTGTAATGACAAACCCCATACACATGAATGGTTAAAGAGGAAAAACGTAGTTGTGGATCTGAAATGTTCTTTTTGACAAGAGGTAAAACTGAATTACAGATATTTACAGCACACATCCAGTCTGGCTGTTAAATGTTAAAATGGCTTTACATACTCTCTTCACTTTCGTCACATGTCTTACGACACACACAGTTTGGTGTCTTGACAGTTTATTGAGTGAAGTTTGATGTGAAACTTTTTATCAATGAAGTAACAGCTGTGTGTGTGTGTGTGTGTGTGTGTGTGTGTGTGTGTGTGTGTGTGTGTGTGTGTGTGTGTGTGTGTGTGTGTGTGTGTGTGTGTGTGTGTGTGTGTGTATAGGTGTGTAGATGATGTCATCAGTGGAGGACCAGCTGTGTCTGAACATCTTCAGCAGTTTGCCCTCGGCTGCGTCTGCCAGGAGGAGGAAACCTCTGAGCTCGGAGCAGAGATGGACCAGGGTGAGTAGAACTGTAACCATGGAGACACCAGGCAGTTGTTGTTGTTGTAGTGTTTATATTAGTGCCTCGCGACACCAGACTCTTCAGAGAGGAGAAGAGCCTGGTGTCTGTTAACTCTGAACTCTGTCTGCATTCTGGTTCCCGAAATCACCAAATTCACCAAAGTAAAACTTATAAAATTAATAAGACATTAACTTGTAATACAATAAAAGCAAAAGGTTAACTTAAAGGACAATTCCAGGCAAATTCAACTCGGGGGTGTATGTTCCTAACATTTTAGGTCTAACAGAAGGAATCTGTAGATTTTCAGTTTATTGTCTCCTGTTTTGCGGTAGTTGTGTCTGTCCCCGCATCGCCACGGCAACGATGAATGGGAGCGGATTGAAGTTCTGCTGCTTAGGCTGTTTCCATCCCTCAAAGCCACAGACAGCGTCAGATGGAGACTCAAACATGCACCCAGAAGTTTATTTACTTCAAGTGAGTCCAGAGTTGATATTTAAGCAATATCACACGAGAGGTCGTGCTGTTGTACTGTATATCAGCACGGCTGTGATTGGGTCAGATAATCCCACCGTGCTGATATACAGTACAACAGCACGACCTCCAGTGTGATATTGCTTTTATACAACAGTGCTACAAGCGCATTTTAGAACAGTAATAAACTACAAGAGATTATGATTTGTTTGTTTATTTAATCATTTCTTTGGCTCCGCCAACAGAAATAGTTCTGCAACTGGAAGGGAGACAAGGCTGTTGCCAGGCAACACATAAACATTAAACTAGCTAGCTACTAGCTACCAGCTTCTCCACCGAGCTGCTTCCAGTGCTGGTTCTGGTTCTGAGCCCGTGTCTGATCAGCACCGCAGCAACAGGACCAGCGTGAAGACACAGAGACGTTATCGATACCGTATTACATTTGTTTATCATCTATGTAATCAATATAAACACAGCTGAAGCTAAGTAGCTGAGCTACGTGGCTAACAACAGCTAACGCTAATATCAAAACACATCACCGTCAAAACGTAGTTGCCCCCGCGGCGATTTTTTTCCAGCCGGGTTTAGTAGAGATTTATCTCCAATTAGACGGACCAGGTCAGGTCCAGGTTTTAATGTTCAGGTCCGTTTATAACTGTAGCAGCAGCAGCAGCAGCAGCAGCAGCAGCAGCAGCAGCAGCAGCAGCAGCAGAGAGATGGGGCAGCTCCTGTATGGGGAGCCTGGCTCTGACTTAGCTCCTGTCCAGCTGAACAGCGGAGTGATTATGTCTGTGAAAAGTCCCAGTGCTGTTATACTGTATATCAGCACTATGGAATGTCTCGTTGTCCAATCAAATTGCTCGGTTGGGACCGGTCGGAACTAACTGTTGTATAATCCTGTTTATGACACAAACGGGAGCTTCCCACTGCACCTGAACGCACCGAGCGTCAACTTGGGTCTCGACTCCGCCAGACTCTGGGAGACTCGGATGTTGTTACGATGCCATGTAAAGCCTTTTGAGACAAACTGTTTGTAAAAAATGGGCTATAAAATTTGCCTTGCCTTGTCTTTGAATTAGATCTAGTTTTACAAACATGTCGGCTTGTTGAAGTAAATAAACTTCTCCATTCATCGTTGCCGTGGCGATGAGGGGACAGACACAACTACCGCAAAACAGGAGCAATTAAACTGAAAATCTTCAGATTCCTTCTTTTAGACCAGTGGTTCTCAACCTTTTTTGAACCAACGCCCCCCTGACCATACCATGATCCTCTGACCGCCCCCCCCCCCCCAAACAATGTTACAAAATTTCGCTTTAAACTTGTTTTCTACACTTATCTGTTACTTTATTCATATTTCACTGCAAAACAGTTTGTCCTCATGACGAATGTGTGTTTTCACAAGGGATTTGAAAATTTCCAGCATTTGACCTAAATTATTTATTTTTTACAGGTCTCTAGAACAAAAACTGCCCATAATGATGGTAATGATGAGGGAGCTGTCCATGGTTACTTAACCAAAAGTCTCTTGACATATCAAACAAAGAAAACTATGGACTATGGAAGTTTTAATGCTCAAAATACAAACAATATCATGACGTGAACCCTATGTTGCGGTAAAAAAAAAAAGAAAAAAAAAGATTGTTGATTTGATGCTAGAATGTCCTATTGTGCATGCAAAATTTTTTTGAGGATGCCCTCAAATCACTTATTTTGGGCACTAACTGGGGACCAAAAAGTTGGTAAACTGAATTTCAGAAACACTATCTTGGCTAACAATGTGGAACAATAAGGTGGATGTATTTCAAAAAACTTATCTCACCACTCCATATATTGATTTTTCGTGGCTTCATTGTAAACAAATGCACATGGCCATGTATTGATTTTTCGGCTTCATTGTGAACAGATGCACATGGCCAGGGACTGCTAGCAGAACAGCGGAAAAGCAGGACTTCCATAGTTCCTCTTTGATTAAACATTTGAAATCCCTAGTTTAATGTTACACTGCTCTCACATTTCCATTGAAGGTAGCTCCCCTCCCCTAGCACAGACTTTTTTTTTTTTACCCCAAGCACGGACTGATGCAGCCAAGGTGCGCGTGTATGCATCAGGGCGGAAGAGACCACATCCATCAGAAAGGAGGGGGGTTGTAATTTATGGAAAAAGGCAATTATGTATTTTTGAGATGGACTATGACATTATTTGTAATACATTTCACTCAATATGACCACTGATCATAGCTAGATGGTAAAATAATAAGTAAGGTAATGTAAGTTAAAAAAAAAAAAAAAAATCATCCCTCAAATCTGAGGGGGCACCTGCCCCCTCGGTTTCTATTGACATGACGCCGCTGGTAATTTACGGGCTTCCCTCTTCAAACGGGGTGTAAGTGCAAGACGCTATATCTAAAGACCCAACATGCACCCTGTAACTATTAAGGTGGCGGCCAAAAATCACCTTAGATCGGCAGGAAAACCCTGTCGGGTAAAGTCGTTTGCTTGTGCTTCACCTGTAAAGACGGCGCCGCTAAAAAAAAAAAAGAAAAGAAAAAAAAAGACGGCTCGGGTCACCTGCTCCTCGCAGGGACGAGCAGTCATAGGAGCTCTGCTATTCCTCTTTCTTCAGCCTGTAGCCTACACTAATGTTTGGCTGTACTTGGTATAAAAAATCCATCTAACTTCATTCAGTAGCCTATGGTTAAACTATACAAAGACGTGTGTGTGTGTGTCATTTAAGTCAGACCGTCTGACGCAGCGCTCCTGTAGTGCGCACTATGGTTGGTTTGGAACGTGTGCGGGAATTTCCCGCATTATGAGTGTTAGATTTGCGGGTTAAATCAGTTGAAAAATAGGTTATTTATGTCGGTTATTTGCACTTAAAAAGTTGGGAAACCATTAAAGTTGAAAAAGTAGAGCCCAAATGAACTTTGTAGCAGCCAAGTTGTGGCGCCCCCCATTTCTGCCTGAGCGCCCCCCTCTCAGCCCTCACGCTCCCAGCGCCCCCCACAAAGTTCAGAACGCCCCCCAGGGGGCGGTACCGCCCCCGTTGAGAAACCCTATTTTAGACCTAAAATGTTAGGAACATACAGTTGAATTTGCCCGGAATTGTCCTTTAATGGCTCGTGGACTTTCTTGTAAATTATTTTCCTTGAATTAAAGACTCTCAGTTTATTTTGACGGACAGGCCTGTCTCTCTCGCCCTGGATCCGCTTCCTACCAAAACAGCAAGTCAACGGCCCCAGACTGAGTTTAGTGCTGAGTCAGTTGTATTTTTGTTAATAAATAGATAAATAAATGGTGGTTGGTTGAAACAGCAATTGAAGAGCGTCTCTCTCTGTAAAGACCCACACACGTCTTATTGTCCTCTGACCTCACTGTTGTGTTTGGATGACAAAAGAGAAACAGTGTTCAGCTCGTTGCTGTGACTGCAGAGCTTCATCCTGCATCCATGCTCCATGATGTCATTGTTGTACTCACCTATTCTGTGTGTGTGTGTGTGTGTGTGTCCAGAAGAAGCAGCGTGCGGAGCAGAGGAGGCAGCAGCAGGAGGAAGAGGAAGAGGAGGAAGAGGAGCAGACTGAAGCTCCTCCTCCTCCTCAACGTCCACAGGTCAGTAAGTCCAGACTCAGACTCAGACTCAGACTCAGAGTCTAGTCCACCTCTACTGCAGTTATTACAAACAGAGGCTTTTATTGTGACGGGGTGGGGTGCAGGAAGTGACATCACTGCTCTCAGATCTGTCAGTACGTTCACATGACAGCTGAAGAAACTGAATCTTGGCCTCAGTCCGACTGAAGTTGATGTGAACGTGTTAGTCCGACTAAATGTCTCAGATTAAAGTGAATACACAACCACATCACCTGGGTGGAGAACTCTGATAGGAGTTGGACTAACGCGCGTTTAAAGGGACAACGAGGAGTTTTGTTAAAGCAAAGTGTTTCCACTCTACATTTATGAGCCTCCGCACCGTGAAATTCTTTGACCGGCGCAAGACAGACTCATGTTTTCATTCATCAAGAATTAAAGTCAGAGGTTGGAAGACGATCACATACCGTCGTAGTTCCCACCATAAACGGAGATTCGGCGGCGTTATTCTCATGACTCGCCACGAAACCGAAAGTAAAGAAACGCTGGTCGGCTCGCCCAGCATTTCCACCACCACTAATAATAACAACATAACCATAGAGACAAAACCATAGATTTATCTAAAATGGACCATTAACAAGTGGTAACGGAGATTCATCCACATTAATATCAGACTTTTTTTATTGTCGCAGAATTTTTCTGCCGACGGAGAAACTCCTCGTTGTCCCTTTAAGGACTGCACAACAAGTTGGCAGGATTTGCTTTCGGCACAGCTCATAGTTCTGTGTTGGCACAAAACATCATCAAACACTCCACATACATACTGTACTCAAGACTCAAGACTCAAGACTACTTTATTAATCCCTTAAAGGGCAGTTCCATTTGGTGGCTCGCACACCATGCTCATAGCACAAACACACACATAACATAACAGAGAAACCAGAAAAGAAAGAGAGTTGGCAGCTGTGTGCAAAGTCTGCTAGTTGCATGTAAGAAAATGAATAAATACTTAATTAAAAATGGGAATTCAAATAAATATCACCATTAAAAGTACATCTCTAAGTCTCTGGGTATAAAAAAAAAAAAAATATATATATATAAAAAAGTACACAGTACCCAGTGCACGCCTCATGCATCACACAATTTCAGTTACAAAAAATTCACCTAGTTTTGTTCAGCAGTCGGACAGCAGAGTGAAGGAAAGACCTGGACAGACGGTTAACAGGGTTAACATACATCAGCAACATCAACACCAAACATTTTACATACAGACTAAACATTTAACAGCTGGAACAGGTGGTTGGATCAGAGATGATCTGATGAGCTCGTTGTTTTACCTTTATGGTAAAGTGAGTCAAGTGATGATGGGATGGGATAGCTTCACCTTCAACTTCTCCTCAAAGAAGCAAACAGCTCAGATTTACTCTGGTTAGAAGAAGAAACAGACACCAGTTGTTTAAACTGACGTAGAACTGGTTCCGATCTGTGTGTGTGTGTGTGTGTGTGTGTGTGTGTGTGTGTGTGTGTGTGTGTGTGTGTGTGTGTGTGTGTGTGTGTGTGTGTGTGTGTGTGTGTGTGTGTGTGTGTGTGTGTGTGTGTGTGTGTGTGTGTGTGTGTGTGTGTGTGTGTGTGTGTGTGTGTGTCCAGAAGAAGCAGCGTGCGGAGAAGAGGAGGCAGCAGCAGGAGGAAGAGGAGGAGGAAGAGGAGCAGACTGAAGCTCCTCCTCCTCAGCGTCCACAGGTGAACACACTAACACACACCTGCTGTCTGGACCAGCTGACCAGGAAGTGAATCCTATTGGTCATCCTCTGTGTCCTGTCTCTAGGCTCCGCCCCCTGAGCCGTCAGAGGGCGCGGTGGCGGCACCACAGAAGAAGAAGAAGAAGAGAGCGGAGAGGGAGGTGAAGGAGGTGAAGAGCAGCAGCATCAAGACCTCCTCTCTGTTCAGACACAACCCAGACATACCGGAGCTGCACAGGTGAGCTGCTGCGCTCTGATTGGCCCCTGGCCGATGACATCATCCTGTCAGAGTGGTGACCTGTAGGGTTAGGGTTATTGACCTCTGACCTCTGTCTCCTCAGACCGGCCGTCACTCAGGTGAAGGAGCAGATCTTCACCTCCGACTCCTTCTCAGAGCTCAACCTGCACCCACACCTGGTAACACACACACACACACACACACACACACACACACACCTGGTAACACACACACACACACACACACACACACACACACACACACACACACACACACACACACACACACACACACACACACACACACACACACACACACACACACACACACACACACACACACACACACACACACACACACACACACACACACCCACCTGGTAACACACACACGAGGGTATAATCCACGGACCCGGTATTCCTGGGAAAGGTTCTGACTTTTCAGAGGACAAGTCTTGGACATATCCACCTGTCATAGCGCTGCTGCAGATGTTGCACATGACGCGTAGTAGCTGTATTTATTATTGCTGTTTATAGAGTAAACTCTTTTCTTTTGCCCTAATAATGATACAAATACTGTGTAATAATTTGATACAAAATGTCAGTTTGGGATTTAGGAACGCATATGTGAATGATGCATATACATAATGCCTATGGGCTAAAAAAAAATTAACAAAAAAACCCTGCAGCTATTTCCTGGGATTCCTGGGAAATGCGTCGTCTTATCCCGGGATCTGATTCATGTGATTTTCGGGAAAAATATGAAACCCAAATGTGCACAGTGTTGAGTTGATCTGGTTTCTCTCCTGCAGGTGGCGACGCTGAACAAAGTCCTGAACGTTTCTACACTGACCAGGTAACACACACACACACACACACACACACACACACACACACACACACACACACACACACACACACATAGAGACACACACACACACACACACACACAGAGAGGAAGTCCATCACAAACTACTGGACACAAGTCATGACGCTGGTTTTAACCAAAGTGTGTGTGTGTGTGTGTGTGTGTGTGTGTGTGTGTGTGTGTGTGTGTGTGTGTGTGTAGTGTCCAGAGACAGACCATCCCCCCCCTCCTGTCAGGACGAGACGCTGTGGTTCGCTCTCAGACCGGATCAGGTGAGACACCGTCACACTGAGCAGCATGGGTGTGTGTGTGAACCGTGTGCAGCAGAAGTTTACGTTGATTTCCACATCCATCGATGGTTTAGTAGCGACTCTGAATGTCCAGCTGCTCCTGTTGCTGTTGCTGTTGGTGTAAATGTAGGAACTGTTGTAAATGACTGTTTAGATTCACATTTCTCTCTGTTATGTAGAACAACACACTGACGAGTCAAACACGTCATTTACACACCACAGATGTTTAGAAACATCTGGAGAGAGACGCACGTACACATCAAGTCTCCATGTGATGATGATAATAACCTGATGTATGATGTCATCCAGAACAACTGTCATCTATAAGTACTGAAGCAGGAAGCAGGAAGTAACGTCGCCATGGGACCTTAATTCAGAAAAAAGTCTCCATGTGAGTGAACGGGAGTCAAAGTTTTATTTCTAGTGTGATGATAAAAGTCTCTGTCCTCTACCTGTTTAAAACACCATGGTTCATGAAGAGAAACCAGCAGTTTGTTGTCACAGCAACAGAAGAATGTATTTAGTGTGACTACAGATCTGGGGCCGTATTCACAAAGCCTTTTATCTTACCGCTAGGAGTGCTCCTAACTCGCACTAAACGTTTTTACGTAGGAGTTTTTTCTTAAAAGCTATTCACAAAGCCGCTGAGACCGACTCTTACTAAGGATAAATCACTAAGAGCAAACTAAGAGTGACGCCCCTGGTGACGCCCCGTTGCTATGGATTACGTCAATTCTCGTGCACGAATTCGAGGCGCTCAACACGGTGATTGGTTGTTGAGAGCCGGCGGCACATTTGAATATTAATTTTCACATTCGTTGACAGCCCTAATATTATATGGTGATCATAATAATGATGAGAAAAGAAAATGCATTACCCACATTTGTGGCCTATAGCAGGATTTGAACCCAGACTAACAATAAGTTTAGTTTACTGGGGGAGCAGCCTTATCACATGAACTATTACTACTAACAGATGTGTGTGTCTAGCGCACCCACCAACTTTTTAAAAATATGTTTGGCTCACATCAGCATGACTGCATCGCAGCGGTCACAGTTACCTCAGTCCGACCGTTGTGACGCCTATATTGGACAGTTCGTCACCGTCACTACTCCCGTTTTATAGCGAAAATGTTGTAGATGACCCCCCCCCCCCAAAAAATAAATAAAAAACACCGACAAAAAGGCACTTTTGGCATCAAAGGGCAAAGGGGCAGGTGCTCCAGCACCCCCCTCTGCAGCAATTTGCAGTCCTCCATACATTTGCCTGGCTGCAGCCATTTGCGATTCTTTGTGAATAGGTCTTACTGAGTTAGGAGTCCTCACCAGGACTTTTAAGCTCTCCCAGACTTAGGAGCTACTTTTAGGCATAAAATACTTTGTGAATTACTCTTATTTTAAAAAACTAGGAGTCCTAAATTTAAGACTGACACGCCCACTTTTTTTTAGGAGTTGCTCCTAAATTCAGCCCTTAGGAGATTTTAACCTTAAGATTCTTTGTGAATACGGCCCCAGATGTCACCAACTGCCACGGGAAAGGAAGGACGCCATGTGGTCGCTATGGTGACGTGACTACGCCACCTGGAGTCTCTATGGTTACGGATTCTAAGGAGTTTTATTCTACAACAGTTTTACAACAAACTGCTGGTTTCTCTTCATGAACCGTGATGTTTTAAACAGGTAGAGGACAGAGAGTTTTATCATCACACTGTTCACTCACATTAGAAATAAAACTTTGACTCCCGTTCACTCACATGGAGACTTTTTCTGAGTTGAGTTCCCATGGTGACCGTTACTTCCTGCTTCCGCTTCGGCTCTACATAATAAGTACTGAAGCAGGAAGCTCCGATGAAGCTCCTCCTCCTCCTGTAGCGGCTGCAGTCCTGATGAGTCTTCATGGGTGTTTTACTAGTTTCATATTGAATGATTTTGGTTTGACTTGAGCTCAGTGGTTGTTTAAACAGAGGACACAGAGGTTGTTCATCTGTCTCTTCCCTCCAGGTCTCTGGTTCACCTCCAGTCTCACCTCCACTAACACAGGAGTTGTTATCAGCAAGTCTGACATTCCTGCAGCGTTCATGAATCTGGAGTTTTAGTACCTAATCTACACACAGAGTTACTGACGTGGTGTGTGTGTCTGTGTGTTTAGTTTTAGTTTAGTATGTTTACTTCGGTCTCATAAAAACAAATACAATAGGCAAATATAAAGGTATAAATACAAAACAAAATAAATCAGAACAAAAACACAACAAGCAATACAATTCACTTTGACCGAAAAGGTGTAAGAGGCTGAAGCATCATCTTATTTTGCCTTTACCCTTCTTAAATTAACATTTTCTGTTCACTCAATTTAAACATTTTTTACAGAGCAACAACAAAAAGAAAGAAAAAAAAACTGCATATTCTACATACAGCAGTTTATAAGCACACTGGTATTTATAAATCAGTTTTATATATAATATTATTTTTAAATAACTTTTTGAATCTATTAAGTGTGTTGCACAGTTTGATTTCTAATTCTAGATTATTCCATTGATTGACATCTTTGTTTCACATTTGTTCCTACTTTTGCTTTTGTACACACATGAGTCCCTCTTAGTTCATATCTACTGGTTCGGGTCTGAAACATCCTCTGGACACCGTCTGGAAGCAGATTATTATTTACTTTATACATCATTTGAGCAGTTTTATAGTCCACAAGATCATTACATTTCAAGATCTGTAGGTTTATGAAAAATGTGTTTGTTGAGTCTCGATAATCGGCCCTGTTGATGATCCTTATTGCTCTCTTTTGTAATATGAAAATTGGTTTTGTAATTGTTTTATACGCATGCCCCCAGACCTCTATGCAATAAGTAATGTATGGCTCAACAAATGTTCGATACAATAAATGTAATGAGTATGTGTGTGTCCGTGTGTGTCTGTCCCTCCAGGGAAGACGCTGTCCTACGCCGTCCCTCTGGTCCAGTCCCTTCAGGCCGTGCAGCCCAAGCTGAGCCGGTCCGACGGTCCTCTGGCCGTGGTCATCGTCCCCACCAGAGAGCTGGCCCTGCAGACCTTCACCACCTTCCAGAAGCTGCTCAAGGTCACGCTCACACACTCACTCTGTCTGTGTGTGTGTGTGTGTGTGTGTGTGTGTGTGTGTGTGTGTGTGTGTGTGTGTGTGAGTGTGTGTGTGTGTGTCTGACTGAAGCCGAGTTCAGACGACACGGTTTTGTTGTGCCCAATTCTGAGCGCCGGGAACAACAAGTAGACGTGTGGTGTGACATTAATGACGACCAGCTGTTTCACGTCTACGACGCTGTACAGCGCTTTATGACCCTCTACGACACTCTACAACGCTGTGCGACACTTTACTACGCTGTACAACGCTCTACGACGCTGTGCGACACTTTACTACGCTGTACAACACTTTGCGACGCTCTATGACGCTTTACGACGCTCTACAACACTGTGCAACACTTTGCGGCGCTCTAAGACGCTTTACGACACTCTACAACGCTGTACAACACTTTACTACGCTGTACAACACTTTACGACGCTCTATGACGCTTTACGACGCTCTACAACACTGTGCAACACTTTACGGCGCTCTACGACGCTTTACGACACTTTACTACGCTGTACAACACTTTACGACGCTCTATGACGCTTTACGGCGCTCTACGACGCTGTGCGACACTTTACGACGCTCTACGACGCTTTACGGCGCTCTACAACACTGTGCAACACTTTACGCCGCTCTACGACGCTTTACGACACTCTACAACGCTGTACAACACTTTACGACGCTCTATGACGCTTTACGACGCTCTACAACACTGTGCAACACTTTACGGCGCTCTACGACGCTCTACGACGCTTTACGACACTCTACAACGCTGTACAACACTTTACGACGCTCTATGACGCTTTACGACGCTCTACAACACTGTGCAACACTTTACGGCGCTCTACGACGCTCTACGACGCTTTACGACACTCTACAACGCTGTACAACACTTTACGACGCTCTATGACGCTTTACGACGCTCTACAACACTGTGCAACACTTTACGGCGCCCTACGACGCTCTACGACGCTTTACGACACTCTACAACACTGTGCAACACTTTACGACGCTCTACGACACTCTACAACGCTGTACAACACTTTACGACGTTCTACGACGCTTTACGACGCTCTACAACACTGTGCAACACTTTACGACGCTCTACGACGCTTTACGACGCTCTACAACACTGTGCAACACTTTACGGCGCTCTACGACGCTTCACGGCGCTGTACGGCGCTTTACAACGCTTTATGGCGCTGTACGACTTTAATGTAACATGAATAAAATGGGGTTCATGCTCCTCCCACCGTCACCAACATGGAGCTTCTCTCTGTGTCCTCAGCCGTTCACCTGGATCGTCCCCGGTGTCCTGATGGGAGGAGAGAAGAGGAAGGCAGAGAAGGCCAGGTAGGTGTTGGTCTGGCTCTAGTTGCTGAGGCGGAGGAGGACGTGTTGCTGTGGCGTGAGGCGGTCTAACAGAGTCTCGGTGTCTAACAGCGTCTCCGTGTCCTCTGTGTGTCCTCAGGCTGCGTAAAGGCATCAACATCCTGGTGTCCACCCCGGGGCGGCTGGTGGACCACATCCAGAACACACTGAGCATCAGCTTCAGCTCCGTGCAGTGGCTGGTGCTGGACGAGGCCGACAGGTGAGGCTGCTGCTGCTCCCTGTCTCCATGACAACCACCTGCTGTTGTTGGTGTGCTCCAGGGTGAAACTGCCTTCAGCCTGGGAGGCTTCACTCTGGGCTGCACCAGCACCACCTCAACCGCAAGCAGCAGAGCGGAGTGATTCAACCGAGCAGCAACCTAAACAAACTGCTGCTTAGCAACACTGCAAACTGCTTTTTGTAAATGAGTTAGATATTTAAGCTGTTTGATTCGACAAATACAAGCAAGATCTAGATTTTCACGACTAATTATTATAGCTAACTGAGCCTACACAGAGTATTTTTGTTAATAAACTGGTTAGTTGAGCTTGTTAACTCTTTCGCGACCACACTAATTCCTCAGCACATCCGCTCAGGACCACATGTTTTTGGCTATTTGTTTACCTTTTATCTCACGTCGAACCGAACTCTGTACGTCACCTAGAAACAAACGGTCTTCACGTGCTTGAAGAGTGACTTTACAACGTGCTCCACGAAAAAACGGCGAGTTTTTTCGCCGTTTCGTTCGTGAGTACGAAGGAGGAGAAGAGAGCTGGGTTTCTCCAAAAACGGAGCTCCCGCTCTAGTTTCAGAGAAAAACGCACTTTTGTGTCAAGTGGCAATCTGCTCATTTTACCGCTACTCTGCAGTGTGGCGTCTCCCAAATCATTTCTACGGCTAAATAAATATATTTGTAGGTAAATCTGGGGGGGTGGCAGCGTGGAGAGCAGCGGTGCAGCGGTGTGGGTCTCTGGCCGCAGCGCAGCAGCTCCGGGACACTGCTGTGTGACTGGCCGGCGATGAGTGCTCTGGGACGGGGGCGGCCGGTCACAGCCCCCGCTGCAGAGCCCCCGCTCCGCTGCACAGCGCCGTGAAAACAGCCGTGATAACGGGCTTTCAGATCCGAGTCTCCAAACCATAAACGTTTGTAACAGCACCGGTAAAACTCGCCACATTTGTCGTCGGTCGCTTTTGTCAAAAGAGGGTTTGGAAAGTCGCCAGATTCAGCGAGAAAGTCGCAACACTGTAGCCGACAGCCGCACAGCGCTGCACGCTGTCCCCACAGCAGCATTCAAGGAGAACGATTACTCAAACAAAACCAAGATCACACAGTTTATAAAAAATATTATGTTTTGATTGTAGTTTAAAACAGTTTTACATATCAGAGGAACCATATTCACACACAGGGTACCTCAGAGTGTCTATTATCCTAATCTGTAAAAAAACGGTTTTGACGAGTTTACGTTAGCACTTTAACTCTTTCGCGACCATTGACGAGTAAACTCGTCAATGGTCGCGAAAGAGTTAAAGTGCTAACGTGAGCTTAGCTAACTTGGTTTGTTTGTTGATACAAAAGGCATCAGCATGAAAGGCTGATAGGTAGCAGAGATTCCTTGCAGGCCATAATGCTATGATCATTTATCATTATTCAGTCATCTGATTGTAGAAACTAGTGTCTTGCAGGCTGATTATTAGGCTAAGGATAATTTCATATTGTATAATTGTCATTATTCAGTCCGCAGCCTTCAATGCACTAGTTTCAGCCTTGAACTGCTGACTAAACATAGACAATTATACAATATAGCCTAATAATCAGCCTGCAAGGCACTAGCTTCTATAATCAGCCTTGAAGGCAGATGACTGAATAATGATAAATGATCGTAGCATTATGGCCTGCAAGGAATCTCTGCTACCTATCAGCCTTTCATGCTGATGCCTTTTGTATCAACAAACAAACCAAGTTAGCTAAGCTCACGTTAGCAGCTCAACTAACCAGTTTATTTATAAAAATACTCTGAAAATCTAGCTCTTGTTTGTATTTGTGGAATCAAACAGCTTAAATATCTAGCTAAAGCAGTTTGCAGTGTTGCTAAGCAGCAGTTTGTTTAAGTTGCTGCTCGGTTGAATCACTCCGCTTTGCCGCTTGCGGTTGAGGTGGCGCTGTGCAGCCCAGAGAGTCGACGGCTGAAGGCAGTTTCACCCTGTTGTTGTTGTTGTTGTTGTTGTTGTTGTTCTATGACATCATCTCCTGTCTCCATCAGGACGTTGGACCTGGGCTTCGACAAGGAGCTGAGCGTCATCCTGAACAGCATCAACTCCACCGGACCGAGCAGACAGAACGTCCTGCTGTCAGCCACACTCACACACGGTGACACACACACACACACACACACACTCACACAGTAACACACACACACACACACACACACACACACACACACACACACACACAAACACACAAACACACAAACACACACAGACACACACTCTTTTCAGAAGCTCGCTTGGCCGGCACATTTTGTTTAAGTTAATGACCGAGATACTTTTAATACTGTGTGCTTAAATTAAACAGAAATAAAATTATAGGCTATCTGTGTGTGGGCCAACGTGTTCATAACATATAAAGTGTCATACTGTTGTGGAAACGTTGGCCCACACTGTCAGATACATTTTAGACAAAAACTTTTATGACATTAAAGGAACAATGTGATTCACGTTCGATCCTCACGTTCCTACTGCCATCCATAGTCATATCTGTAACCATTAGCAACAAAACCAATAGTAACCCCATGCAACAGAACATTTAAAAGCATTTTATTTCATTATAGGCTGTTAAAAAAAGTTAAAAAGTGTTCCAAGCTTCACAAACTATTGTGATTATTATTATTATAATTATTATTTATCATCGTGCAGCACTAACCCCCCCCCCCCCCCCCCTCCTGGTCCAGGTGTGACCCGTCTGGCCGACGTCTGTCTCAACGACCCCGTCAACGTCCAGGTGTCCGGCTCCTCCTCCTCCTCCTCCTCCGACCTCACGGCCGTCTCCACGGCGACCTCTGACCCCGGGCCGGGCGGCCAATCAGAGAGCTTCGCGGTGCCCGAGGCCCTGAGGCAGTTTGTGGTGGTGGTTCCCAGTAAGATCCGCCTGGTCTGTCTGGCTGCCTTCATCCTGGACAAGTGCAGGGTAGGAGGGGGGGGGGGGGGGGGGGTGTGTGTGTGTGTGTGTGTGTGTCTGTGTGTGTGTGTGTGTGTGTGTGTGTGTGTGTGTGTGTGTGTGTGTGTGTGTGTGTGTGTGTGTGTGTGTGTGTGTGTGTGTGGTGTAGTCTATGTGATACTCAGGTTTACTCAGTATAGCCACTGAAAATGCATAAATATTTCAGTAAACCCAGTACACTAACTAAAGTTTAAAGGGACAACGAGGAGTTTTGTTAAAGTGAAGTGTTTCCACACTACATTTATGAGCCTCCGCACCGTGAAATTCTTTGACCGGTGCAAGACAGACTCATGTTTTCATTCATCAAGAATTAAAGTCAGAGGTTGGAAGACGATCACATACCGTCGTAGTTCCCACCATAAACGGAGATTCGGCGGCGTTATTCTCATGACTCGCCACGAAACCGAAAGTAAAGAAACGCTGGTCGGCTCGCCCAGCATTTCCACCACCACTAATAATAACAAAATAACCATAGAGACAAAACCATAGATTTATCTAAAATGGACCATTAACAAGTGGTAACGTAGATTCATCCACATTAATATCAGACTTTTTTATAACCAGATAGAAACTCCTGGTTGTCCCTTTAAGACAAATATTTTTTTGTTTTACAAGTTTTGTCAAATTGTATGTTTAAATATGTAAATTAGGCAATGTTTTATGAATTATGTGCTAATTTTCATACATTCCCTGAACAGAAATCTGAACAATGGATAAAGCTGCTTTGTTTTATTTTGTTGACATATTAGAGTCTTTAGTTTTTACAGAGGAGGATTGTGGATATCTCTTTTTATCACTGTGTAAATGAGAAAATACTGTCACCAGCCCTAAAAATTCAAATATCGCCATGTTTTTAGTAATAAAATGTTGTATAAATGAGGCTGTGAATGTAAAAACCTTCAGAATATAGAAAGGGATCAAAGTGGAAGGTTTGGTGTCTGGAAGTGCTGCTGAAGTGGAGATTTCTAGAGAGGAGTCTGAGTCTGAAAAACTTTTTCTGAGAAAACGGCCTTTAAAGACTTGGACTGTAAAACTACAGAGATTGTTATTGTCAATCCTACTTTTATGATTTGTTGCTATGATACAAAGGAAATGACATCATTGTTGAGGAGAGAGAGAGCTTTACAATGACACCTGACATGACATACTGTAGGTCAGACTAACTCCTGGTGAAATCTACATACGAAAAGAAGTAAAATAAAAATCTTAAAGGGATAGTTCACCCAAAATTCAAATTTCCCTCATGATCTCCTCCCCCTCATGTGGACTAAGGGCTGGGAGAAGTTTCAGAGTCCTCCGTGGCTTCTCTGAGTTACAGGGGGTCTCGGCGTAGCAGTGCATGTCCATATGACGGTTGCTAATGGATATCAACTGTCTTCGTAACAAAAAGACACACCAAAAAACATCCAAATGCCTCCATGCTGCTCGTATGTAATGTCCGTCTTGTATTGAAGCCCCGACATGAGAAATTGTCCCGAAAAAAATTAAATTAGTCTATATTTCAAGCTTGTTTTGTAGCGGAAGCTTCTCGAAGCTCCTCTCTTCGTCCAAATTTGGATGAACTGGGAAGAGGAGCTTCCGCTACAAACAAGCTTGAAATATAGACTTATTTAATTTTTTTTTGTCTTGTCAATACAAGAGGGACATTACATACGAGCAGCATGGAGGTATTTGGATGTTTTTTGGTGTCTTTTTGTTACGAAGAAAAGTGAGCTCCGTTCTCAACCGTCATATGGACATGCAGTGCTGCACGGAGCCCCGCTGGAACTCAGAGAAATTTGAATTTTGGGTGAACTATCCCTTTAATGTGGATTTTCTACCATTTCTTTCAACTTTCGACTTTTTCAGAAAAGAAAAACAGCCCAAAATCTCTAAATTGAGCAGTGCATGAAACACCAGTGTTGTTGCCTGTAGTTACAGTGTCGGGCCTTACGGAGTCTCCCTCCTCTCTCCTCAGTTTTCTCCCGACAACAAAGTGATCGTCTTCGTGTCGAGCTGCGACGTGGTGGAGTTCCTCTACTCCCTCTTCACCTCCGTCCTCTGCCGGCCCTCGGCCAATCAGCAGCCTGCGCTCAGCTTCATGCGTCTCCACGGCAACATGAAGCAGGAGGTAAGAGCGTCGTCCGTCCGTCCGTCTTTCCGTCTTTCCCTCTCCGTGTCCTGTGAGCAGCTGTGAGTCAGTCTGGGTGCGTTTGTTTCGTCCAACAGGAGCGGTCCGACGTCTTCCACAAGTTCTCAGCCTCGGACTCAGGAGTTCTGCTCTGCACGGTCAGTTCAGAATAATAATTATCTGTTATTAAATTAATAATCAACTATCCTGATAATCTAATAACCAGTTTGAGGAGTTTTTTAATTTAAAAAAAGCTCCAGCTTCTCTGATTTCAGCTTCTTCAATGTGAATATTTCTGGTTTCTGGAACATCAGGATTATTGTGATCCAGCAGTTTGGTGGATTCAGGAACAAGATGGAATTTAGATTCAGTTCAAACTGGTCTAATAAACAACATTTATCATGTAGTTTATATTTATACATTTATTGATTTATATTTGTACCTGATTTTTAAACCATAACAGTGATAAAGGGAATAAAATTTAAACTTTTGATTATTCCACAAATGAAGAACTTTTCCCAAACTACTGGATAATTAAATTAAACTTAAAGTCAAAGTCAAAAACTTTATTTGCCATTTGTGCATAAACACATAGGAACTTTTGTGCGGTTGTTCCAGGTTAAGTGGGAAAACACAAGGACATAGAAGACACACGACAAACACTTTACAAAGCACACACGTCACACACGTCTGCTCTCCTGTTTCAGGACGTGGCGGCTCGCGGTCTGGACCTGCCCCAGGTCACCTGGATCCTTCAGGTATGTCGAGTCTCTGTCCAATCAGAGCGTCTCTCTGTTCCCATAGCAACGTGACCTCTGACCCTTCAGTTGAAAAACAAAACGAAACAAAACAAAACCAGTAGAGGTTGTATCTAGTAATATGGACCAGAATCTTTTCCATGAGACTGGATGTCTTGTTTGCTTTTCAGTTTTTGCAGATATTTATTTTCTGGCTCTTTATTGTTCATAATTATTCTTCTGGATCGTTGTATTTTTATTTTATTTATTATTTCATTTACTTATTTTTGTCAAGCTCTGCTCTATGTATTACACACTCTCTGTGCTTTAGTGTTGTTTCATGTCAGTATGATGTCATGTTTGTATGTTTCAAATGTGATAATAAAGTTTGTTAAAGAAAAAAACCTTCAGTTCCCATGGTAACGTGACCTCTGACCTTTCAGTTCCCATGGTAACGTGACCTCTGACCTTTCAGTTCACGCCCCCGACGGCGGCGGCCGAGTACGTGCACCGCGTGGGGCGGACGGCTCGGATCGGCGGCGGCGGCAGCAGCCTCCTCTTCCTCACGCCGGCCGAGGCGGCCTTCATCACCGAGCTGGCCAACCACCACATCAGGTGGGTGGTAACCACGGCAACCTGCTGCCCCTCGTGGGATCAATAAAGTTGTTTTGAATTGAATTGAATTGAGGCCGACGGCCGATGGGCTCCTTGTAACCGTGGCAACAGCAGCTGTGACATCACTTCCTGGTTCTCTGTGTTTCAGCCTATCAGAGATGAAGCTGCTGGACGTCCTGTCCTGTCTGATGAGGGACGACGCCTACAAGGGGCGGGGCAAGTACCACAGCAAGGTAGGAGCAGAACCGGGCCAAACCGGGCTGAACCGGGCTAAACCAGGCTAAACCTGGCTAAACCAGGCTAAACCAGACTAAACCGGGCTAAACCAGGACAAACCGGGCTAAACCGGGCCCAACTGGGCTAAACCAGGCTAAACTAGGCTAAACCAGACTAAACTAAACCAGGCCAAACCAGACTAAACCGGGCCCAACCGGGCTAAACCGGGCCGAACCAGACTAAACCGGGCCGAACCAGGCTAAACCGGGCTAAACCAGACTAAACCTGGCTAAACCAGGCTAAACCAGGCTAAACCAGGCCAAACCAGGCTAAACCAGACTAAACCGGGCTAAACCAGGCCAAACCGGGCCCAACCGGGCTAAACCAGACTAAACTAGGCTAAACCGGGCCGAACCAGGCTAAACCGGGCCGGGCCGAACCAGACTACACTTGAACAGACTAAACCTGGCTAAACTAAACCAGGACAAACCAGACTAAGGCCTGGACTACACGTATATGGATATTTTTTTAAGCAGATATTTTCGCCTTCATTAAAAAAAAAAAAACCCTGTCCACGCCACAGAAATCTCTCTGTCCATACGAAGAGGCCAAACTGAAAACGATCTCCTCTGAGGCCTGAAACGCCACGATGCAGGAGATGCAGAAGAACGTTATGAGCGCAGTCAAACGGTGGATTTTAAACCGTGAACTACTGTCATGCATGCTCTCTCTCTCTCTCTCTCTCTCTCTCTCTCTCTCTCTCTCTGTGTGTGTGTGTGAGAACGACAATAACGGAGAAACAGCGCTGTGCGGACATGAATGAACGTAATTCATCAGGAATAAATGAAAACACTGCAGATAGCCTGGTACATGTGGACCATTGTTGACAACCGTTTTGCTTCCATGCATGTGCGAACGGCTTGTTGCTAGGCGACAGCTCCGTATAACATCGCTACACGGATCCACTCAATCGGATATTTTTTATTTCTCTACTTTTTTATCCGTTTAAAAATATCTCAGTTTATGTGGGTGAATTCTAGGCCTGTAACGATACACGTATCGAAACCGAAACCACGACACTCTAAGACACGAACCTGTGTCGCCAATGAAATGGCAGAACCGCGACACACCCATTCCAACGCTCCGTGGCTGTTCTTTTTTTTGTTTTGTTTCTGGTTTTTTTCTCTTCCTGTATCTGGCCCTTCAAATTAAAAGCCCTATAGCCTTTCATATCCAGTTCAGTCATATTGATTTTGACTTAATTTTGACAAAACAAGGCTCCAAATGTTTTTTTTCTTCCTGCGACCAATCGACCAATGGGATTTTGGTCGGTTAAATTGCATTGTGTTATAGTTGCTTAACTATTGTAAAGTGCATTGAGTTTGCCCTGTGCATGCACTTTATATATAAAATTTAATTGAATAATGTTTTTTTGGTCGACCAGTGCTTGGTTGACTATTTGGGGGCAGCCCTCGTTATAACTGTTAATGTTAGGCTAGCCTATATATTGTTGTTATAATAAATAATCCAGTTTTTGCTATCAAAATCTCTTCTTTTTTTAACCTTAAAGGCCCCATGCTGTGCACTTTTCTCTGGGTTTATTTACCTGCTGATATCCCTAACAAGATGTATCATTGGTTTTGAGTACCAGTGATCTGCTTAATATCGTTTATATTGCCCCTTTCTGTTGCCTCTTTCTGGAGTTCTAACAGGCACAGGTCATTTGGCCAATCAGAAGAGAGAATGAGAACCTCTCCTCTGATTGGCTGACTGTTTTAGAGTGGCATGTGGTCGGGCCAATCACAGGCAAGTAACTGAAACCTAAGCTGCATTCATACAAATTGAAAAAAAACAACTGGTCACGGTGGGCGGAGTTACCTTGTGTGTGACATCACAGAAAGGAGGAAGTGCTATCAGCTCGTCTCAAATAGAATGTTCCTACAGATGGGCGGTGTGTGTCTCTCCGTTTATGACCAATTTGATGCATGGGACAGTATATACGTGGCCCAGAGACCTCCCCAAGCACGAAAAAATAACCAAAATCACATTTTTCATGCCATGGGGCCTTTAATAGAATTTGAATTGAATCGAACCGTGGGTCAGAAATCGAAGTGTTGGTGTGGTTGAGAGGCCCAACGGACAGAAACATGTGTGTTTAGGAATATATGGTATTCATGTAGACCAGGCCTAAACCAGGCGTGTGGTGATCAGCTGCTGACCTGTGTGTGTGTGTGTGTGTGTGTGTGTGTGTGTGTGTGTAGAGATCAGCGGCGGCCCTGGAGCAGGAAGTCAGAGAGCGAGCGACGGTTCTTCAGACGGAGTTTGAGAACTTCGTCCACTCAGACGCCGCCA
>NC_139895.1:1307500-1322500 GCF_905171665.1 Trachurus trachurus | reverse complement strand
ATTTTGTTTTTATGTATTAAACATACACTTAGATACTCAGACACACACCCACATGCATAAATACAGTGAAACATGTTCTACAGGGTCTGACTGGTCTGACTGCTGGTCAGATGTTTATGTGTCTATGGTCAGAAACCCCTCACCAAGATGGCCGCCGTGTTGACGTACGCTGAGAAGCAGAAGGCGCCATCTAGTCAGTATATGTAATCCATTATTATTATTATTATTATTATTATATATATCTATGGTTTTTCTCTCTGTACCTCCAAAGTAAAAGTCCGCCTGACTGCAGGTAAAATGTTGAATATTTTCAAAATAAAGTGACACAAGTGAATTTTAATATGAGCTTTTTGTTGTTGTTGTTGTTTGTTCCTATGACTCATCTGACATAGATGAACTCACCTCAACCTTCAACTTCCTCCACTGGAAACTTTTCAGCTACAACATAAAAATAAAAATAAACAAAAGATAAATAAATAAAATGGAGAGAAGTTTTAAAGTTCGAGGTCACATACACACACACACACACACACACACACACACACACACACACTCTGCAGCACTCAGGGAAAGCTGCAGGTCTCAGGTCTCTGGTGGTTCTGGTGTTTAATCGCTGCTTTTAACAACATGAATATTTCACCCTCATTAATAATTCATCAGCTGATCAGTGATCTGTGACGTCCTGTCGTCTGATTGGCCGAGGAGGAAACTGAGACATTCAGTGATTGGACAGAAAGTTTAGGAGCAGCTGATGACATATGTTTCTGTTTTATTACATCGTCATGGTCTGAGAGAGTTGGACTGGACCGGTTTGTCTCAGGTGTGTAGCTACTAGGTAGATCTGGATCAGAGAAACAACACCAAGTTTCTTTATTTTTATTTATTTATTGAAAAAGTAAAAACTGAAACCAAACAACTTCACAGACGAGTTCCTTATCAAAGAGTCATGTGATGTCACAGCTGCTCCACCAATCAGAGCTCAGTCCAGGTCCAGGATCTCCACGTCATCGGCCAATAAAAACCTTTCGGTAGGTAACATTTTACACTTTTTGAATAGGTATTCATCAGATTGACATAACACTGTCATAACCATCAATGAATACTTATGACAGCTGTCGTTAAGTGTCATTCAGTAAGTTACACTGCAAAAACTCAAAATCTTACCAAG
Source organism: Trachurus trachurus (assembly GCF_905171665.1). Taxonomy (NCBI): domain Eukaryota; kingdom Metazoa; phylum Chordata; class Actinopteri; order Carangiformes; family Carangidae; genus Trachurus; species Trachurus trachurus. The sequence continues at coordinate 1,321,332 of NC_139895.1, read as the reverse complement.
AATATTTGTCTTATTTCTTGTCAAAATGTCTCATTTCTAGTCAAAACTAATCTCTTTCCTCTTAAAATAAGACTCATCACATAAAAATGAACTTGTTTTTAGATCATTTGCACTTCTTTCAAACAAATTTTCACTTAAAATAAGTAGAAAAATCTGCCAGTGAAAGCAAGTTTTTTTGTGCTTGTAATAATAAGACAGAAAAACTTGCTCCACTGTCAGATTTTTCTAATCTCTAGTCTCATTTCTAGTCAAAACTAATCTCATTAAACTTAAAATAAGACTCATCACATTAAAAAGCAGCTTGTTTTTTAGACACTTTTTACTTCTTTCAAGCAGATTTTCCACTTGGAATAAGGAGAAAAATCTGATGGTGGAGCAAGTTTTTCTTTCTTATTACAAGCACAAAAAAACAAAGAAACAAGTGAAAATGATCCAAAAACAAGTTAATTTTTAGGTGATGAGTCTTATTTTAAAGGCCCCATGGCATGAAAAATGTGATTGTGGTTATTTTTTGGTGCTTGGGGAGGTCTCTGGGCCACGTATATAGATGATATAGATGTAGATAGATAGACGTATAAACTGCCCCATGCATCAAACTGGTCATAAACAGAGAAACACACACCGCCCATTTGTAGGAACTGTCTCTTTAAGACGAGCAGATAGCACTTCCTCCTTTCTGTGATGTCACACACAAGGTAACTCCGCCCACCGTGACCAGTTGGTTTTTTTCAATTTTTATGAATGCAGCTTAGGTTTCAGTTACTTGACTGTGATTGGCCCGACCACATGCCACTCAAAAACAGTCAGCCAATCAGAGGAGAGGTTCTCATTCTCTCTTCTGATTGGCCAAATGACCTGTGGCTGCTAGAACTCCAGAAAGAGGCAACAGAAAGGGGCAGTAGAAACAATATGAAGCAGATCACAGGTACTCAAAACCAATGATACATCTTGTTAGGGAAATAAACCCAGAGAAAAGTGCACAGCATGGGGCCTTTAAGTGGAAAGGGATTAGTTTTAAATAAAATTTTGACATTTTGACAAGAAATAAGACAAATATTCTTGGAAAGACTTTGAGTTTTTGCAGTGTAGAGGTCACTTTTAATGCAAAGTTGACATTATTTGAGATTTCTTTGTTCTTGTTCTTTGTTAATTTATAAAGTTTGTCCATTAGGTCTGCTATGACAGTTTAAATTGTCTTTATGTCAAGTTGTCAGAACAAAAACATCTCAAACAATGTCAACTTTGCATCAAAAGTGACATAACTTACTGAATGAAGTATTCATTGATGTTTATGACAGCTGTTATGTCAATCTGATGAATACCTATTACAGTAAAGTGTTACCAACTTTTCTTAATGTCACGTTTTCCCCCCGGGTGCCGTGTCAGCGCACCTGTGGCTCGGGGTGGGTGAGGAGGCGGGGCATCAGGTGGGCGTGGCCTGTGTGCTGGTGGGCGTGGCCTGTGTGCTGGTGGGCGTGGCCTGTGTACAGGTAGAGGTCCAGAGTGGGCGGGGCAGCTGGGTACAGGTAGTGAGGGGGCAGGAACATCCGTCCGGCTTCGGCCAGCAGCTCCAGACCGACGGACGACTGACGCTTCCACTTGGTCCTGAGCAGGAAACAGATGAGAGGAAACAGGAAGTGACCAGGAGAGGAAACGGGAAGTGACCATGATTTTAGTACTGCTTCACCCGTTTTGGAACCGCGGCCGAGCAGGTACTAAAAAAATTGTACCGGGTACCAGATTCCAGGTACTTTTACGTAGTGGAAACGAAAAAGGCCGAGTCGACTACTTCCATGTAGTGGAAATGCAGCTTTAGTCTCTCTGGTGTGCAGGGCCGTTGTACAGGGGAGAAAGGTGATGATAACTCTAGAGGCCCAGCGCCCAGTGGGGCCCATAAAAACCCCAGTAGTCTAATCTTTGTATGACTGATTTATTCTGCGTAAGACCCTGACTAATACTCATAGTACACTGTAAAAACTCAACATCTTTCCAAGAATATTTGTCTTATTTCTTGTCCAAATGTCTCATTTCTAGTCAAAACTAATCTCTTTCCACTTAAAATAAGACTCATTACCTAAAAATTAACTTGTTTTTAGATCATTTTCACTTAAATTCACAATAAATAGAAAAATCTGCCAGTGAAAGTAAGTTTTTTGTGTTTGTAATAAGGAAGAAAAACTTGCTCCACTATCAGATTTTTTCTACTTATTCCAAGTGAAAATCTGCTTGAAAGAAGTAAAAAGTGTCTAAAAACAAGCTACTTTTAATATGATGAGTCTTATTTTAAGTAGAATGAGATTTGTTTTGACTAGAAATAAGACAAATATTCTTGCTAAGATACTGTAGTTTTTGCAGTGTAATGCTGCATTAGCATCAAAACAAAGAAGGCTAAATAAAAAATGATAATACATACGTAGTCTAAGAAAAAAAAAGAGGAAAAGTTAGGAGGAGGGGCCCACTTTAGTATTCTTTAAGGGGGCCCAGAATTCATAGCAACGGCCCTGCTGGTGTATACTAGTGTGTACTAGGAGAGGAAACAGGAAGTGACCAGGTGAGGAAACAGGAAGTGACCATGAACAGGTGACACCTCATCACTTCCTGTCTCACTTTGTTCTTTACAAACTATATTATATTAATAGAATCTGTCTAAAGGTCAAAGGTCAAACCCTTCCGGCCAATCACAGCGCAGAGTTCTGAGTGAACCAATAAAAATAAATCAATAAATAAACAAACAGCCTGAACTAAAAGCTCCAGATTTGTTTCTGCATCAATTATTGATTCTTAATCACAACAACAACAACAACAACACACTCCTCAATTATTTATCAGAGTGCGTGCGTGTGCAGTAGTGGACAGTAATGGAGTAAATTTACGTGAGTACTGTACTGTACTGAGTATTAGATTTCTTTGGTACTTATTACTCTTACTTGAATACATTTCCAAGACAAATATTAGTACTTTTCCTGGAGTTAATTAGTAGTACGGCTGAAAAGTACTGGTTACTTTCAGGTCTTTTTCTAAAATCCTATTGGACACAAGCTGTGTTTGTCAGAGAAGGAAACCCTAACCCCTAAAAGCAGCACATCAGTGCAGCTGCTTTCAAAGAGTTCATTCTCACTAACAAGAGTTAAAAGCTCCTTACATTCATTTAGAAACAATTAGAGTCATTCACTGATGTGGAGAATAAGACATTTACTCTGACTCTGACTTTTACTTAAAGGGACATTGTGTAACTTCTCCTGTTATCTATTCATGAAAATGGATTATTTGGTTCTTCAGTCTGTTTTTCATTAATCAACAAAGTTCCTGTTCCTTTCAGCTCTGAATGAGCCGTTCATATCATTCATATCTCCATGGAGACGGTAAGCTCGGTGCTGCTGCCATGTGGTGTCGCCACGGTGACGGTAGGTAACCACGGAAACTCAGCGGAGTCACCGGAGCTGTCGGCTCAGTCACCGCGGTAACGCAGTGAGGAGGAATGGAGCGTTACACTGATGCTGCATTCACCTGCAGTCGGGCAGACGGCCGTCGCTAACAAACCAGAGAAAGCCGGTAAAACAATACCACATCGCCATGACAACATATTGTCACGTGTATTGTTTTGCCTCGTGTTGACGGACCACTTGTTTACATAGAGGCTTGTTTGTGCCGTTACGTGCAGCGGCTGTCGTCCGTCTGCCCAATTTCAGGTGAATGCAGCATGAAAAATACGATTGAGTTGCTTGAGATATACAACCACAACTCTAGATGGAGGAATTCCTACACAATGTCCCTTTAAAGTAAATGTAAAAACATGTACTTTTGGATACTTAAGTACCTTTAAAAGCAAGTAGTTTTTTAAGTAATTTTACTACTTACTACCTACTACTACTACTTTTACTCTTACTGCAGTAACATGTCGACTGAGCTACTTTTACTTGTAACAGAGTAAATTTTGACCAGTAGTATTTGTACTCTTACTCAAGTACTGGGGTCGAGTACTCTGTCCATCTCTCTGTGTGTGTGTGTGTGTGTGTGTGTGTGTGTGTGTGTATATGTGTGTATATATGTGTATATATATGTGTATATATGTGTGTGTGTTACCGGCGGTTCTGGTACCAGGTCTTGACCTGCGTGTCACTCAGCCTCAGCGCTGCAGCCAGCTGCATGCGGTCCTGTGTGTGTGTATATGTGTATATGTGTGTATATATGTGTGTATATGTGTGTATATGTGTGTATATATGTGTATATGTGTGTATATATGTATATATATATGTATATGTGTGTATATATATATGTGTATATTACCGGCGGTTCTGGTACCAGGTCTTGACCTGCGTGTCACTCAGCCTCAGCGCTGCAGCCAGCTGCATGCGGTCCTGGACGCTCAGGTACTTGTGCTTGTGGAAGCTTCTCTCCAGCTCCGACAGCTGCTGCTCGCTGAACGCTGTCCGGGCTTTACGGGGCTTCTTCAGCCGCAGAGAGGGAGAGGCCCCGCCCCCAAGAGAGGCCCCGCCCCCAACTGCTGGTTCACAGGTGGACATGACATAAATCAATCAATCAATCAATCAACTTTATTTATATAGCACATTTAAAAAACCACAGGGGAAGCCAAAGTGCTTTACATTGGGACATAAAAAGATTAAAGCAGAAGTAAGCGATCCGGTGGTTTTGGCTAATGCTGCGTTCCAGGCAGGCTTTTGAAACCGTAAATTACAGCTTCAAGTCACAACTTACGACTTTGTAGCGTTCCAGGCAACCCACTCGTGTTTCTCCGACCTGTTTTACCGGTGAAAGTCACTATAACGGCCACTCGTAACTTCTGACCCGTGAACTCGTACCAGATCGAACTGGTACCACTTCACAGGTCGGAAAAACACGAGTTACGAGTTGCCTTGAACGCACCATAACAGTCCTCGTCCCTACGTCACCACATTCACGGCGTTCCTTGGCTGCACACACAGAGAGGACTGCCCCTTTATGCCGTTCTCTCTCCTCATTGGATAAAGGTTGAGGGACTGACAGACCCGTGTTTCAGACCAAACACTCTATAGAAGTGATTGCTGTCGGAAGATACAACTATTTAAGACTTATATTAACACAAACATTCACCTTACTTCTGCTTTAAAGGTAAAAGACATAAACACATAAACACAAAGTCACTTTAAAAACAAACAAACAGACCGGCTCATATCACTGCGAATGCTTTTATAGGGGGTGACAGATAAATAAAATGAAGGTGAGTTAAAAGCAAGGGAGTAAAAATGTGTTTTTAAAAGAGATTTAAAAACAGGAAGTGAGGAAGCCTGTCGAACATTAAAGGGCAGCTCATTCCAGAGCTTCTATTGGCTGCAGCAGCGGCAAATACTCTGTCACCTCTGAGCTTCAGCCAGTCATCATCATCATCATCATCATCATCATCATCATCATCATCATCATCATCATCATCATCATCATCATCATCGTCGTCATCGTCATCATCATCGTTCAGATCATTTGTTCTAATTAAACTGAAGCTTCATTAAACCCTCCTGTTGTCCTCCTGGGTCAAGGAAGGAAAGGAAGGAAGGAAGGAAGGATGAAGGGAAGATGAGAGGAGAGAAGGAAGGGAAAAAGGAAGGAAAGATAGAAGGAGGGAGGGAACAGATTGGGTTGATTGGGTCAAAAAGGAAGGACGAAGGGAAGGAAGGAAGAAGTAAGGAAGGAAGGGATGGAAAAAGGATTGTGGAAAGAAGGAAGGGAAAAAGGAAGGAAAGATAGAAGGAGGGAGGGAACAGACTGGGTCAAAAAGGAAGGACGAAGGGAAGGAAGGAAGAAGTAAGGAAGGAAGGGATGGAAAAAGGATTGTGGAAAGAAGGAAGGGAAAAAGGAAGGAAAGATAGAAGGAGGGAGGGAACAGACTGGGTCAAAAAGGAAGGAAGAAGACGGAAGGAAGGGAGGGAAAATGGATTGTGGAAAGAAGGAAGGGAAGAAAAGTGGAGGGAGGGAACACATCCATTCAAGGAAGGAAGAAGAAGGAAGAAAGAAGGAAGGGAGGAAGAAGGGGAAGATGGGAGGAAAGAAGGAAGGAAAGATAGATGGAGGGAGGGAACAGATTGGGTCGATTGGGTCAAAAAGGAAGGAAGGAAGAAGTAAGGACGAAGGGAAGGAAGGAAGGAAGGAGAAAAGGATTGTGGAAAGAAGGAAGGGAAAAAGGAAGGAAAGAAAAGTGGAGGGAGGGAACAGATCCATTCAAGGAAGGAAGAAGAAGGAAGGGAGGAAGAAGTAAGGACGACGGGAAGGAAGGAAGGAAGGAAGGAAGGAAGGAAGGAAGGAAGGAAGGAAGGAAGGAAGGAAGGAAGGAAGGAAAAGTGGAGGGAGGGAACAGATCCGTTCAAGGAAGGAAGGAGGAAGAGGAAGGAAGGAAGGAGGGAAGAGGGAGGGAAAAGGGATTGTGGAAAGAAGGAAGGGTAAAGGGGAGGAAAGAAAAGTGGAGGGAGGGAACAGATCTGTTCAAGGAAGAAGGAAGGAAGGAAGGAAGGCAGGAAGGCAGGAAGGAAGGAAGGAAGGAAGGAAGGAAGGAAGGAAGGAAGGAAGGAAGGAAGGAAGGAAGGAAGGAAGGAAGGAAGGAAGGAAGGAAGAGGAAGGAAGGAGGGAAGAGGGAGGAAAGAAGGAAGGGAGGGGAAAAGGATTGTGGAAAGAAGGAAGGAAGTGGAGGGAGGGAGCAGAACCGTTCAGGGAAGGAAGAAGGGAGGAATGAAGGAAGGATGGAGGAAGGGAGGGAGGAAGGAAGGAAGGAAGGAAGGAAGGAAGGAAGGAAGGAAGGAAGGAAGGAAGGAAGGAAGGAAGGAAGGAAGGAAGGAAGGAAGGGGGAAAGGATTGTGGAAAGAAGGAAGGATGGAGGAAGGGAACAGATTGAAGGACGACAGGAGGGTTAAATCGTCTGATGAAGACGCGGGTGAAGATGAACTGAATCTGATCAATAATCAATCAGCTGACCCTCAAACGACCCCTGGACGTTTCTGTCCCTGAAAGGGTTTTTGGCGAGGAGGAGGTGAAGTAACTAACAGATTTCACCATGAAACTTCCCAAGTTTATCACTCACATTAAGACGAATATTTTTTTGCATTACAAGTTTTGTCAAATTTTATGTTTAAAGCAGATATCAGCTTCACGGCCGTTTCGGCTAATGCTGCGTTCAAGGCAGGCTTTTGAAACCGTAAGTTACAGCTTCAAGTCACAACTACGACTTGGTAGCGTTCCAGGTAACCCGTAGCTCGTGTTTTTACCATCCTGTTGTCTGTGAAAGTTCCCTATAACGGCCACTCGTAACTTCCGACCCGTGAACTCGTACCAGATCGAACTGGTATGACTTCACAGGAAGGAAAAACACAAAGTACGAGTTTCTTTGAACGCACCATGAGTTAGCAGCCCCCGCCCTTGTCAGGCATCAATTGGTCCTCGTGCTACGTCACCACATTCACGCGCATCCCTTGGCTGCACACACAGCCCTTCATGCCGTTCTCTCTCCTCATTGGATAACACTTGTATCCCACAAGGAAAATTTTCTCCTCGGGTTACAGCAGAGCAGAGTGACGGAGAGACTCGTGTTTAGGCTGAAATACTTCATGTAAGTGATTGCTGACGGAAAATAGGACTATTTAGGACTTATATTAACAAAAACATTCCACTGATATCTGCTTTAAATATGTAAATGAGGCGACATCTAATGAAATATGTGCTAATGTGCATACATTTCCAGAACTGAAATCTGAAACAATGGATAAAGCTACTTTCAAAATTCTTGTTTTATTTTGTTGACATGTTAGAGTCTTTAGTTTTTACAGAGGAGGATTGTGGATATCTCTTTTCTCTCCTCTATCACTCTGTAAATGAGAAAATACTGTCACCAGCCCTAAAATAAATAAATAAATAAAATTTCACTTTTTTTTTTTTTTTTGGAATAAAATGTTGTATGAATGATATATCAACAATCCCCTCTGTAAAAACCTTCAGAATATAGACAGGAATAAAAAATAATAAAATAAAAACATAGTTTAGTGAGAAATCATGTGTTTTTGCAGCTAAAACAACTGGCCAGGAAGGGGTTAAAATGTTTGTAACCCATGTCAAAAGTGGTTTTCATGTTTAGTCAAGACCAAGACCCAGCCTTATGTAGCCACATATAAATGTACCATCACACGCGCACATATACACATAAATACATAAACACCAATTATCTGTATATTTAGTTTAGTTTAGTTTATTTAGATCTCCATCAGCTTTAGCCACACAGCAGCAGCAGCAGCAGCTTCTTCCTGGGGTCTTTTCATCGTAATAAATGACAAATACAAACCATTAACACACAACACATTAATACATAAAAACTAAAATACATACAGAAAACACATACTCAATACATACACAATAACATCCAAGACAAACACTTAACATTACCCGCTCCTATTAAATCACTACACAACAAGGATACCAGGACCCAATTTACAAATATATAGGCTACTAATGGTCACAATTGCGATCAAAATAATAATCTCTTAGTTTCATTTTAAAACTAACCATGTTTCTTTGTTGTACATAATTCGGAAGGGCATTCCACTCCTTCATAGCTCTAATAGGTTACTGTACCTTGAGAGAGTGCCCTGGGTAATATAAACCCATACAAACATTAAAAAAAAAAGTTTTAGTTTAATATAGTTTAGTTTAGTTTTAGTTTAGTTTAGTTTAGTTTAGTTTCCAGTCTCCTACCTCTGCACTCGCCGTCGGAGCTGCTCACACTTCTGTCCTGATAATCTCCATCCTGCTCAGCCTGACCCGGGTCAGAGAGTCCTAGTCCTGGTCCTGGTTCTGGTTCTGGTTCTGGGTCAGACTCAGGCCGACAGTCCGATAGGATGTCCCGGATCAGGAAGGAGGAAGAGGAGGAGCGGGGCTGCAGCCGCCGCAGCCGAGCGGCCAGCAGAGGAGCCTGCAGCCGGAGAAGAGGCTCTGTCCGCGGGGAGAGGAGCGCCGAGCAGCCGCTGTCTACCGGGCAGAGCTCCGGAGGGTCCGCTGCCCGGGAGAGGAGCGCCTCGGCCGGCCTCAGGGAGAGCAGAGAGTCGGTCCTGAACCTGGAGCAGCTGGAGGAACAAACCTCCATCTCTGTCCAGTCAGAGGCCGAGGGACATCACAGGAGGAGAGGAGAGACAGAGTAGAGGAGAGACAGAGGAGAGGAGAGGCAGAGTAGAGTAGGGGCAGGAGAGGAGAGACAGAGTAGAGGAGAGACAGGAGAGGAGAGGAGAGGAGAGGCAGTAGAGACAGTAGAGGAGTAAAGGAGTAAAGGAGCAAGTAGAGGAGCAAAGTAAAAGTAAGGACAGTCCTCCAGATGATTATTGATCTGGATGGAAAATGAATCAGTTGATCAGCAGCTGATTTCAGCACCACGGAGAGAGAGAGAGAGAGAGAGAGAGAGGAGGGAAAAGAGAGATGTAAAGATTCATTAAAATCTGCTCCTCCTCCTCCTCTCTTCTTCTTCTCTTCCTCCTCCCCTCTCCTCCTCCTCTCTTTTTCCTCCTCCTCTCCCTCTCTTCTCCTCCTCTTCCTGTCTCCTCCTCCTCCTCTCCTGCTCCTCTTCCTCCTCTCCTCTTCCTCCTCCCCTCTCCTCTTCTTCCTCCTCTCCCTCTCTCTTTCTACTCTTCCTCTTCCTCCTCCCCTCTTCTCCTCTCCCTCTCTTCTTCTCCTCCTCTTCCTCTCTTCTTCCTCCTCCCCTTCTCTTCCTCCTCCTCTACCTCTCTCTTCCTCCTCCTCTCTTCTCCTCCCCCTCTCTCCTCTTCTTCCTCCTCTCCCTCTCTCTTTCTTCTCTTCCTCCTCCTCTCCTCCTTTCTTCTCCTCCCCTCTTCCTCCTCTCTTCCCCTCCTCCTGTGTGTGTGTGTTGTTTCAGTATCTCTTTATTCAGCAGTGTTTTTTTCTTCTGTGTATTTATTATTTTTGTTGGAAAAAATGTGATTTTAAACATTGATTTGGTGATAACAGTGGTCTTATAACATCATAAACATCTACCAGGCTCCTTCACGCCTCCCAGCGCCGTTTCTATCATCACCAACACACAGTAAAGTAAAGATCTTGAAGTGCAGATGTTACCTCTATGTATATTTACTATGTGATGATCATTGTTGATGTGTTTTGTCTCATGTGAGTCTTTGTGTTTTTCTTATGTAAGTGAGACCGTAGATTAATTTCCTGCCTTCGCGGGACAATAAATAACATTTTCTAATTCTAATTCTAATCATATAGGCTGCTATGAAAGTTCATTATGTCCGTATGAAGTAGTTTTTTCTTCCTCCTTCCTCAGAACGGTCTGACGACTGTCTGACAGTTCTGAGGAAACCTGTCAACCAGAAGGTATCAGAAGAACTACTGGTCTTGGAAAAGAAAAAAGGAAACTAATTCTAATCATATCTGGGACAATATCATGATTAGTATTGTACAATAACACACACACACACACACACACACACACACACACACTGAGCTCTTGTTTTTATGTTTTTATTATCAGACGAAGGCTCAGTCCAGACTCTTGACTCTCGACGCTCTGACTGACTGAAGGGCCCTGAACGCACCGGCACGCGCCTCCTGGTCCCTGAAGGTGTCCAGAGAGGGAGGAACCTGAGGAGGAAAAAGCAGTAGAGGGAGATGATGGAAGGTGTTTACCTGTGTGTGTGGCGGCACCACAGAGACAGAGACTACGGCTGTATTCAAAACAGCATACTATACTGCTAGTACGTACTGATTTGGCCAAGATGCAGTATGTAGTATGTAGTATGCAGTATGCAAACAAAAGCTAAATCTGCAGTATACGAAACGTTCCCGGATGTTGTACTGATTCGGAAAATATCTCCAGTATCTGACCAGTCTAAATTGTGAACTGTATCCCACAATGCAATGCTCCCCTGACGTCTAACCCAGAGCGATAGATATAACAGAGTGGCGACACTCCCATAGGACTCCGTTGTAAAAAATGGCGGGCCGACTTCCGGGTCATGGAGCCCTCAATAGTTCCAAACATTCCTCCCGCGGCGCTGGACCACGTCTGTTTCTATGGCTGCACAGCAAGAAACTACTGAGCTACGTTGATGAAATACCGACCAATTTTAAGTCATAAAGTGGTAATAATCGTTCCCAAGTACAGTAACCATGTTGACTTAACAAAATAAAAATTATTAGACTGATCGGTTCATTGAAAAACATTTATTTATTTACGTAACTGTGGTGATTTCAGTCCGTAGCCCAGAAGCAGCCCTGCTCACTTTTCATTCACACAAACTAATACCACTGCCACAGTTGTTAAATGTCATCAATGAGACCAACATTAATCTCTTAAAAATAATTTAACCAGCCAGCGGTAAACCTCTAAAAGCATGCGGATACGTTACTTGGCTCGTTTCCTCCACCGGGAGGAGGACGGTCGGCCCCGCCGGCAGATCAGCTCAGTAGAGCGGCTGCTGCTGCTGTGACGACCGTTACCATGGTCCCCGGTCGGGGCTCACGCAGACTCTGCACTTCTCCCAGAACAAACATCGGTGCAAGTCCCTAACAAACGTTATGAACTGACCACACACTCCGGATTAAACGGTGACTTTCTTACATGAAAAAAATATTAAAACTGTGACGTGTTGACAGCGCTAAAGCCAGGTTTTGGCAGCTTTACTGCTGTGGCTCGGTTGCCGCGAAATGGCGATATCGATGCTAATTTCTGTTAGCCCGTCTATGAGGTTTTGCATTATACGTTAGCATTAAGCTAACGGGCTTTATGTTTAGTTGTGATACTGGCTGTGTGTGTTTTGAACGTCGTTTCAAACTGTGTGGGTTTGATTGAACATCTTTGATACTTAAATGTATATATTCCCACTTAATATATTGCTTTACTCCTCTTCTTATGCCATTTTTACTGTAGGGCAGGCTAATCTTCACTTTAGAGTGACAAATAAAACCTTGAAGCAAGAAGATTTTGCCTTTTGTTTGAAAACTGACATTGATGTACATACAGTAATTCAGTAACAGTTGTAAATACACCTTTTTACGGTTTATTTTTTAATATTTACCGTCCAAAAGCAAGCTCAGTGCTGTCTGTCCCATAGCAGAACATGACAGCGGCAGCCTCGTTTGGAACTATTGGGAGCTACATGAACCATGTGACCGCGCTGGCGGCGACATCAAAGGTTGTCGCCACTCTGTTATATCTATCGCTCTGGTCTAACCGTAACCGAAGACGGTAGTGAAGTATCTTTGCCGTGTACCGTAACTAGTTTAATAAAATAAAACTTAATGCAGACTGATGTGTTGATTGTAAAACATGTATTTCTTGATGTAAATGTGGTGGTTTGTGTCCGTAGGCTCCAGAGCCCCGAGGCAGCGCTGCTCTTCTGTCCAATACACACAGGAAGCTTCACTTTACATTCACACTAACTAATGCTACTGATACAGCTGTTAGATTTCATCACTGAGACCAACATTTATCTCCTAGAAATAATTTAACCAGCCGGTGGTAAACCTCTAAAAACCTGCGGGTAAGTTAATTAGCGATGGTTTTCTCCCCCGGGATGAGGACGGAGGTTGGCCGGCCGAGCAGCTCTGCAGACCGGCTGCTGCCTCTGTGATGTCCCGGTCGTGTGTGTGTGTGTGTGTGTGTGTGTGTGTGTGTGTGTGTGTGTGTGTGTGTGTGTGTGTGTGTGTGTGTGTGTACCTGTGTGCATGGCGGCAGCGCTCCGTGTGTGTGTGTGTGTGTGTGTACCTGTGTGTGTGTGTGTGTGTGTGTGTGTGTGTGTGTGTGTGTGTGTGTGTGTGTGTGTGTGTACCTGTGTGTGTGTGTGTGTGTGTGTGTGTGTGTGTGTGTGTGTACCTGTGTGCGTGGCGGCAGCGCTCCGTGTGTGTGCGCTGCAGCAGGTGTGTGTGGCAGAGCTCTGCTCCTCCTCAGCAGACTGGTCCTGGTGTCAGGAACACATCCTGCTCCGGCCCTCTGCTGCTCCCTGTGATCGCAGGTTCGATTCCTGCTGAGCTGCTGCTGCACCCAGCGCTGACCGTACTGGTGGGACAGCAGGTCGCACAGAGGAGACGACGGCCTGGAGGACACAGCCACCGACCAATCAGGGGACAGTCACAGCCATCAGGAAGAGGAGGAGGAAGAGGAAGATGAAGAGGAAGAGGAGGAGAAGGAGGTAGAGGAAGATGAAGAGGAAGAGGAAGAGGAGGAGGAGAAGGAGGAGGAGGAAGAAGAGGAGGAAGGAAAAGAGGGAGGAGGAAGAGGAGGAGGAAGGAGAAGAGGGAGGAGGAAGAAGAGGAGGAAGGAAAACAGGGAGGAGAAGGAGGAAGAGGAGGAGGAGGAAGAAGAGGAGAAGTAAGGAAAAGAGGAAAGAGAAGGAGGAAGAGGAGGAAGGAGAAGAGGGAGGAGAAGGGGGGAGGAGGAGGAAGGAAAAGAAGGAGGAGGAAGAGGAGGAGGAAGGAAAAGAGGGAGGAGAACGAGGAGGAAGAAGAGGAAGAGGGAGGAGGAGGAAGGAAAAGAGGGAAGAGAAGGAGGAGGAGAAGGAGGAAGAGGAGGAAGGAGAAGAGGGAGGAAAAGAGGGAGGAGAAGGAGAAGGAGGAAGAGGAGGAAGGAAAAGAGGAAGGAAAAGAGGGAGGAAAAGAGGGAGGAGAAGGAGGAAGAGGAGGAAGGAAAAGAGGGAGAAGGAGGAAGAGGAGGAAGGAAAAGAGGGAGGAGAAGGAGGAAGAGGAGGAAGGAAAAGAGGGAGGAAAAGAGGGAGGAAGAGAAAGAAGAGGAGGAAGAGGAGGAGGAGGAAGAGGAAGGAGAAGAGGGAGGAAGAGAAAGAAGAGGAGGAAGGAGA
>NC_139895.1:1287500-1302500 GCF_905171665.1 Trachurus trachurus | reverse complement strand
ACTTGGTACAGGTGACTTCAGGACCACCCTGGCTACTTCCACAGTCATTATCAAACAATTTTACTGTATCATTTTGGAGAAATTAAGCCTCAAATTTGCATCTCTAGTTTTTTTGTTTTTTTCTTTACGGGAAAAGTGTCTCATACTCCATTTTTACTGTACAATAACATGACTTTGGCCCATAAGTTCTGGCAATACTTGGTACAGGTGACTTCAGGACCACCCTGGCTACTTCCACAGTCATTATCAAACAATTTTACTGTATCATTTTGGAGAAATTAAGCCTCAAAGTTGCATCTATAGTTTTTTTGTTTTTTTCTTTACGGGAAAAGTGCCTCATACTCCATTTTTACTGTACAATAACATGACTTTGGCCCATAAGTTCTGGCAATACTTGGTACAGGTGACTTCAGGACCACCCTGGCTACTTCCACAGTCATTATCAAACAATTTTACTGTATCATTTTGGAGAAATTAAGCCTCAAAGTTGCATCTCAGTTTTTTTTAACAGGAAAAATGCCTTATACTCCATTTTTACTGTACAATAACATGACTTTGGCCCATAAGTTCTGGCAATACTTGGTACAGGTGACTTCAGGACCACCCTGGCTACTTCCACAGTCATTATCAAACAATTTTACTGTATCATTTTGGAGAAATTAAGCCTCAAATTTGCATCTCTAGTTTTTTTGTTTTTTTCTTTACGGGAAAAGTGTCTCATACTCCATTTTTACTGTACAATAACATGACTTTGGCCCATAAGTTCTGGCAATACTTGGTACAGGTGACTTCAGGACCACCCTGGCTACTTCCACAGTCATTATCAAACAATTTTACTGTATCATTTTGGAGAAATTAAGCCTCAAAGTTGCATCTATAGTTTTTTTGTTTTTTTCTTTACGGGAAAAGTGCCTCATACTCCATTTTTACTGTACAATAACATGACTTTGGCCCATAAGTTCTGGCAATACTTGGTACAGGTGACTTCAGGACCACCCTGGCTACTTCCACAGTCATTATCAAACAATTTTACTGTATCATTTTGGAGAAATTAAGCCTCAAAGTTGCATCTCAGTTTTTTTTAACAGGAAAAATGCCTTATACTCCATTTTTACTGTACAATAACATGACTTTGGCCCATAAGTTCTGGCAATACTTGGTACAGGTGACTTCAGGACCACCCTGGCTACTTCCACAGTCATTATCAAACAATTTTACTGTATAATTTTGGAGAAATTAAGCCTCAAAGTTGCATCTGTAGTTTTTTTGTTTTTTTCTTTACGGGAAAAGTGCCTCATACTCCATTTTTACTGTACAGTAACATGACTTTGGCCCATAAGTTCGGTCAATACTTAGTACAGTTGACTTCAGGACCACCCTGACTACTCCCTCAGTCATTATCAAACATTTTTACTGTATCATTTTGGAGAAATTAAGCCTCAAAGTTGCATCTCTAGTTTTTTTGTTTTTTTCTTTACGGGAAAAGTGCCTCATACTCCATTTTTACTGTACAGTAACATGACTTTGGCCCATAAGTTCTGGCAATACTTGGTACAGGTGACTTCAGGACCACCCTGGTTACTTCCACAGTCATTATCAAACAATTTTACTGTATAATTTTGGAGAAATTAAGCCTCAAAGTTGCATCTCTAGTTTTTTTGTTTTTTTCTTTACGGGAAAAGTGCCTCATACTCCATTTTTACTGTACAATAACATGACTTTGGCCCATAAGTTCTGGCAATACTTGGTACAGGTGACTTCAGGACCACCCTGGCTACTTCCACAGTCATTATCAAACAATTTTACTGTATCATTTTGGAGAAATTAAGCCTCAAAGTTGCATCTCTAGTTTTTTTTGTTATTTTCTTTACGGGAAAAGTGCCTCATACTCCATTTTTACTGTACAGTAACATGACTTTGGCCCATAAGTTCTGGCAATACTTGGTACAGGTGACTTCAGGACCACCCTGGCTACTTCCACAGTCATTATCAAACAATTTTACTGTATAATTTTGGAGAAATTAAGCCTCAAAGTTGCATCTCTAGTTTTTTTGTTTTTTTCTTTACGGGAAAAGTGCCTCATACTCCATTTTTACTGTACAGTAACATGATTTTGGCCCATAAGTTCTGGCAATACTTGGTACAGTTGACTTCAGGACCACCCTGGCTACTTCCACAGTCATTATCAAACAATTTTACTGTATCATTTTGGAGAAATTAAGCCTCAAAGTTGCATCTATAGTTTTTTTGTTTTTTTCTTTACGGGAAAAGTGCCTCATACTCCATTTTTACTGTACAGTAACATGACTTTGGCCCATAAGTTCTGGCAATACTTGGTACAGGTGACTTCAGGACCACCCTGGCTACTTCCACAGTCATTATCAAACAATTTTACTGTATCATTTTGGAGAAATTAAGCCTCAAAGTTGCATCTCAGTTTTTTTTAACAGGAAAAATGCCTTATACTCCATTTTTACTGTACAATAACATGACTTTGGCCCATAAGTTCTGGCAATACTTGGTACAGGTGACTTCAGGACCACCCTGGCTACTTCCACAGTCATTATCAAACAATTTTACTGTATCATTTTGGAGAAATTAAGCCTCAAATTTGCATCTCTAGTTTTTTTGTTTTTTTCTTTACGGGAAAAGTGTCTCATACTCCATTTTTACTGTACAATAACATGACTTTGGCCCATAAGTTCTGGCAATACTTGGTACAGGTGACTTCAGGACCACCCTGGCTACTTCCACAGTCATTATCAAACATTTTTACTGTATCATTTTGGAGAAATTAAGCCTCAAAGTTGCATCTATAGTTTTTTTGTTTTTTTCTTTACGGGAAAAGTGCCTCATACTCCATTTTTACTGTACAATAACATGACTTTGGCCCATAAGTTCTGGCAATACTTGGTACAGGTGACTTCAGGACCACCCTGGCTACTTCCACAGTCATTATCAAACAATTTTACTGTATCATTTTGGAGAAATTAAGCCTCAAAGTTGCATCTCAGTTTTTTTTAACAGGAAAAATGCCTTATACTCCATTTTTACTGTACAATAACATGACTTTGGCCCATAAGTTCTGGCAATACTTGGTACAGGTGACTTCAGGACCACCCTGGCTACTTCCACAGTCATTATCAAACAATTTTACTGTATAATTTTGGAGAAATTAAGCCTCAAAGTTGCATCTGTAGTTTTTTTGTTTTTTTCTTTACGGGAAAAGTGCCTCATACTCCATTTTTACTGTACAGTAACATGACTTTGGCCCATAAGTTCGGTCAATACTTAGTACAGTTGACTTCAGGACCACCCTGACTACTCCCTCAGTCATTATCAAACATTTTTACTGTATCATTTTGGAGAAATTAAGCCTCAAAGTTGCATTTTTTGATTTTTTTTTTTTTTTTTTTAAGGAAAAAATGCCTTATACTCTTCATTTACTGTACTATAACATCGCTTTGGTCCATAAGTTCAGGCAATGGTTGGTACAGTTGACTTCAAGACCACCCTGGCTACTTCCTCTGTCATTATCAAACATTTTTACTGTATCATTTTGGAGAAATTAAGCCTCAAAGTTGCATCTTTAGCTTCTTTTAAACAGGAAAAAATGCATTATACTCAATTTTTACTGTACAGTAACATCACGTTGGTCCATAAGTTCGGTCAATACTTAGTACAGTTGACTTCAGGACCACCCTGACTACTCCCTCAGTCATTATCAAACATTTTTACTGTATCATTTTGGAGAAATTAAGCCTCAAAGTTGCATTTTTTTTTATTTTTTTTTTATTTTTTTGGAGGAAAAAAGGCCTTATACTCTTTATTTACTGTACTATAACATCACTTTGGTCCATAAGTTCAGGCAATGGTTGGTACAGTTGACTTTAAGACCACCCTGGCTACTTCCACAGTCATTATCAAACATTTTTACTGTATCATTTTGGAGAAATTAAGCCTCAAAGTTGCATTTTTTGATTTTTTTTTTGATTTTTTTGGAGGAAAAAAGGCCTTATACTCTTTATTTACTGTACTATAACATCACTTTGGTCCATAAGTTCAGGCAATGGTTGGTACAGTTGACTTTAAGACCACCCTGGCTACTTCCACAGTCATTATCAAACATTTTTACTGTATCATTTTGGAGAAATTAAGCCTCAAAGTTGCATTTTTTGATTTTCTTTTTTTTTTTTAAAGGAAAAAAGGCCTTATACTCTTTATTTACTGTACTATAACATCACTTTGGTCCATAAGTTCAGGCAATGGTTGGTACAGTTGACTTTAAGACCACCCTGGCTACTTCCACAGTCATTATCAAACATTTTTACTGTATCATTTTGGAGAAATTAAGCCTCAAAGTTGCATTTTTTGATTTTTTTTTTTTTTTTTTTTGGAGGAAAAAAGGCCTTATACTCTTTATTTACTGTACTATAACATCACTTTGGTCCATAAGTTCAGGCAATGGTTGGTACAGTTGACTTCAGGACGACCCTGGCTACTCCCTCACTCAATATCAAACATTTTTACTGTATAATTCTGGAAAAATTAAGCCTCAAAGTTGCATTTTTTGCTTTTTTTAAACATGACAAAAAGGTCTAATGCCCTGTACACACTGTGCGATTTTGGCCGTCGCAGACGAAAGACGGCGGATCGTAGGAGAATCGTGGCGAAATCTTTGGTCGTAGCTCTAAATCGGCCGTCTTACGTCGCACAGTGAGACAGGCTCTACGACGGCCGTTGTCAGCGTCTTGCGACCAAAGACGACCTGCGATTAAATTCTGACAGTGTCAGAAAACTGCTACGATCTACGTCTACTAATCAGCTGATGTACGTCTATCAGGTGGCGCAGATGACAGGGATGAGCAATTATTTCCGAGTAAAATAGCAGCTGAGTGTCACAGTGTCACAGTGTAACAGCTGTGTGTGTGACTCTACTAATCAGCCAATAAAAATGCAGCAGGAAATGACGCACTCGACACCGACCAACCGCCGCGAAACCCAAATAAACGAAGAAGAAGAAAAGAAACGGTTACTCACTATGGACGCCGGTAAACAAAAACAAAAACAAAAGATGTGGAACTCGAGAAAGGAAGAACTACTCGTTGAGCTCTGGCAGCAGCAGCCGTGCCTCTTTGATGTGTCGGCCAGCTGCTACCACGACCGGGTCAAAAAGGACGCAGCTTGGAAAGCCATTGCGGAGGAACTACAACTCCCAGGTGAGCAAGCTAACAGCTAGCTAGCAGCTAGCGCGCGCGCACACACACACACACACACACACACACACACACACACACACACACACACACACACACACACACACGCGCACACACACACACGCGCACACACACACACACGCACACACACACACACACACGCACACACACACACACGCACACACACACACACACACACACACACACGCACACACACACACACACACACACACACACACACACACACACACACACACACACACACACAGTAGTGCCCATATAGTATCAGTAACCCCCCACCCTCCAACAAACAAATTAATGTAACAGCTATACAGCTACACGACCTGCGTCAATGTAGAAGAAAAACAAAATAACTACTGTATAACAAAATTAGACACAGAAAATGATTCCAAACAAGGTAAATACAACACAAAGTAATCACTTCATTGAAGAGATGTGACCCTCAGTGTGCTTTCTGTGGATGTTGTGCTTTTGTTGTTTTGTTTGTTATTTGTGTGGAACTTTGGACGTCTTATCTAATCTTATCTTAATGTTATGTTTCACAGTTGGAGAAGTTGTAACCAGGGCGGCTTCCCTCCGTACCCAGTACGGTAAGCTCCTCCACCCAAAGCCGAGTGGGAGTGGGGCAAAGGATGTCACGACAAGACAAAAATGGATATTGAAACACCTGGCATTTCTTAAATGCCATGTCTTGCCACGCCAGGCGTTAAGCACTTTGGAGGTATGTTGGCACGTGTAAATTTCACATTCCCACTTTGCATTTCTTCATCATCAAAGTAAATAGCTGGACTATTGCTTGGTGTAATTATCATATTACCTAATGTGAGAGGGGGGTGTTGTTTACATGCTGTCCATTTAGCATCTAGGCCTACAGTTACAGTACAGTTTGCTGGTTAACAGTCATTTGTTTTAGTTTTCAACAAAAAAAAAACTTTGCTCTTTTTAACAGCACTTGGGAAATATTTTTTTTTAAAGTGAAATTTTAATAACTATGTCCTCAACTGTAAATCAGTTTATTAATTTTAATCCCTTGTGGACTGTTATGTCTTGTTGGTGACTGAAAAGATACATAAAAACACTGCCATAACTCTTTAATAATCACACTATGTTTTGCCCATCATTCAGGCAGATCAACTGTCAGCGTCTGACATGACTGAGAGCAGTGGTGAACAAGACCTCCAACAAGACAACGATCACCCAGAAGACTTGTCGTCACTATCTATAGACAAGACCATATCCCAACCAGTGTCCCGTTCCTCTTCACCCACACCCACTCAACGGGCAAGGAGCAGGCAAAGGAGCAGCAAGACAGGGGCGAAGGATGAATTAAGCCTGGAGCGAGAAAAGATAGAAATCCTGAGACAAGTTGTGGCAAGTAATTCTGCCACCAGCAGTGACGATTCGGACGACATATTTGGAAGACATGTAGCGAGTGAGATGCGGCAGATCCAGGACCCTCTGGAGAAGATGCAGGCGAGGCGGTCAATTTCCCGCATTTTGTATGACGCACAGGAGAGAAGTATGACCAAAGTCCAACAACCAACATATCATTCATTCTCCACTGCACCACACCGAAGCTTTCACCCGTATCACCAGCCTCCTGCCAGTTCGACTCCTCATCCACCTGGTAGCTTCATGGGAATGCTGGCTGGCTCGTCAGACCAGCAAGATGAGGAGCACTACTAAGAAGTTTTTTTTTTTTTTAAAAGCAAGCACTACACTTTGACACAGTTAATGTCAAGTTCATGTATGGTTGAAGTAGTGTTAATATAAGCTATATTTATGTCAGGGTTCTTGAGCAATGGGATCTTTGCACAGCTCCACTACTTCCTGGACTTAATGCTGCTCCTTCATTTCCTGTCTTACATTATTGGACAACCTGATCAATCCAGGTGTGTCTGAGTAGTCACAATGGTCAGACACACCTGGATTGATCAGGTTGTCCAATAATGTAAGACAGGAAATGAAGGAGCAGCATTAAGTCCAGGAAGTAGTGGAGCTGTGCAAAGATCCCATTGAGAAGTTATTTGCATTTTTCATATTTACACTGCATTATTATTATTATTATTATTATTATTATTATTATTATTATTATTATTATTATTATTATTATTAATGTTTTATTTAACAAACCTATGGGTAAAGAAAGAAGAAGACCGCACACTAGTTTAGCTCCCCTGACAATTTACCGAGTGGTAACGTTACCACTCAGTGTGTGACAATAAATTGTCACGGGAGCTAAACTAGTGTGCGGTCTTCTTCTTTCTTTACCTGTATCTCCTTTTGTGGACCTGCACATAGCCTCACGTTTTTTTGGGATGTGCGTGTCTTTGTTCTTATTTAACCTGAAATGAAATTGTGTAAAAATACAATAAAATGAGATTTCAAGTATTCCAGTTTCATATATTTCCATTTATTGCTAATGATCTATGTAAATGCGTCAAATTGATAAGGATTATTATATGTCAAACCAACTTATAGCAACCTTCTTTAAGCAACTTCTTCCTTTACATTACAGCATTTGTTCCTGCCAAGACACAGAACCTGCTGGTGAGGAAAAGTAGTCTTTCAGTCTGTCACGCTGCTCCTTTGCAGTTCTGGTAGGATTTCTATCTCTGCCAGCAGGCACAGACTGAAGGGTGGTGCCATGGCGCCAGCTTCCAGGGATGATGTGATGGTCCTCGTCCTCTATGTCTACCAGAGCAGGGGGGATGTAGGTGTCTGTGGCCTGTGCTCGCAGGTAGTTGTGTAGGGACAGGGCAGCAAGGGTTATGCAGGTCACTGTCTCTGGGTCTAGAGGAATGGCCGTAAGAAAGACTCGCCATCTATTGGCAAGTATGCCAAAGGCATTCTCTACCACACGTCTAGCTCTTGACAGTCTGTAATTATAGATGCGCTGCTCATGGTCGAGTTGTCTGAAGGGGTATGGCTTCATTAAGTGTGTGTTCAGTGGAAATGCCTCATCTGCTACAAACATGAAAGGCATGACAACATCTGTGCCAGGTAGACTCTGAGCTGGCGGAATATGTAGGAGGTTGCTGGTTATTGCCTGTTTCAGGTCAGAGTGGGCATAAACACCTCCATCAGACACTCGGCCTTGAGTACCAACATTGGCATAGAGAAAACGGTAATTAGCATCTACCACAGCCATCAGGACTACAGAAAAATGAGATTTGTAGTTCCTGAAGGTGCTCCCACTGTTGCTTGGTGGAAGGATGGCAATATGTTTTCCATCAATGGCACCGAGACAGTGGGGAAACTGCCATTTGTGCTGAAAGCCACGGGCCACTTCTCTCCACTCATCCTCAGTAGTGGGTGTCTACTCAGAACAAAACAGACAGAGGAGAATCATTAATGTAACATCAATTTATTTACATGTGATTTATTTGTTTTACAAATGTAAGAGTTATGTCTGACATGTTGCAATCCAGCTGGTTCACAATATATCTCACCTTCAGGTAATCCTTCTTCAGTACATGATGCAACGCCTTACAGGTCTCCTTAACAAGAACACCAACAGTGCTCCTTCCAACACGATACTGGAAACTCAGTGAGGAAAACGACTCTCCTGTCAAATAGAGATACATTGTAAAAAACTATTGTGTGTGGTTTGAGTACCCTAAATAAGAGGACAAAATTGTCCCTTTTCATAACTAAAGGAGTTTTTTTTGCTACACAATGAAACATTGCATAGTATATGATGTGTGTTATTAAATTAAATATATAATTAAATATTAAAACATGCACAACTGGACCAAATATGAAGAGGATTACCATTTCCAGTGTGAAATTAGTGGAGAAAGTGCGCCACCTAGAGGACAAAAATGTCCCCATCAGGGATTTGGGTTTAGAGAGAAGTAAATAAATAAAAAAGGAGTGCGTGAATGTGGGTGCGGGTATGTGAGAGGGTGTACGCGTTTACGCATGCATTTTTCTGTGCGTGTGTGTAAAATAATAATAAGATAAGTGATCATGAGAACAGTGATAATTAGCCTACCTGTTGCTAAATATCTCAGTGCAATGGATAGTCTCTCTCTGGCACTGATCGCCTGTCTCAGTTGGGTGTTGTTTTTGGAAATATATGGAGCCACCAGTTGAAGCAGATGGTTGAATTGGTCCACATCCATGCGGAGAAAACTCCTGAAGCTGCTTTGATCATCTGTCTATACAGTACAACAAGCAGACTTTTAATAGCTCTCTCTGTGAAGACACTATTCAGTTCAGAAATAATGTTGCCATCTCAAGTAGCTTATTCATTGCGTATGTAACGTTAAATGCTAATGTGTTTGTGTTTTGCAAATCATGTCAGTAACCGTTATACACGTCCGATAGGCTACGCTAACGTTAGATAATAATACATACCTCCAACTCTCGCTGCAAAACCGGCATCCCAAGTTGGCCTCTCTTCCCGAGCCACGACCGCGACCACATTCTCCTCCTCTTTTTCCTCTTTATCAAGTTTTTTTCTGTGCACAAAAGTGCCACAATAACAAGGGCTTCCTTCTTCATTTTTCCGTTTGTTTTGCTCCTACCGGCTTCTCCGCAACTATGGTGACGCAGCTGATGCTGACGTCACCTACGATTCATAAACACAGTCGTACAATCTGCCCGCATCAAACCCGTTGTCGTAGCAAAGATTGTAAATTCCACGTCGCATAGTGTGTCATGCAACAGTCTTATAAGACTGCTAAAATCGCACAGTGTGTAGAGGGCATAATACTCCATATTTACTGTAGAATAACAACACTTTGGTCCATAAGTTCAGACAAAGGTTGGTACAGTTGACTTCAGGACCACCCTGACTATTCCCTCAGTCATTATCAAACATTTTTACTGTATCATTTTGGAAAAATTAAGCCTCAAAGTTGCATTTTTTGATTTTTTTTTAAGGAAAAATGCCTTATACTCTTTATTTACTGTACTATAACATCACTTTGGTCCATAAGTTCAGGCAATGGTTGGTACAGTTGACTTCAGGACCACCCTGACTACTCCCTCAGTCATTATCAAACATTTTTACTGTATCATTTTAGAGAAATTAAGCCTCAAAGTTGCATCTTTAGCTTCTTTCAAACAGGAAAAATGCCCTATACTCAATTTTTACTGTACAATAACAACACTTTGGTCCATAAGTTCAGACAAAGGTTGGTACAGTTGACTTCAGGACCACCCTGACCAATCCTTCAGTCATTATCAAACATTTTTACTGTATCATTTTGGAGAAATTAAGCCTCAAATTTGCATCTGTAGCTTCTTTTAAACAGGAAGAAGGCCTTATATGCCATATTTACTGTACAGTAACATCAACATGGTGCATAAGTTCGGTCAATACTTGGTACAGTTGACTTCAGGTCCACCCTGGCTACTTCCTCAGTCATTATCAAACATATGACTGTATCATTTTGGAGAAATTAAGCGTCAAAGTTGCATCTTTAGCTTTAGCTGTATCTTATAATTATTTTGGCAACAACAAAGGTCTAGCCTACTACATAGAATAACATCACTTTAATTCATAAATACATTAATTATTCAATTACATTTTAATTTGATAGTTACTTTTTTAAATTTTTGCATATAAATTTACAATAGTTAGTTGGTAACGATCCAATGCGTCAGCGCATGCGCAAATGAGATTTTCCCTGTTGATTGCCTCCTCGACGTTCACTGGACGATCTTCACTTGGTTGCAAGAATGGCTGCAAGAAAAGGGTAAGTGGGGCTTTCAAATAATTTCCAATGTTACTTGGGTAAAGGACACTGGATTTTGAAATTCCTATATCTTTTTCAATTAAAATTATGTGGGTTAAAAAAAAAAGTGCGTCATCACAAATATTTTTTTAATTGGCCAAATAGTATTGCCTTGGGTTAACCGAGACGGGAGCGTACCTATGTTCCCCGGGTCCTATGTTCCGGTCGATGAACAAACCAGGGAACATAGGACCTTTTTGTGTGAATGTGTGTATTAATTCCTCTGTTCAGCATCCCTGTTAAGTTGAATAAACACAAATCTCCACAGAGCGCGAGCCTGGCACAGAGGTGCGCGCTCTGGCGCATCTGGCACAATCGGTTAACGGCCCCCGCTTGCCAGAGCGCATTAAAATAGCTATATAATGTGCACAAAGTGCATGTAAGCTGACCACGTGTCTCGGTTAACCCAAGCTAATAATATTTGGCCAATTAAATAGATATTTGTGATGACACACTTTTTTTTTTTAACCCACATAATTTTAATTGAAAAAGATATAGGAATTTCAAAATCCAGTGTCCTTTACCCAAGTAACATTGGAAATTATTTGAAAGCCCCACTTACCCTTTTCTTGCAGCCATTCTTGCAACCAAGTGAAGATCGTCCAGTGAACGTCGAGGAGGCAATCAACAGGGAAAATCTCATTTGCGCATGCGCTGACGCATTGGATCGTTACCAACTAACTATTGTAAATTTATATGCAAAAATTTAAAAAAGTAACTATCAAATTAAAATGTAATTGAATAATTAATGTATTTATGAATTAAAGTGATGTTATTCTATGTAGTAGGCTAGACCTTTGTTGTTGCCAAAATAATTATAAGATACAGCTAAAGCTAAAGATGCAACTTTGAGGCTTAATTTCTCCAAAATGATACAGTACAAATGTTTGATAATGACTGAGGAAGTAGCCAGGGTGGACCTGAAGTCAACTGTACCAAGTATTGACCGAACTTATGCACCATGTTGATGTTACTGTACAGTAAAAATGGCGTATAAGGCCTTTTTTCCTGTTTAAAAGAAGCTACAGATGCAACTTTGAGGCTTAATTTCTCCAAAATGATACAGTAAAAATGTTTAATAATGACTGAGGAAGTAGCCAGGGTGGACCTGAAGTCAACTGTACCAAGTATTGACCGAACTTGTGCACCATGTTGATGTTACTGTACAGTAAATATGGCATATAAGGCCTTCTTCCTGTTTAAAAGAAGCTACAGATGCAACTTTGAGGCTTAATTTCTCCAAAATGATACAGTAAAAATGTTTAATAATGACTGAAGGAGTAGTCAGGGTGGTCCTGAAGTCAACTGTACTAACCTTTGTCTGAACTTATGGACCAAAGTGTTGTTATTGTACAGTAAATATGGAGTATACGGCCTTTTTTCCTTAAAAAAAAAATAAAATAAATAAAAAAATGCAATTTGAGGCTTCATTTTTCCAAAATGATACAGTAAAAATGTTTGATAATGACTGAGAGAGTAGTAGGGTGGTCCTGAAGTCACCTGTACCAAGTATTGCCAGAACTTATGGGCCAAAGTCATGATGTTGTACAGTAAAAATGGAGTATGAGGCACTTTTCCCGTAAAGAAAAAAACAAAAAAACTATAGATGCAACTTTGAGGCTTAATTTCTCCAAAATGATACAGTAAAATTGTTTGATAATGACTGTGGAAGTAGCCAGGGTGGTCCTGAAGTCACCTGTACCAAGTATTGCCAGAACTTATGGGCCAAAGTCATGTTATTGTACAGTAAAAATGGAGTATGAGGCACTTTTCCCGTAAAGAAAAAAACAAAAAAACTAGAGATGCAAATTTGAGGCTTAATTTCTCCAAAATTATACAGTAAAATTGTTTGATAATGACTGTGGAAGTAGCCAGGGTGGTCCTGAAGTCACCTGTACCAAGTATTGCCAGAACTTATGGGCCAAAGTCATGTTATTGTACAGTAAAAATGGAGTATGAGGCACTTTTCCCGTAAAGAAAAAAACAAAAAAACTAGAGATGCAAATTTGAGGCTTAATTTCTCCAAAATGATACAGTAAAATTGTTTGATAATGACTGTGGAAGTAGCCAGGGTGGTCCTGAAGTCACCTGTACCAAGTATTGCCAGAACTTATGGGCCAAAGTCATGTTACTGTACAGTAAAAATGGAGTATGAGGCACTTTTCCCGTAAAGAAAAAAACAAAAAAACTATAGATGCAACTTTGAGGCTTAATTTCTCCAAAATGATACAGTAAAATTGTTTGATAATGACTGTGGAAGTAGCCAGGGTGGTCCTGAAGTCAACTGTACCAAGTATTGCCAGAACTTATGGGCCAAAGTCATGTTACTGTACAGTAAAAATGGAGTATGAGGCACTTTTCCCGTAAAGAAAAAAACAAAAAAACTAGAGATGCAAATTTGAGGCTTAATTTCTCCAAAATGATACAGTAAAATTGTTTGATAATGACTGTGGAAGTAGCCAGGGTGGTCCTGAAGTCACCTGTACCAAGTATTGCCAGAACTTATGGGCCAAAGTCATGTTACTGTACAGTAAAAATGGAGTATGAGGCACTTTTCCCGTAAAGAAAAAAACAAAAAAACTATAGATGCAACTTTGAGGCTTAATTTCTCCAAAATGATACAGTAAAATTGTTTGATAATGACTGTGGAAGTAGCCAGGGTGGTCCTGAAGTCAACTGTACCAAGTATTGCCAGAACTTATGGGCCAAAATCATGTTACTGTACAGTAAAAATGGAGTATGAGGCACTTTTCCCGTAAAGAAAAAAACAAAAAAACTAGAGATGCAACTTTGAGGCTTAATTTCTCCAAAATTATACAGTAAAATTGTTTGATAATGACTGTGGAAGTAGCCAGGGTGGTCCTGAAGTCACCTGTACCAAGTATTGCCAGAACTTATGGGCCAAAGTCATGTTACTGTACAGTAAAAATGGAGTATGAGGCACTTTTCCCGTAAAGAAAATAACAAAAAAAACTAGAGATGCAACTTTGAGGCTTAATTTCTCCAAAATGATACAGTAAAATTGTTTGATAATGACTGTGGAAGTAGCCAGGGTGGTCCTGAAGTCACCTGTACCAAGTATTGCCAGAACTTATGGGCCAAAGTCATGTTATTGTACAGTAAAAATGGAGTATGAGGCACTTTTCCCGTAAAGAAAAAAACAAAAAAACTAGAGATGCAACTTTGAGGCTTAATTTCTCCAAAATTATACAGTAAAATTGTTTGATAATGACTGTGGAAGTAACCAGGGTGGTCCTGAAGTCACCTGTACCAAGTATTGCCAGAACTTATGGGCCAAAGTCATGTTACTGTACAGTAAAAATGGAGTATGAGGCACTTTTCCCGTAAAGAAAAAAACAAAAAAACTAGAGATGCAACTTTGAGGCTTAATTTCTCCAAAATTATACAGTAAAATTGTTTGATAATGACTGTGGAAGTAGCCAGGGTGGTCCTGAAGTCACCTGTACCAAGTATTGCCAGAACTTATGGGCCAAAGTCATGTTATTGTACAGTAAAAATGGAGTATAAGGCATTTTTCCTGTTTAAAAAAAACTGAGATGCAACTTTGAGGCTTAATTTCTCCAAAATGATACAGTAAAATTGTTTGATAATGACTGTGGAAGTAGCCAGGGTGGTCCTGAAGTCACCTGTACCAAGTATTGCCAGAACTTATGGGCCAAAGTCATGTTATTGTACAGTAAAAATGGAGTATGAGGCACTTTTCCCGTAAAGAAAAAAAAAAAAAAAACTAGAGATGCAACTTTGAGGCATAATTTCTCCAAAATTATACAGTAAAATTGTTTGATAATGACTGTGGAAGTAGCCAGGGTGGTCCTGAAGTCACCTGTACCAAGTAT
Organism: Trachurus trachurus; assembly: GCF_905171665.1. Taxonomy (NCBI): domain Eukaryota; kingdom Metazoa; phylum Chordata; class Actinopteri; order Carangiformes; family Carangidae; genus Trachurus; species Trachurus trachurus. The sequence continues at coordinate 1,287,659 of NC_139895.1, read as the reverse complement.
TGCCAGAACTTATGGGCCAAAGTCATGTTATTGTACAGTAAAAATGGAGTATGAGGCACTTTTCCCGCAAAGAAAAAAACAAAAAAACTAGAGATGCAACTTTGAGGCATAATTTCTCCAAAATGATACAGTAAAATTGTTTGATAATGACTGTGGAAG